>NC_085879.1:17045040-17050040 GCF_034702125.1 Engraulis encrasicolus
AATGAATGGGATTTGGCCATTTTTTGGTCTTTTTGGGTCCAACCTTGGCTCCAACTTGGCTTCAACAATGAAATAGAATTTTGGCCTCCATTCTATTTACTCTCAATGGTGTGTGGCTGGCGTAGTGTATGTATGTTGTTTATCAGGTTGTACTCATGTGTGTGTGGCTGGCGTAGTGTATGTATGTTGTTTATCAGGTTGTACTCATGTGTATGTTTTTGTTTATCAGGTTGTACTCATGTGTTTGTGACTGGTGTAATGTATGTATGTTGTTTATCAGGTTGTACTCATGTTCCCCTGTTTCCCTCTACTGGCCTCGCCCTCCCCCCAGCCTTCCCCGCCATGGTGGACAACCACGTGGGCCACAACTCCAGCATGGCCTACATGGGGGCCATGGAGCCCAAGCCCGTCTACCCGCCGCCCCAGGTCACCCCCTCCAGATACTCCCCGGTGCCCCGACACATGCTGGGGGAGGACGACTTCACCAGGTCAGTGTGGAAAAGCACGCAGCACGGTCACGTGACACAAAGACACGGCTCTCTTCAACACGACATGACACACACACACACGCACACACACTCACACACACACAAGAATATCAGAATAGTCAAGTGTCAAGTCAAGTGTACTTTATTGTCAAAAAGCTATGTAACAGGGTTAGCACAGAAGTTTGAGTATTGTGTATTGGGAAGAGTGATTGTACGCAGATTGTACACAGAAAAGATGCAGCCACCTCCAATATGACTTGTAGCAGAAAAGTGTGTTGAGAATATTATAGATGACTTCACCAGGTCAGCGAGAAAAGCTGCACAGCTTCACACCCAGCTCGTCAACATGATCATTTAACCAGATCTCAATATATGATACCAAACGTTCCCACTTTGCCTCACATAACGGTTCAAAAGGCAAAGGCCCCCCTTTTGCATTGCACCCTGACCCAAAAGGCTGCCACTGTGACAAGCATGTTTGGTAACGTTTGGGGAAAGGTTTAGTTCTTCTAGCTAGCCTGGCCTTATGCATCATGATGCGGTAGGAAAGGGGAACCTTTGGCCTCATATAGTGTATTGACGCCTTGTCATAAATATACCTTTGGCGTCATAAATTCACACTTTGGGTGTGAGAATTGGTTGGGAAAAGATGCACTCACCACAAACATGGCATGAAATGACACCACATTCATCAGTGGGAATGCTGTATGGGGAATCACCAGGTTCGTGGGAAAGATGCAAACACAAACCAGACAATGACCACATGACTTGACATGACACCACACCTCTCTTGTGACTGAAAATGCTGTATAGTGTGCCGGGAATATTATACTGTTACAGGAATGCTTTGGAATTTCCCTCTATACTAAGAATACCACACCACAGGGCACTCCTTTGTGACATGGAATTCGGGAGTGACCGGGAATTCTGTATTGGGAATACTCTACTCGGGAATATAGTGGTGTCAACAATGATCGATTCGGCGATCCGAATCGATCCGGGACATGGACGATCCAGATCCAGATCCGGCAAGTTCCAGAATCAATCCGGCAATTTTTTTAAGTTTCAATTACTTCCATGGATATTTCGGGAGCAAATGAATGTTAAATTAAATAAAAACACTTCAAAACATTGCAAGACTGATACAGACTGATACAGAAAACAGCCAATAAATTGTTGCTCAGTATCTGACTACTTGTATTTCCTCATCATGGCTGAACATTTGCTTTGCGTTTAGTAGAAATGTAATGCATTGCAATGCATTGTAGAATTGAATCGAATCGGATTGGATCTAATAGAATCGAATCGAATCGGATCTACTACCTCCCGAATCGTGATCGAATCGGATCGTGAGGGCAGTGCCGATCCACACCACTAGAATACAGTGGAAATTTGCTCTGGAATGTACACTGGGTGTCTGCTTTAGTCTGGACATATACCGTTAAAGTAAAACGAAATAGTAAAAAAATGCATAATATCGTCTGTTCAACATTTATTTTTCAAAGCAGAAGTAAATGTGATCGTCTCCCCTTTAATTGGAGACATGAGATTCTTTGTATATAAATTAAAAAATATTATATAATTACTCCCTGTTGTTTCAAACTTATGGGACATCCTGGCTGTGCAGAACAAGATGCAACACACATGTTATTGGTGTTTAATCTTTATTTGTTTTACAGAAACACTTGCCACCTTTAACATGTCTGACTTTTACAGCACAGTTGTGAGACCGATGATCCAATGAGCCAGCGTATTTCTTGATAGCCAACAACATCTAGTCAGCCGGGCGATGGTGTGAGAGTGAACTGAACGAGTGAGACTGTGTGTGAGGCTATGTGCTACCACATAGGATACTGTATGTGCTCAACCTAGCGCTCGAGTGTCTCAATGCAGTAGCATACACACCACACTTGTGAATTACATATCTTTGACATGGCAGCAACAGCTGGTCAGCTGGGTATTCAGTGTCTGACCACGTAGGCTATTCTGTACACACATGCAATCTATACAATAGCACCCATGCACCACCATCACAAGTCTGCTACTTACTTATCATAACGTAACATAACGTAACACAGCTGCCCCCTTCACCCCCCAGAGCCATAGATCCATTCCGCAAAGCCTGCTCATTCGCCCAGTGAGACAATGCATGTCTCTATGCAATAGCACACACTACACATGTGCATTGACTTGACATCACATGACAGCATAACACAGGTGTGCCCTTCATTCAGTATCAAAATATGGTTGGAAACAGCCACAGATTCAACCCCGCAGAGCTGGCCTCCCTCAGGCGAACCCTGGAACTGTTCCCCTTAACAAAATTACTAACTGTGTTGCGCAGACGCATGTATGTTTCGCATTTTTGTGTCCAAAAGTCTACATGTCTGCTCTGTGTGACAAAGTATATGTATCTTACTCTTGTCTGTGTCTTTCTGTTACTTCTGTGTCTTTATGTGCTGCTTTACCTGTCTCTAATGTCTTATTGTATGTGTTTGTATGTACTGCATATTGTGTGTTTGCGTGAGTGTGTGCGTATGTGCACGCGCATGCGTGCATGTGTGTGCGCGCGTGTTTGTATATGCGTATGCCTGTATGTGTGTGTGTACCATATATCTATATGTGTACGTATGTGTGTGTGTGTGCCTATATCTATGTGCATACTCTATGTCTGTATGTGTCTCTCCCTTGTTCCTCGTTTACCCTCTGCTATGGTTGTGTCTTGTCTTGTACCGTCCCGGCAGGGGAGAGCCCGTATACAGCGCCATCCACAAACCGCTGCCGGGGGAGCCTGGCGCCCCCTCCCCCCACCTGTGCAGCGGGGCGCTAGGGGAACCCCCCGCCCCGTCGCCAGCCGCCTGTCAAAGCCTGGTGCCCTACATCGGCAGGTACTCTAAACCCCCCTAACCCCCCCCCCCCCCACCCCACCACCAAACTTCCCCCAAAAATCTCCCACCTCTTTTCAAGCACAACTGTTTTTTTTCAGTCACTTTTTCTACCTGTGGTGGCTTCCACCACTAGAACACCCCCCGCCACCCCCCACTACTTTAGTGGGGCTCACCTAGTGCTTCACCACTGTCCCCCTACCACCACCACCACCTCACCACCACCTGCCCCTGTCATTATGCATACAGATGTACAGACACACCCCATAGCACATGTGTACATGTACACGACACAAGCTCTATACCTGAGCTCTTTACACACAAACACACACACACATACACACACACACACACACACACACACACACACACACACACACACACACACACACACACACACACACACACACACACACACACACACACACACACACACACACCCACACTCCACACTCCACACAGCCCTGACATCCCCCACCCCCCCCCCCCCCCCCACCCGCCCATCCACCAGCCGATTGCCAAAGATCTTCATCAGTTTCACCCACTACCACCTCTGCCACCATCCACCCACTCAGTGCCAGCCCACTGCAGGGCCTCGCTGCATGGCAGGCCACTTATGCAGCTGCTTCTCCGTCTCTGTTTTTCTGTCGGTTTCTGTCCTTCTGTCTCTCCTCTTCTTTCTGACATTGGACACGTTTAAATGAAGTTTTTCATTCCGAATGAATAATGCCGACTTTAATAGTTCTGTCGAGTTTGCATTGCACTTTCATTTGATTCTTGAATTGTTACGTGTTTACATGATGATTTCAAAGCGAATTTAAGTTTTATTCTGAATTAAATTGAGTTAATTCTGAATTAAATGTCACATGTAAATGAGGCCTATGTCTCTCTGTCTACCTGTCTCTCTCGCTCTTTCTCCTTTTGTGTCACCCTCTCTGTCTCTCCCGCTCTCTCCCTATCCCCATCTCTTTTCTGTCCATCAGGTTTTCTCTCTCCGTATTTCTCTCTGTCTCCGTCTCTCTATGACTCTCCCTCTTCCTCTCTGTCTTTCTGTCTCTCTTGTGTCTTTCCTTTCCTTCCCTCTTTGTCCATTTCTGTGTCTCTCTCTGACTATGTATTACTCTCCCTTTCGCCATCTCTCTGTCCATCACCCTGCGTGAGAGAGAGAGGGAGGGAGAGAGAGAGACGGAGAGAAGACTGTAGGAGAGAGGAGAAAACAGGAAGAGGCAGACGTCACTTCTCTGTAAGGGAGGAAAGGCGGGAGGGTGGCGAGCTGCGAAGACATGCAATATGTGACGTATGATGATAGGATCTGAAAAAAGCAGAAGAAGAAAAAGAATAAAAAAGGCAAACCTCAGAGACATATTTGTGGCCCGCTTGACTCACTAGGTGGTTCTGTATTATACGTCAGCAGGCACACAAGCACTCTCTTATACAAGCACACACACACACACACACACACACACACACAAACACACACACACACACACACACACACACACACACACACACACACACACACACACACACACACACACACACACACACACACACACACACACACACACACACACACATACACGCCCATTCACGCACACACAAGCGTGCGCACACTTATACAAGCACA
>NC_085879.1:17060040-17100040 GCF_034702125.1 Engraulis encrasicolus
TTCTGTCTGAAAAATGTTAGTCTCTCTCCCTTTCACACACACACACACACACACACACACACACACTCAACTCGCACACGCACATACACACAACACACGTATGTGGTTGAAAGATGTTTACAGTGAACATTTCCTCCTCGATGGTGCTGCTAAGGGCTCAACAGGAGAGGAGATGGGCGCCCCCCATCTGCGCTAGATACTCCATCAGCAGGTACTGTCACGGCAAATCTGAGATTGTAGCACTGTAGTATTGATCAAGTGTGAGATTGTAGCATTGTAGTATTGATCAAATCTGAGATTGTAGCACTGTAGTATTGATCAAGTGTGAGATTGGAGTTTTGTAGTCTAGGATTATAATGTATATTATAATAGTTTTACTTGTAAGGAAATATGAGGAAGTGTAAGAGGAAATGTCAAAGGAAATGTAAAGCGGAGATTCCAAAATAGTGTTCATTTCACTGCTTACCAAGGGCTAGACACACCACAAGCAGGCGCGTCAAATGTGAGATGTATATCCTACTTGTGTAGGATGAATGTTGACTGTTTTACATTGAATGTGAGAAAGAGATTTCAGAAACATCTTCACGTCACCAGTCTTTTGAATTATGTTTCAGCAATTTAATAGACTTAGACTTGGACTGTTTTAGTGTCAATCAACAGCACTCTAGCAGTGCATACACATTCAACGAGATGTTGTTGCATGGCAACTCCATAATATGCCAAAGTGATGGCTTAATGACTGGCTTAGTGATGGCTTCGCTTGGATGTCTGGGACATGGTTTACTTCAATGTGTTTGCTACTGTACTGAAATCAAACACAAGTCGCGAGGATTGTATTTGTCGTGTTAAGTATGTGTTCTTCAGTTACTAGGGAGACGGTCACCATTCTGGTGATTCTGGCCTCCTGTACATGTGGAAGTCATGACGAGACACAGTATTCGTTGGTAAACAGATGATGGTGGTAGTAGTAGTGGCAGCAGCAGCAATGGTAGCAATAGCAGCAGCAGCAGCAGCAGTTGTAGAGGGCTCGAGTAGAATGCTACTTCTTCATTGATACAGCAGGAAACTAAGGTATCATCAAGAAAGAAATTTCAAAGCATGCATTTTTTAAAGACATGTTCCACTATAGGAAAAAAACATGCTTGCAGGGGGCTTTTGCCAGCATCAGCAATCAAGGGCTAACACGTTGGGTGAACTAGCAATCTAGTTGATCTAGAAGTGTGTCAATTCAAACCAGTGAACACCTCTGACTGTGTACATTTACTGTAAGTTCACAATGCTGGCCCATTGGGGGGGCTTGTAAGAACACCAACTGACACTGTGCTGTACATAGTATGATGAGATTGCAAAAATGAGATGGTTTCCTTGGCCACCATCTTGAAATCATGTGCACCAGGAAAACTCCATAATGTGTGCCATGTGTGCCATATTTTCCCGTCAGCCAGCTTCCTCTTCATCCCATGACGTTCAGGCTTATTCAAAACCATTGCAGCTTTTTTCCATCCGACTGATTGTCCATTCGTCTCATGCATTCCCATCCTTTTTGTGTGGTGTGCGGATAAAACTCCCCTTGTCTCGGATGCTCATCGGAAACCATTGCCATGGTTACAGTACTGTACATGGTTGTCATTACTGCATCTAGCCCCCAACCCCAGACCACACCAGCCTGTCTCCTCTCCACTCCCCCAGCCTCAGCCCCTGACTCTGGCTAACTGGAAGCAGAGGCACAAGGACATTGGGGATGAAATCCAAGTGATTAGTGTGAGTGTGGGTAGTGAGGCCATCTAACACGAGCCATCTGTGCCGCTGCACTGAAGGCAACTCCTGTGTTCCGTTCCTTTCCTTTCCCGTGTGTGTGTGTGTTCTCCTGTGTCCGTTTAGCTCTCCTGTTTCAGCACCTTATTCGAACATCAATGCTCAGAGGGAGGGTATTGACGTCCTGTGCTTTGCTGTACTGTGCTGTGTCTGTGGCATAGACTCTCCTCTCCTGGATCTTAGAACACAGCAGCATTCCGGAATAGCACAGCATTCTGGAATGCTCGCCTGACTGCTGATGAGTCACTGCAGCTAAAACAGAACCACAGTGGCATGGCCGCGCATGAGTCTTGGATTAGCTCAGTGTTTGTATATCTGTGTGTGTGTGTGTGTGTGTGTGCGTGCGCGTGTGTGTGTGTTTGTGCGCACGCAGCAAATGTGAAGAAATGCATTGTAAAGCGTAATATTTTCCGTTTTTTGAACATTACAATTATCGTGTTGAGTTTGACCTTGTTTTTCTTCCTTCATCTTTTTCCTCCTTTCGTTTCATCTCCTTTTTTATCACCTGATTGATGCTGCCTGTATGATGGAACTGGAGCCCAAACATGGCGTATCTTTGCAGAAAACTAACCATATGCCTTCTTTATTTTCTTTCTTTTTTCACTCTCTCTTTTCCTCACCTCCACACATATGAAGTCTTCACAGAGGTCTTTCTTCCTCTTGTCGCCTGATTGATGTCAGTCTTGAAGCGGGCTCCTGCCAAGGGGCACCTCACTCCCTTCCGTAGTCAGTAGGTGGAGGTGGTGTGCAATACAGGACATGTGTGTGTGCGTGGGTGCGTGTGTATCTCTCCACCAGTGGATGCTGCACCAAGAACTCTCTCTCTTTTTCTCTCTCTCTCCCCCTCCTTGCCGGCAATTCAGGTGTTATATCCATTCACAACCCCCCACATTACATTACATTACATTACACTTAGCTGACACTTTCATTTAGGCCTATTCAAAGCGACTTACAGTTATTATTTTTCAGGGTATTGGCTACAGTCCCTGGAGCAATGTGGGGTTAGGTGCCTTGCTCAAGGGCACTTCAGCCATGGATGGAGATGTAGGGAGAGGTCAGGGGGGATTCGAACCTGCAACCCCTAGATTGAAAGACCAACTCTCTAACCACTAGGCCACGGCTGCCCCTACATCCGCGTCCTCCTCTCCCTCCTCAACACACAGCTTCCACCTCTGCATACCTCCGCTCCCCACACACCCACCTCCTTTCATCGATATCGCCTCTTCCTCTTTCCTCGTTCCCTTCACCCCGATACCTGACGATGCGGTGGTCCTCTACTGTGATTGACAGCTGTCTGTGTGTCTCTGTGATTTGGTTCGCAGGGAGCCGCGCAAGGTGCTGCTGCATAAGGGCTCCACGGGCCTGGGCTTCAACATCGTGGGCGGAGAGGACGGGGAGGGCATCTTCGTCTCCTTCATCCTGGCCGGAGGACCCGCCGACCTCAGCGGAGAGCTGCGGAGGGGCGACCGCATCCTCTCGGTGAGTGGGCTTGTCTCTGTGGTGGTACTGTGCAGGCAAAGACTTGACAACTCATGATCATTTGTTCTACTTAAATAAAAGATCACAGCAATATTTCTTTAGAGATGGAAACATGTTGATATGATATGACTGCTATGTTTTTTATTAGTCCATAAGTAAGGAGGGCATCCATACTAAGGGAGGCATAGGCAGGCTTATTATGAGGTCTTACATCTTACATCTTTTTATCTTTAGAATAAAAGTTTTATTTGTTCATCAAGTCATAACAAGGTGAAAGGCATGTCTGAATTTGTTTGGCTCCATTCACTGTAGTTTGGAGGAGGGGTCATCTGTTGTATTGTTAATTTAAGCGATGGGAATTGCTTTAACGGTTCACATTAGAAATCAGAGTAAATGGATGGCATAAAAATACATATAAACAGCATGTCAAGATCATAAAGATGTTCATACTCATCTGTTAACACACTGCACATCGCACATTTGTGAATGCGCAGTGTTGTTTTGCATGTGAAATGGTACTGGTGTTCACGTGATCTTTCCCAGTAGGGAGAGCCTGTCCCTTGTGTGTGTGTGTGTGTGTGTGTGTGTGTGTGTGTGTGTGTGTGTGTGTGTGTGTGTGTGTGTGTGTGTGTGTGTGTGTGTGTGTGTGTGTGTGTGTGTGAGTGTATATGAGAGAGAGGGAGAGAGACAGACAGACAGACAGACAGACAGACAGACAGACAGACAAACTGAATTGAGGTTGCTGTGCTGATGGTTCCCAGTAGGATGCTGCTGTCCCTTGTTATTTATTCCCAGGTGCCATGGACACATGGTGAGCACAGCGCTGTTCAGCTGTCTGATCAGATCCGCTCTGCTGATTGTCTCCACACACACAGGAGTCATTACACACATGATGAGCTGAGCTGCCTGTTGTTGTTGCCCTAGATCTCTATGGACACACACACACACACACACACACACACACACACACACACACACACACACACACACACACACACACATAAAGAAACTCACAAACACTGACATGTGTGCGGATACACACACACACACACACACACACACACACACACACACACACACACACACACACACACACACACACACACACATAGACGATGCACACAAACAGCCACAGTGGTGTCATTATGCAGCTGTAATGAGACACCTGTAATCAATGTAGCCTTTTACTACTCTTTCATTACCTGCTTTACCAATTCAAAAGGTGTTTATATCTGTCGGTGAACAGATTATGTTAAATTACACATGGGGACTTTGCACGAATGGCAATGTGGTGTTTAAAACAAACAAAAAACACAGAAGGCAGTCATGGAAATGTTTGACTTGCGCTGAAAAATGGACATAATGCTCTAACATTTTGTGAAAAGTATAGGCTACATACATTATACTTTACGAATTTAAAGAACACGCCTGTGATAAGTTTACTTTTGCAGTGGGCATAGTCTACTGTAGGTAATGGGTGTGTCCGTCTCCGAACCTCTCCTGTGTCCACACAGCTAAATGAATGGAGTGGATCTCGGCTATTGTAGTGCGCTTACTGTAACGGGCGTGTTCGACCCCCTTCTGTGTCCACAGGTGAATGGCGTGAACCTGCGCAACGCCACCCACGAGCAGGCGGCAGCCGCGCTGAAGAGGGCCGGGCAGACCGTCACCATTATCGCTCAGTACAGACCCGAGGGTAGGTCTCGCTTTCTCTGATAAGATTCACTGATCTGCTTCACCAAGCACGTATCTGGCAGTTAACAGTATGGACCAGGCCACGACATCAACATGGCTGTTTCAAATGTTGCTATTATTATGACACAAATAGAAAACAAATGACAGACTGCCACCATTATTATTCAGGACAGACCAGAGGGTATGTCTCACTTTCTCTGATAAGATTCACTGATCTGTCTCACCAAGTATCTAGCAGTTAACAGTGGACTGGACTGCATATGGACTGCAACATGTACATGGCTGTTTCAAATGTTTCTGTTATTATGAGACCAATAGAAAATAAATGGTAGACTGGGCTAATTGCCACCTTAATATCCCAGTAGGCCTACAGATCAGAGGGTAGATCCCACTTTCTCTGATAAAAGCCCTACTTGGTCTCACGGTCTGGATAGTGTTAAATCCTGGGCCTAGACAGTGTCTGTATGTTCTTTTATTGGAGACCAAAGGGCCAGATATGCTGTTTTTTTATTTGTTTGCTTGTTTTGCAGTACGTTTATAGGCTAGTCCAGGGATTCTCAAATTGTGGGCCACTGGTGGGCCCTGAAGGTATTCCAATCATCTAAATCATCCTTGTATACATGTTGCTGTTGACTATTTATTTGAGTTTTATTGTTTATTGGGTCAGAGGTGGGCCCCGAACACTTGCGAAAAGTGCAAGTGGGCCCCAAGTTGGAAAAGGTTGGGAACCCCTAGGCTAGACCACAATGAACAAAAGGCTGTTTTGAATGTTATTTTGACAAAAAAAATGGAGAGCAAATTCTCATATGCCAATGTAGGCCTATTTGTTTGTATTTGTGTATGTGTGAAAAACACTGAAATCATACATTTTAGAAGCATTGAAAAGAAAAGACAATCCAATGTTATGAAATATGTCACTTTCATGCAAGTTACATTGTTGCCTGTTGCTTAGGCCTACTGTCGCTTTAAGATAGGTAGCCAACAGTGCTACCGCCTGCTTTGTCAAGAGTGAACCTAGTGTGTAAATGAGGACACGAATGAAGACGGTCATTGGCTGCCTTGGCGAAACCCAGCTTTAGATTGCCCCCTCCCCTACCTTCTCACCGTAGTTTCCAGGGTCCCTGGAAGGAGTTTGGATGAACAATATCCTTCAACTAACTGCGGATTACCAGCCCCCGAAACTGTGGTCACTGACCCATTGGAGGTGCACAGAACAGAGCCAGAGGGGGAGGGAAGGAGTTGTTAAGATAATCGGTGTTTGAATCGATGGGCTTGCGATTCGAAAAGAAAGGACTGTTCGACTGTATTCAAGTTGTTGGGGGATGGTTTCACCTTTTGCTGACTGACTCCGGTTAGATTTGTTTCGTTCAAAACGTCTCCATCTGTCCCATGGACTGGAACACGCCGCGATACATCAGTCGCCTCCTCGAACTGAAGGACGGTCTGGCGAGGTGCTGCACTTTTCTCATGAAGTAGGAGGAGCTATCCATTGAAAGAGACCGTGAAATATTTTCTGGGCATTTTTAACCAGTGTAAGGAAGACATATTTAACTGTAGCAGGGACAACGGGACTTTTAAGCGCCAGCCACCATAATCGCCATTATGTACCGATAAGTTTTTTAGACCCCGGGTTTTCTTTTACCCCTACCATGTTTCCCCGAGTGGATTGAATAACAAGGATTACCAAGCTACGGACATACTTCGCGCGCGCCTTTCGGTAAGACTGCAAGTTGCTATTCTGAATTTGGAAGACCATTCAGTGTCAAAACTGTACTGCGTCGGTGATTGTAAGTTTTTACACAGGTATTGTGTCGCAAAGCACACAGAAAGTGGTAGCGTTGGCACAAACCTTAGCCCTACTTTGCTAACTTCATTTCACTGTAACTTTGGGTTAATGTTTACTAGACTGCCCGAGCTCTCTCCGGCTGCCTCTTTCACCTTTGAGTGTTCCTTCTTTCCTGTACTTTGGGAATAGGCTCTAGTAGCAACAATGTAATGAATTTGAAAATGGGCAAGACACGATCAAAGCATTTCACCGTGAAGTAAGTGAGTATTCGCAATTCACGGGAATGTGCAATTTGTTTATTGTGGGAACAATACTTACTCTTGGTTTGGTGATACCGCTGAAGTTTCCCCCTCGTTATCGTGGAAAAGAACAAGCCCACATTTCAGGCGCTCACCACACCATGACGAAGCCACCACGCTAGTCGCTTATAAGGGTTCTACGTTTAGTCATTATGTGGCGACGTAATGTTTGCTAGCAACACACACACACAATAATAATGTCATGTCCTTCCTGAAATAGTTTATTATGACACTGATAAAACTGAGCTCTATTATCATTCGTGGCTTGTAGGTTTAGACCCTGTATATTTTTGTAGTTTTGTCAGGATAGATGAAATTCAGTCTACATGGAGATGTCAGCTTCGAGATCCTGTGGAGGTGTTGGCAGCGCAGGTGCCTGCAGTGCAGCGTCAGTCCAGGAAGTGACCATTAGGCTACCTATGAATAATGGCTATATTGTTCAGTGACGCTTCTTCCTTTTCTTGGAGAGCTCGTCCAAACTGTCATCTGATATGGGGTTTTTGTTTTACACTGACCAGTTCTACCAGTAACCCCTCCAAATAGCAGTTTCTTAGGGCTACAGTGAAAGGGTTTATATGGTTTATGGCTTGGATTCACCTCAGGGGCTGTGGTTCACATTCGCCTTGAACTAGGCCTGGCCTATCCTGTCCTATCCTATCCCTGGTGAACATATGCATTGTGGGTGAAGTTTTGAAATGTGCACTTAACCAGATTATCTAACACAAACACGCCCTATGCGTAGGACTGACGCCTATGAAAACAACTAGAGCCTCAACATATAGTCTCTGGTTAGGCTTTTAATGCAAACTATGAAAGGAATGTGACAGTATAGGTTATCTGTTGCAGCATGCTGTCTCACCCGTTTGCCTGGCTGATGCACTTGAATGAAGCAGTTGGTCTACTAGCTTAATCTAAATGGAGGCGGCCGGCGTCTCTCTCACAGGACCTGGTATTTCTGTAGAAAATAGAATCTTGATAATTGAGGCCAGAGCAGCTCCTTGAGATTGTAGCCTAGCCTGGGCACGGGCTTCAGAGCAGAACACATCTCTATAGCCAGAATATATTTTATTCATTAAGAGTGACCATTTTAATGTCCGTTTGTAGAGGGGATGCATATTTTGACTCGAGGCATTTTGCCAGTGTTTGGGCATGTTTACATACATGCAGGGTGCCATACAGCATACATGGTTGCGTGACGTCAGTCGTGCTTGTGCAATATGCTTGGAATGAGCTGAACTGAGTAAAACCTTTCTTGGTATTGCCATGTTTCCCTCTCAACGCTGCAGCCAAATGTCATGGAAAGTGTTCCCCTTTCCCATGTTAAAAAAAAGAGTTCTGTTGTAGGCAACTAGACTTTGTTTAGTTGCTTGCCAATGTTTTCTCTGTTTCTCTGACAGACCGAATCAGTTCTAATTCTGATGTGATAGTCAGCAGGTTTTCTCTACTCATTAATACCCATGTGCACGTTTTGGGCCCTATGCCCTAAATCCAATCCTCATTAGGTTTGATTTAAGTGACCGTAGTACTGTAGTAGTAGTAGTAGCAACAGCAGCAGCAGCAGCAGCGGTCTAAAGCATTGCCCCTACGCTCAGTCTCCTGGCACAGACTGCGTGCGTGCATGTGTGTGTGTTTAGTGGGGCAGAGAAAGCACTCTGGAGGGAGAGTCAGAGGGAGAGGGAGGCCTACTGCCCTGGAGAACTGAAGCTGAAAGTGGGGCTCAGCCCAGCCCAGCATAGTACAGTACAGTACAGCACAGCTCGGCTCAGCAGTTGGCTCCCGTTTGCGTGCCTGGGCATGGTGCCCACGCCTCCACTAGGGGACCAGGGCCTGCCTGCCTGCCTGTCCTCCTGTCTGCTTGATGCCATCAAACATGGCCACATAATTAAAGCCTAATATGTGTTGCCGAATAGTCTAGGCTTTGATGCATGCGATTTCTCCTGATTAACCAGGAATTCATTGAAAAGACACACAAAACCACTGTCACCATAGAAGAACACACTGAGTGCTCTGTACATTTCCAAATGTATTAGTGCCTTCAACTCCACCAAGGATTCAGGGTCTGCCTACCTATCCACTTGACTGACCAATCAAAGAGCATCTAATTGAAGCTCTAATCATGTGTTGCTTAGTAAGCTAGGCCTACATGAAGTTTTTTTCATCTGATTGTTAATAAGGAAAGCCTGATTTTCCAAACTAATAACACATATGTAAATCCGCTGTCACCACAAAGTGCTCTGTACATTTCCAATTGTTATGGTGCGCATGACTTCGCCAAGGGAGCAGGTCCATTATCTCTGCCTGCCTGTCTGACTGCCCACACTATCAAACACAGGCACCTACTTTAATGTGCTGAGTAGTCTAGGACAACATGCATGGGGTTTCTCCAATGATCTCAGGAATTCCTGAACCTGAATATAGACATGCACAGTATAATTCCCTTGTTGTCATAGAAAACACACAACACGCTGTGTATGCTCTCCTGCGTTTTTGGCCTTTGCCAATCACAGTGCATCAAACATGGGGTAGTTGGCCGCAATTGCTGCCTACTGTGCTCTGAGTAGCTTACACGCTAAACACAGCAACTCTCTAGAGATTCAGGGACAAGCTGGATGATGGTATTGTGTTACTTGTCACAGTTTTCATTGAGGGTTTTTTTTTTGCTCACATGGCATTAAATGACAGTTAACAGACCACAGTCCAGAGTGACAAACAGGAAGGACACAAACAAGCCACAGACATGTTGGGCTACGGTCAGACACTGCTCACAGCACCTACTTTGTGAGATTGGAGATGCTGCAAGACAATATATTGTTATTTTTTTGTCAGACAGATCCCCTTCTGACAAGGTAGTCTTTTTTGTGGTGTTGGCGAGCGTTGTAGACAGAAAAAAAACATTCTGTTGCACATTCCACATTAGTTGCCGGCCCTGACTTTTTTGTTATTGCATGGGATGTGGAAACGCTTAATATCTGTGGCTGCTGAAACGGAGGTCTTCATCCTGCACAGCCCAGACTCAGTCTGACCGTAAACTCCTATATGGGGGGAAGCAGACAGCCATCAAATGAGCTTAAAGGCGGTTGCTAGCTCAGTCAGTAGCGTACAGTATCTAGGCTACTACGTGACATTGCTGTCAGCTGACACTTTTCTCCAAAGGGACTGTTGCAGGGGTTTTACAGGGTATTGGTTTAAGCAAGACGCCTAACCGCACACTGGTCAAGGGACTGTAAGTTAAGGGCACTTCAGCCGTGGACGGAGGTGTTGAATCTTCATGCACCAACACTCCATTTATTACACTGTTATTGTGAAGATTTGACCAGCAGATCCATGAAGACTTACGTTGACCAGGTCTCGCCATCCTCTGGAACTGTCTGTCCGTCCAACTGTACACCTGTCCATCTGCCTGCCTACCTACCTGCCTGTCTGTCTGGCTGTTAGCATTTCTCCTTTCCTCATTGTCTCTTTCTCTCTAGTTCATCTGAACCTCATTAGGGTCTGTCTGTCTGAGGTGAGGCCGTGAGTCAGAGAGTGAGATGTGCTCAATGCCAACTAGGAAAGCAACTTGAATGCATCAAAAGAACTATATGAAGGAGCCCAAACTATTCTTCTGTATCATTAGACTGATAGCATGCCCAAGACCGAACACATTCAGCCAACAGCTCTCCTCAGCAGCTACTGTACGTTGGCCTTCCTACGTGAATAAACCTAATGACCGTACATCTATATACAGTAAGCAGTCATCGGAGCAGACAGATGATGTATGGTTCCGGAAGGGGTACAGTTGGACCAGTGAGGGGCTCCCCGTGCCACCAGGAGTACACTCCATGGCTCCTATTACAGCTGGCCTGACCTTAACACCATGCACTCTCATACTCATACTCATAGGCATGGCAGCCCACCAGCACATCAAATGTCAACCTCCCAACCGTGACTGACTGGAAGGTTTGTGTTTGTGTTAGGGGTGGGCGGTAACCGCGGTATAATATCGTGTGCGGTATTTTTTCATCAATGATAGAGATTTTGTCTCATACCGTCTACCGCAATAGCGCATTGCGTCCTGTAGATGTAGAGTTATAGTTATAGATTAAGTAAAAAAATATGTTTTCAAATGATTTGAATTCCCACATAGAAGATAAAACAATGTCTGACCAGTCATTTCCAAAAAATAAAATGCAAAAAAATTGTGTTTTGGTCATTTTGCCACAAAACACTTAATTTTAACATTTTATACACAAATGTACAATACCGTGATATATACCGTGATATATACCGTGGCTAAAATTATACCGAGGTATACATTTTTGGCCATACCGCCCACCCCTAGTTTGTGTGCACATGCCTGTGTGTGTGCGCGCGTGTGTGGGTGTTGTGTGTATTTGTGAGTTTCTTTTTTGGACCCTGTACAGTCCGCTACAGTGAGAAGAGCATACTGTCCATAACCCCGCCTAACCTCTTGTCTTGCCAGCTCTCTTGTTACACACACACACACACACACACACACACACACACACACGGATGCCTGTGTGCTTACATAATTACATTGCAAACGGAGAGGGGTAAGCTAGCTGGCAGGCCGCTCTATGCTTTCTGCACTCCCACTCGCCCACCTCTGGCTAGAACAAACGCCCCGCTCTACTGTCATGAGGACAAGCAGTACTGGGGGGTACGTGCGGGATGGAGAGTCTTAGCTGACCTCATCGCCAGAATCATATTTCAATCTCAGACATTATCTACACATTCGCCAGTCACAACGTACCTTTTACATATCATTTCCCCCCACATGCTCCTCCATATATCTTTGCACATGCACAACTATGAAAACATTAAATTTGGAGCTGGCTCACATTTTCCCAATCACATATTGTTCTGGCAAATGAATGCGTGATTATGAGAGGGAAACACTGGTCAAAAAAAGGCAGGACGCCAAGGCACTCTTCTTATAGATAGATAAAAGATAAAATATCTTATTATAAAAGGCTAGTTCATGTTTGAACTTAAATAATTAAAAATACTGCCACTGCCAACATGTTTCGGCCCGCTACAGGGCCTTCATCAGGGCACAAGGTGAAAGGGAAAAACTGGTATTGGCCTTCATCTATTACTGTGATTCCCAATCAGGGGTATGTGTGTACCACACACTACAGGGGGCTCTTGGAGGAAAAATGTAATAACAACAAATGTATGTAGCATGTAGCATTGGCTGGTGAGTAGAGACGAGTTCTAGTTTGTCACAGCCACCCATTGACTATCCATTGTCTGCGGTGGTGAAATTGTGTGCGGGAGTTGGAATTGTGTCTGAAGCGAAAGTGCTCCGCAGTACTGTCATAACCAATGTGCGGAGGCCCTTAGAGAGGGTATTCAAGATCAAAAAAAGTTTGAAAAACACTGATTATGTCCTTCCCTCCTTCCACGAGACTAGATGAGGCCTTGGCAGCATCCATCATTCAGTATTTCATCAAAAAGAATAGAATCCAAAAAAGCTCAGTGCTGTTGCCCTCATAGCAGAGCTGGCTCTTGTCTGGTCCGGCATCTCCGATTGCATCACAAAGGAAGCGTTGGCAACAGTCGTCCGGGCCTGGCCAATCGTAGCCCTCCCCAGGCAGCCATCTGTGCCCTTGGCCGTGTGGTGCGGTGGGAGCGCTGCGTTCCCCAGGGGGACACTCTGGCCAGCGGCCTGGGCTTCCTGCTCTCGTGTCTGCCCATTACAGGAGGAAATTACACTGGCAAATCACCACTGTGTGTGTGTGTATTCGTGTGTGTGTGCGTGTGTGGCGATTACAGCAAATACTTGTGTGTCTGTGTGCGTGGTTGTGTATGTGTGTCTGTGTGCGTGGTTGTGTGTGTGTTTTGGGTAGAGATTTACCCCCAGTTTCCTGCCAGTGCAAGTCAGCGTTGTCAGTATATCTGCACTCTCACTGACCGAATACCCAAATTATCTCATGTATTTTGGGCTTCTTATTGGTAAACCATAGTGTTGTCACGTCACAATAATCACTGCCCCTCTGTACACATGTGAACGTGTTCCCTTTGTGTACTGACAGACGCATAGCCTGCCCTTTCACTGTGCTAGTCACATATGGAAGTGTTCGGAATGTATAGTGGCAGAGTCTGTCTTGTCTTGTGCTTTTGTATAGAACTATGGGTTTGAAACACTCAAACTGTAACTTTAGGCTATTTAGTGCTCCTACACTAGTCACATGTGATGTGTGTGTGTGCGTGTGTCTGTGTGTGTATGTGTGTGAAGTTTGGCCAGAGGATTATCCTCAGCTTTTCTTTCCCGTGTTGTCGAGTGGTTGCTGGAAGGGCTGGGGCGTTACCGTGGCGACAGGCAGGCAGGCGAGTAGGCAGCTAGGCAGGCAGGCAGTGTCTGGTTGCCTCACCTTGCCGCTGCGTGTCATTTTTGGTTAACCCTTCAGATGCCGGAGCGGAAGGGGGTTGGGGTTGGATCGGGGTGAGTGACGGGGTGGCTGGTGTGGATTTGCCAGCTGGCTGCTGGCTGGAGTGCAGTTTCTGTTTGCTCTGATGAGTTTCGACTGGTGGAGTGGAGTGGAGTGGTGAACGCCATTCATTCATTTTGTTTGGGGGGGTAGGGTGGTTAGTTGGATGTGAATGGAGGGACTGTTGCAGTTTCTGTTGTAAAAGGAAGGGAAACAATAAAATAAATGAATGAAGTAGCACAGTGTGCATACCGGAGCATTGCAAATAGCCATGTTCAGCGCTGAAGGTCTTGGCTTTTGTTATATATATAGAAAAAACGAACCACATTTTTCTTCCAACAAGTTTCTGTAATCCTGTAATGAGAACACAACTGATCAAACAGGTAGATCACCTAATTAGTGAAATCACCTGTGTTAAGTGCATACATGCACTTTCTGAAGATGTTCTCCAGCTCTACCTGTACTCTACTGTCGCTTCAGTGATCAGAAATGTCCCCTTTACTGTTTTGTATTGCGATATCTGCACAAGAAAGGTGGCTTGTGTGAGATCATGAATATTTGGGCATCTAGCCTTTTATGATTTTGGCTAGACATGTCACGCACACTTGGTTTGACTTTGACCTGACATGTGCACTCAAAGCTGCCTTTTATATTGGCTCTAAGTAACACACGTAAGAACTCCTCTCTATAGCCCGTGGACACAGTTGTTTACACCGGTTGCCCACCCACTTGAAACAACAAGTCTGCCCTCGTGATCACGTGACTGAATCCCTGCTATTGCTAGGCCCATAGAGCTCTCTTCCCCCCCCTACCTGCAGGAGACTGTTATGTTGTTATGCTGCCTGGCACTGACATGCAAGCCTGGGCACACCACAAACTGATGATGTCAAGGGCAGATTTAATTATGAGGCACTGGGCTGGCTCATACATCACTGTCCTCTCTCACCACATGACCACATGGTTTCTGCTGTGAAATGAGGGCCTGGGCTTTATTCATCATCATGATTGGAGGTCTATTGTTTACATGTATGACGGGGGCGACAATGGGGTCAGTTGTCCCAGGCCCAGGACGAGAGGGGGACCCAAATTGGGTTCTCTTTACATTGTATTCAGGGAGAGGGTGCACCTTTCAGATGACTTTGTACTTGAGCCTGGTCAAAGTTGTCAGCAGCCTTGCGTGTCATTCTTTCCCCCCCTGGAATTCCTGATTTTCCAACCTAAATGTGAAGAGTGAAGTGGTTTCAAACCACTGTCTGTCACCATAGTAAACTCCAACACACAAGGCTATCTGTAGTATATTTTCCTGCCTCTTTTCGTCCTATGCCAATCAATCAGACGAGGGGGAGAAGAAGCCAGACTTTCATCTTCAAGACTGGCATGGTGCGTTCAGTTCAACTCAATTAATCTGTGTAATGAATAGTGGAGCCCATGTTGTATCAGTGGGGCAGATAGGGGAGTAATTTCCATCTGGTCCCTCGCTCGTTAATCAGCCGGCAACGAGCTGCAGCCATGAGTCTTACCTACCCCATCCTCTATCCTCTCTCTCTCTCTCCCTCTCTCCCCCATCCTCTATCCTCTCTCTCTCTCTCCCTCTCTCCCCCATCCTCTATCCTCTCTCTCTCTCTCCCCCATCCTCTCTCCTCTCTCTCTCAACTCTCAGCTATGGCCCTCGCTGCTCTGCCTCTGTCTCATCCTTTCTCTTGCTGCTGGTCACTGCACCAGTTAACCACCCCCCCCCCTGTCTCTATCTCTCACCCATTAGGAGTTCTGCCATCTGTCTCTGTTGCTGTATCTGCCTTTTTCTCCAGCTGTTTTCAGCTCAGTGTTGCAGCTGGTTTCTGCTCCAGTAGTTGCCTACCCTTTTCGCTCAACACTGAGCTATGACCCCGACCCCCCCGTCCTCCCCGCTGAGCTGCTCTCAGCCAGGTGTTGGAGCTGGTTCCTGGCTGCACCAGTTTGCCAATCCCCTCTGTCTGTTGTCAGCCCCCCTGTTGTAGCCGAGCCTTAACTACCCTTTCCTGTGTCCTGGAGCTCCGTACCTTGCCCCCCCCTCTGTCTCTGGGACCGCTAGCCGAGGGGTTTGCAGCCACTGGTCACCTATCCTCATGCCCAATATGGTCACCTACCCTCTTGCCTCTGTCTGTTTGTCTTTACCTGTTTTTCAGCCTGTGTGCTTAGGTGTTGGAGCAGACCCATCCACCATTTACGTACTTACGCTCTATCTCAACGCTGTTCCCTAGACCAATGAATTCAGTGTGGACCTCTGACTCTATCCCAGACCAAGAACCGTGCCGTTTCTCACATCTCACATCATGTCCATATCGAAATTCAGTTTTCAGGAAGTGAAATTTTGATTTCAACTGTCCTCCCAGTAAAACGTGAATCTCTAGCTCTGTCTCTCTTAGTCTGTTTCAGCTTCCCTCGCGATGTTTGCGCTGTATATGGGTTCACAGTGTTTGTAAACACAATGTTGTGAGGAGGGGCAAGACACTGGCAGCCAACCATGTGAGCTAATTTTTTGACCGACAGCGGTTTCCAACAATCAGAGGTTGAGTTGTGCGCAGCTAGTTTCGTGCAGTCAGGAGAAAACAAACATTTAGAACCCATGTATAGAAAAGTGGGTAATCTTAGTCTTGCCTTGTCAGTTGCGTCTTTTCTAAACGTGTGTGTGTGTGTGTATGTGTTCTGCAGAGTACAGCCGCTTCGAGTCCAAGATCCACGACCTGCGGGAGCAGATGATGAACAGCAGCATGAGCTCCGGCTCGGGCTCCCTGCGCACCAGCGAGAAGAGATCCCTCTACGTCAGGTACACACACACACACACACACACACACACACACACACACACACATATACACACACACACACAAGCAAGAAGAGATCCCTCTACGTCAGGTACACACACAGACACACACACCAGTGAGGAGAGTTCCCCTCATGTCAGACACACACACACACCAGTGAGAAGAGATCCCTCTACGTCAGGTACACACACGCACACACACACACACACACTACAGCGAGAAGAGGTCCCCCTTCGTCAGTCACACAGACATGGAGAGCACCAAGAAGGGGTACCTCTTCGTCATGTGTGCACACACACACACACACACACACACCAGCAAGAACGCACACACATGCAGATAGCAGAGGGTTCCTCTACCTATGATACATGGGGGCACACTTGCAAACACACGCATTGTCAAATGCTCTCATTCGTTTAGACAGTCATGCACACCTACACAGGTTTTGACTCACAGAGGAAATTCTTAAGTAAACTGAGAAACTTGCCTGTCAGTCCGGATTCGAATGGAATTCTATGGTATGTGTGCAAGGGACACGTCTACTGTATTTTCATAAGCAACAATGAATGACAGCCCATTGTCTTTTCCATGTGAAAAGTGAATGTAGTATACTGTATATGCATATCAAAAGGAATTCATTCATGTTTGTCCTTGACCTGTCACCTAGTGTATTTTAATGCCGCAAATCTCCAGTACTACACAACACTATACAATCTAGTTGGTTTACTATTGTTATAGTATGATAAGTTGTGTGTGTTCGTGTCCGTGCTTGTGTTTGTTCAAGATGATGCAAAAATAACTTAATCAGTCCTGACTGTGCTCGATAGCTCTGGTGGTGAAACTGTGAGTTTTAGTATGTGTCAGCTGCTACATTATCTCTGTCTCGTTTCCCTGTATTCATGACTACGCTGTCACGCCTGCCCTGGACTCTGACCCAGGAAGCTCACTGGCAGAAAACGACTGCGGTGGTTTTCACAGACTCAGCCTTCCTGCAGCAGGAAAGGCCCTCATTTTAACCGCAGGGTCATGGGCAATGTTTTTTTTTATTTTTTCATCATTATACCACATAGATTTATTTCCGTTCTCTCCAGTAAGCTTTTGAATATGGACCTGTCAAGCAAAGCTGGAAAAAAAGGTTAAACTTGGGGCAGACAGTGCAGAGATAATGGGGGAACTCCTTTCAGATCTCTCTAAAAAAAAATCCTCCTCAGTGCTTTTCCAAAATGCTAATGGTAAATGTGTTGCATTTTATATAGCGCACGTCTACTCAGCAGATTACCGAAAATCCTCCTCCCCTTCTTTTTTTTTAAATCAGCGTAATTCCTAAAAATTCGCCCTTCACTCCCACACATGCACAGTGTTGGCGGAAGACAGCGTGCTATTCACCATGCCAGACAGACAGGCAGCACATCGGGAGCAGTGTGGGGCTCGGCTCGCTGTCTTGCTCAAGGACACGTCGCCCTAGTCAGTCAGAGCTGGAATCCAACCA
Organism: Engraulis encrasicolus; assembly: GCF_034702125.1. Taxonomy (NCBI): domain Eukaryota; kingdom Metazoa; phylum Chordata; class Actinopteri; order Clupeiformes; family Engraulidae; genus Engraulis; species Engraulis encrasicolus. The sequence goes on from NC_085879.1 coordinate 17,077,842, forward strand.
GAGGGCCCTTCACTCACTTGCCAAGTTTGTTTACTTCTAGAGGGAATGTTGTATGTTTGTGTGAGCGCGCGGCTCACACACTTTTCACTGTAGTGCACCTTTTGGTGTTACAGCAATAGAAATTCACAAACAGCCAAATGCTGGTCACCTATGAAAGGAGCTGCTAACTTTGTTGATCCAATTGATTGAATGTAATAATACTTCACACCAGTCAATAAGTTATTTGCTTGTGGCTTGTACATGTTCTCATAATGCACTATTGGCAGAGAGAATACAGGAAGTGTAGAATATAAAATGTTTTTGCTATTATTCGTGTGTCAGAGGATGAGTCGCTCAGGTTGACTAAGTAGAACAGAACCAGGTTGACTTGTTTACAGAATGGAACCTTATTGACTAAATTGATTGGAATCGAGCTTAAATTTTTCCATTTTCACGTGCTGTGTACGTGTGTTGTGTGCTGTGCGTGTGTGTGTTGCTGTGCTGAAAGGCATACTTCAGTAACAGCCAAACAGAACTACAAGGCTACTCCTCACCTGGAGGATTGTGACCACCATTCCAGACAAATGGCATGCACATTCTCACACACCCTTCACTCCCATAGCCCTCATACCTGTTCTCTGCATCATGTATGATGCACACTAACGCCGAGAACATATGCAGGCGCAATGAGTGAGCGGAGAGCGGCGAAATTCAGTGTTCCATTCGGACAGGAGTCATCAGGTCGTCGCAGCGAATCAAAAAGAATTTAACATTTATGTTGTCTATTTGATTGGCCAAGGCGGGTGAAATTTGCATAATATACGCCTCATTTGCATAATATTAAATATTTTCGCTACCGTTTTGCTCGTGGTCGCTTGCCTTTGCCTCCCTCATGGGAGTGAATGGCAACGATCCCTTTGCTTGGCCAAATTCGCGTGCATGTGTCCCCATCGTAAGTTCACAACACCAAAGTTGTTTTAGGGAAGTTCTTTTATTCAGTGGTCATGTTGGTTGGTGGGGTCTTCAGGCATCTGTTTGGTGTTAGTAAGAACATACCCTCTCAATATGAATGAGGAAGCACGAGTCATGGACAAATAGAGTTTGGTAACATTACAATATATACAACACAAAACGACGGCATGGTTTGTGAAACTGCGTCTAGACTGGAAATATGCCTTTTTTGACTTGTGAATCTCTTCTCTCCCCAGAGGGTGCATAACAACATCACTATTAGTCTTACATTTTTGAGTGGGCAGCTGTAGTATGTCGGCCTTATGTGCAGTTTCTTCAGTGTTCATGACCGTGCTATTGGCCATGGATCACAGGGCATGACTCCTCACGTCACACAGTGCTCACAAATCAAAACTTCAACTCCAACCTGCATTTCACCCTCTTCACTCACATGAGCAGGGGGCAGGCTGTACAGTAACTAACCCAGCCAATGCCTCCTCATGCCTCATTCATGGCAATCACATGAGCCCTGTGCTGGGCTGGACTGCATGTCAAATCCCACTCTGCTGCCCCAGAAAATGGACGTGTGTGTGTGTGTGTGTGTGCTTGTGTGTGTGTGTGTGCTTGTGCGTGTGTGCTTGTGTGTGTGTGTGCGTGAGTTTGAAGGAGCCTACCATACATTAACTGGTAGGCATGTGTATTTGTGCTAGTGTAACTAATGCAGCATACCATACATGAATTGACCCATGCTAGGCCTTCATGCCTGCATCATTTCAGTCACATGCACCCAGCTCTGCTTTGCTTCGCTCTGCTGTACATTAAAGCCTACACGTCTGCTTCTCCCACAGAAGAGCAGAGCAGCACAGCCACAGCCCAGGCCATAATAAGTCGTGGCCACCAGTAAGAAAGCTAATCCTCCCTCGTGATAATACCCTCTAATGAGCACTCTGGCCCTAAGCTGAGCCCAAAGCCCCCCCTTCACCCTCACCCTCACCCTCAGCTCTGGCCGTGAGGAAGCAGCCAGCCATGGCAGTTACACTGCGCGGCTACGCTACTCAACCCTGTCGTGCCAGACCCTTCTTTAACCCTTAATGGTCATGCTACTATCCAAAATTGTAATATTTAGGCCGAACTGTCGTTTTGGTTCAGCATACTGTGCACACAAAACAAAACATTGGCCTGCATTTCACCCATTACTCAGTGTGAGAAGTCTGCAGCCTGTGTGCCTGTCTACGCTACTGTGCCCTATCCTGTCAAGCCTTCCTTTAACTAGGGGTCGACCGATACAGGTTTTTTTTAATGGCCGATGCGATACTGATTTTTTTTCCCCCATCACCCTTGGCCGATACCCGATTTCCGAAACCCGATATTTGGGGCCGATATGGGTTTAAAAAAAAGGTTAAAAAATGACATCTATTCCAGGTCTCAAGTTAAAAATAAACATTCCTGTAACATTATCAAATTGAGGTAGAACTTGTAACATTTAAACACCCACTCTAACAATCAAGCAATGTCTAACAATCAACTAATAAAAAAATAAAGTGTCTTGGTGCTTTTTAAAAAACCCTTAATGACATAAAATAATAAATATTGCGTATCGGCAAAAACCACATGCGTATCGGCCGATACCGATACACTTAAATATGCAAATATCGGCCCGATACCGATATATATATCGGCCTATCCTTACCTTTAACCCTTAAATGGGCATGCTTCCCAAAATCGATACAAAAAAATGCACAAAATGCTGTGTGTTTGAAGCAAACCAAAAAAAAAAATTTGTCACGGAAAAGTGGAAGTGTAGTTTTCAAATATGTAGTTGGTATTATGTCGTTATTTATTATTATTATCGATAGCAAATTTGTAAGGAGACTAAAAGGAAATCCAAGACCTTTTATACACTCAAGCAATGAAACGAGGAATAATGCATTGCAATGGATTAGGTTTTTTTTTGTGCAATACATGTATATGTTAATTTACACCTAGTTTATATATCAGCCACGCTATGCTACACTAGACTTACTATCTGTCCTGTCCTTCCCTGAGCAAGGCATGGTATAGCTTTAGGCAGATGTGGGCGGGTGGAATACATACTTGTACCTACTTACTTGCATACCTGTGAGCGTAGGTGTTTGTCTGTGTGCTTGTTTTTTTGTTTATGGGAGGGGGGCACATTCTGCCAAGTGAGTTTGTTTGTTTGTCAGTTGGACAAGATACAAAGCACAAGGGTCTGTTGGCCTCAGCCTCAGCCGTAGTGTTGGCTCTAGAAAAAGAGGCAGGGGATTTGTCTCATGACTGGAGCTATGGTCAGTGCTTTGGAGAGCTGGACACGAGGGAGCCAGTGAAACATCAAAGCTACAAATATCTCTCTCGCTCCTCCTCTCTCTCTCTCTCTCTCTCTCTCTCTCTCTCTCTCTCTCTCTCTCTTTCTCTCTCTCTCTCTCTCTCTCTCTCTCTCTCTCTCTCTCAGCTGGGGAATGTGAACCAGTGGAGCAGGTCTTGCTGCTTCCCTTTGGGTCTTACCTGTCTGACAGGGCAGAGCAGACCGGTAGTCTGTGTGTGTCAGTTGTCTGTGTGTGCATTTTCAAGGGGGATGGGGTGGGAGTGAGGGGGGGTGCCTGACTTTCAGCTGTCAACTCGTAAAAGGGGCTGATCCCTTTGTCCTAGTGTTTCAAAGCAGGCAAACCTGGTTGACTGGATATCAACAGGTTGGATCATCGCTTGTTATTGTGTATCAATTGTATCCATCGATTTTATGGATATTGTCTGTCTGGACATATGTAGCTCCTTTTTGGCTTGTAATTCCTTGTAGTTATGTTGCAATTACCCAATGCTCACGTTATCGTTCAAAAAACAAAAAGAATTTGTAGTGCTTCAGAGTGTTTAACTTAGCTTTCCTCCGTGGTACTCATCAGTGTAGGGACTCCAAAGTTTGTTTTAGGCAAGGAAATCGGAGGCATTCAAGATAACAATTTTTTCATATTCTTTACGCAACAAAAAAGCAACAATAGTCTGACCAACACAATAATCTCTGGGATTTTGCCATTCAAACGTTGACCGTTATGTTTGTAGATAAGGCCAACATTACTAATTTCCTTCACTTGTCTGCCCTTCTAAAATGTATTATCTTCATTATGTAGTCTTGTTAAATCAGCTGATTATAAAGCACATCACACATCACCAGTGTGACCCTCTCAGGGAGACTAAAGTTCCACTGTCAAAACACGTCAGCTAAATGGAAATACTAATGGAGGACAACAAAAGAAAACGAATGACTTGTGTTCTCTCTCTCTCTCTCTCTCTCTCTCTCCTTCTCTCTGTCTCTGTGTGCAGGGCTCTGTTCGATTACGACCGCACCAGGGACAGCTGCCTGCCCAGCCAGGGCCTGAGCTTCTCGTATGGGGACATCCTGCATGTCATCAACGCCTCCGATGACGAGTGGTGGCAGGCGCGCCTCGTCACGCCCCACGGGGAGAGCGAACAGATCGGGGTCATCCCCAGCAAGAAGAGGTACACACACACAGAGACGCAGAACTCCACCCAAGGACCATACACTCACCTACACGCTCACACACCAACACTCTTATACACAGTTATGTTGCCTCGTCACGCCCCACGGGGAGAGCGAGCAGATCGGGGTCATCCCCAGTAAGAAGAGGTACACACACACACACACGTACACAGAACTCCACCCAAGGACCATACACTCACCTTCACTCCGTTAACTGCGCGGCTCACTGCATCACGACGCAGGGACGCTGATCTCGAGGCATAAACCACCCTTAAAGGACCATACACACTCAACTAGTACAAAGTCAGGCACATAGCCAAACTTGTGTGTTTGCGCACACACAGTCCCTCATCATGCCCTACCGGGAGAGTGAGCAGATTGGGATTCCCTGCAAAAAGAGGTCCGAATACAAAACTTTGCCACAGGACTTCAATACACTTATACACATTCACACACCAGCAAGAAGAAATGTGATGCATAAACAAGCCTTCCAGAGGACCTCACGCATTAGGGCACACTCATTCATACTCTAGCACACACTATATAAATCAAGCTATGGCTGGAGAGTAAGCAGATCTCAGAGCAGAGGTACACACACGGGACACACTCTTCCACATTCATACACACACACACACACACACATGCATACAAACTCACAAAATCTTAATGCATGCCCTCACACCACAGGGAGAGTGAGCAGATTGTGGTCATCCCCAGCACGAATACTTACACAGGCATGGTATTGCTTAATCAAGTCGGCCATTGGACCATTCACACTCCCACACACTCTCTCCCACGCTATCATTCACTCGCACACAGTGCACACACACACACATTTTCTCTGTTGGATGACTGACATGTCACATATCAATCAACAGAGCACCCAGTACCAGCAGCGTTGTTGTTTCGTGTTGATGGGGTTTGTTTTGTGTGGATGGCTGTTGAACATGTTTTGTCCCTGTGACTCTTGTCATGACTATGCATGTCATCAGATCTAGTTTTGGTCAGAGTACGCCACATGACGAGAGTTTTTCAGAAGGATTTGTCCTTCCTCACGGACTAGAGATAATGAAACCTCACTGTTTAGTTTAACCACATGATTCATCCGTAAATGATCCATGTCTTTTTTGTTTGTTTGCAATCACCTGCAGTAAAGATGTGTTAGCCAACATTTTTTTTAAGATGTGTTTATTGATTTTTCACTTTAGAAAAAAAAAACATTACCTAAAACACAACCACAACGGCTCAGTTACACACACACAAATAATCATTATGAGAAGCGTTTATACAGAGCGATGTTCAATGATCTCTATCAAATCCCTTTAACAAAATATCAGATACACTAGGTTCTAAGTAATTCAAATATGGTTCCCAGGTCCTAAGGAATAGTCTAGAATTTGAATGTAATACACAGGTTAGGTATTCCAGGGGTATCATACCATGCAGTATATCATGCCAGCCCTTAATAGTAGGGACTTTGTCACTGATCCATTGTAGTAAGATATTTTTCCTGGCTGCGAATGTCAGAATACAATAAAGTCTCTGGTTCTTCACCAGTAGGCCTGGGAGACCCAGAATAAGAGATGTTGGGTCCATGTCCAGTCTCCTATCCAGTATCTTTTCCATTTCTGTTATAATATTACCCCTATATCAATTTGTGACATGTCCATAGGCAATGTGTTAACCCATTGACGCCGGATGTTGCGTTACGCAACATTGGCCCTGATGCCGGTTGTTGCGTTACGCAACATTATTGATTTGTCAATATTTTCAAGACGCTTGGGCGATGCAATCCATAATGTTTTGTTCAAATACACAAGAGGTGGGTGTTCTCGATTTTTTAAAGATCATGTGGCAAAAAAAAGTTTGATTTGTCGACAAAAATGTCAAACGAAATCAACCATGCTCGCTTCTGCAGACGTGGATTGTTTAGTCATTTCACACAGGTAAAAAAAAAAAAAAAGGCTGTGGTTCGCGAGACATGCTGTTACAGCGAACGTGACGTTCAGTTGAAAGGTAATGAACAGATTTCGATCGAGGAAAGGAAATATGATTGAAGACCCTTTAGATAGAGAGCAGGAGTGTGATTTGCCGCGGCCGCATGAAGAGGTGGGCGAGTGGCTTCCAAATAGACAGTCAACTAGATTTCGCCCCCGACATTACCAAAAGTTCACTCCGACACTCGGGGCAATTGGCGAAGTTGCCAATATCAGAGGAAGCACGTCCTTTAGATATTTCAGAATATTTTCACTGAAGAACTTTCGGATATGGTGATAGCCTATTGGTGAGGCAGACAACGGTAGACATGCGAATTATAGACGCGCGGCCACACATCCAGCTCAAAGTGGAGCCCCGTCTCAAAATATGATATGAAATAGCTCATCGGTCTCTGCATAACGTTTGGAGGAATAAAACGGCCATACTCGCCGGTGGGAGAGGAAGTGGCTGTATCAGACAAATGTCCCCTGATTTATGGCAGAAATGACTGCCTAATAATTATAATAATAATGATTATTATGATTTAGTTATAGTCGGCTATTGTAACAGTAGCAATAAATAGCCTATAATAAATAGCAGCATCAAGCATTATCCTGAAAGCACATGACATTTTTTTCAATCATTTGATTATGAGATATGATTTTTTTAAGGAATATGTGTTAGTGTTAATGCTGAATGATCATAATCCCGTGACAGCAGAGGATTTTACCTTTTCAATGCAATTTGTCCCATGTCCCTATGTGTTCCAGAGGCTGAGATATTGAATTTTTCATCGGAGTTTTCAACCAAATTTTCTTATCTCAAAAAACCTCAGGCATTGGGGACCTTTTCTAAAAACTGGCTCAGGCGCCAATGGGTGAAAGTACCAAATTCCGTCTTACATTTCAGGCACAAGAATAGCCGCTTGTGGTTTATCATACAAGACCCTGACCCATCTAATAAAGTCATCTCCCAAATCAAATTTATCTTGGCAATAAAATAAATAGGAGTATTCTAAGCGGTCAAACGCTTTCTCTGCATCCAAAGAAAGCACTAAACCATCAATATGCAACTTTTTAAAGACTTGGATTATATTCAGAAGACTTCAGAAGATATTATTGGAGGAAGTTCTTCCCTTTATAAATCCAGTTTGATCCACTTTAATAATCTTAGGTAGCTGTTAGCCAGCATTAAGGTGTATAATATTCTTCTTGGCATGACCTCTGTGGTGTGTATCGTGCCCACTGTACCACAGGGTGGAGAAGAAGGAGAGGGCGCGGTTAAAAACGGTCAAGTTCCACGCCAGGACGGGCATGATCGAGTCCAACCGGGTAAGTCAGGCCTGCCAACACTGTGACATGGTGTGGCGGCTGCCCCATCCTCTCGTCGGCCCCTACCCTCCTGTTCTCTTGTCCCCTCCCCTTTCCTCTACTTCCACAGGCCACCAGCCTTTTCTTTCTCCCTCCTCCTTCACTCTCTTATTCTTCTGCCTATCTCTCCTCCCCTATCTTCTCTTCATCCTCCTCCACTTTCTCTGGCTGGTTCTGCCAGCCAGCATCCCTACTCCATCCACCCCTCTTTCCCTCCATTCTTCCCTCCTCTCCTTGCCTACTCTCCTCCTCCTACCCTATTCCTCTTCTTCTCCTCCTCTCCCTTTGTTTCTGGCTGGTCCTGCTGGCCGGCACCCCTCCTCCTCCTTGGTGTTCTGGCTGTTTCTGTGGGCCGGCACGCAGGAGTTGACCCACTTCCTGTCCCGTGAGGGAACCGGAGTCCTTGCGTAGCAGCGACAGACGCCAGGCTCCTCTTACTCCTCTCTCTCTCTCGTGTGTGTGTGTGTGTGTGTGTGTGTGTGTGTGTGTATTATGTCTGTCTCGTCTGTTTGTATGTAGTGTGTGCATAAATGCCTATGAATTGCGTGCCTGTGTGTTATGCCTGTCTCGTGTGTGTGTGTGTGTGTGTGTGTCTGTATGTAATCTGTCTGCGTCTGTGTATATGTGTGTGTGAGTAAGAGAGAGTGCGTGCATGTGACTGTCTGAAGCCCATGTGGAGAGACTCCAATTTCCAAATCTCCCTCCTCCCTCTGGCGTTTGACCTCATAAATGCCATCATTAGTAAACAGACCCGTCTACACCACATGCTAATACGCTCCATCAGGCCCTGTGATTGGGTGGATTTCTTGTCGTGTGATTGGTCTCCCTCCACATGTGCTCGCCAACTACTGTATCGGCACACCTTGGTGTTCCATTGACCTCATGCATATTGCAGTCCTGCACACGGTGTGACAAAATAAAGTCCCATTTGAAATGTTTACGTCTTGGATAATGTAAAATTTAGATGACTCATCAACTATCAAATGTATGTGTTGTGTGTCTGACACAAAGTGGCATTCAAGGCACTATATTTGATGCTGGACATCATTTTTGCAATCCAAGATGTAAGCATTTATAATGTGCATCTGGTATTTTGTACCCACTTTGTAATATGGTCACCTCAGCATGTTACTTTTTTGGTTTGCATTCATTTTGTCCTGCATGATTATTTGTTACGTCTGTGCCATAATTTCCATTGAGAGCCATTGTGTTTGTGTTTATGTTTTTTATTTATTTTTTTGGTATTCATTTGTTGGATCGATCCCTCCATCACATCTCCTCCTCCATCCTCCATCCTCCCAAGCAGCCGGTCAAAGTAAAGCGCAAAAAAAGCTTCAACCTGTCCCGCAAGTTCCCCTTTTACAAGAGCAAGGAGAACATTGTGCAGGAGTTTGTGGAGTCTGAACGTGAGTATACAAAACACGGCTGACTGGGGTGCCTTGTGGTGATCCTCTATCCTCTTTCATGCACTTTCTTTCTCTTTATATCCCCCTTTTTCTTGATATCTCTCCTCTCTCTCTCTCTGTCTCCTCACTCTCTCATCTTCAGTGCGTCATCTCCTCACAGTGTATGGTTGACTTCAGGGGGTAAAATAACCGCTTTTGCCAACCCAGATCTCTGCCAACACTTTCTCTACTCAAGCATGCACTTACTGTACCTGGTACCCAAAGACCGCAGGGGGTGGATGGATACTTCTCTCTGTCCACTTGCTGTGCTCTTCGGGGGTGTTGTCTGTCTCAAATTGTGTGCTGTGCTCGCAGGATCGGAGCTGCACTCGCACCAGAACGCTGTTTTGATTCTCAATATTTGGAGAAGCAACACTAAGTAGTCTTGTCAAAGTTTAAATTATGTGTCCAAATAGTTGTGGTAGTCATTTCAAGTTCATGAACTTTTAATGGGGAGGCAATCGAGAGAGGCAATTCTACTTCCAACCTCTAGGGGCGAACTGAAGAGACTTTGTAGCTTTAAGTATGTAAGGGCCTATGAATACACTAACATCATAATTTGGAGGAATGGGCTAGTTCCTATATTTCTCTGAGATGAGACGATTCAATACCTATGTAAGTGCAAAGACTACTCAGTGTTGCTCTATGGTAGCATTGTAATATAAAAGGGCCTAGTGTTTGGCTGGTTACTGGACACCAGCTCAGTGACTCAGTGCCATGCGTAACCCAGGATAGCCAGGCATCGACCTCATCAGTAACTAATGGCTGTCCTGTGTTTCCTTGATGGATTGAAAGCCGCTGAAACGCTAATGCCTTGGCCAAACGCCCGGCCCCACTCACTCAGTCAGTCAGTGAGTCAAGTCACCTGCTCCACTCAGTTTTCACCAGATCAGGTTCTGGAAACAGCGTCTGAGTGTTAGTTTCCTTCCTTCCTCCCGTGAGCTCTGCATCCTTCCTTTCTTTCCTCTCTCTGTCTCTCTCTCTCTCGGATCTCCTACTAACCTCTCTTCTTCTTATTCTTGTTCTTCCTCTTCTTTTTTCTGCTCTTCTCTTTGTTCTTCCTCTGTGTGTTTCTTCTTCTCTCACCTTTCGGGACGTCCAGGACTTCCCAGGGTTAAGCGATGACTTTTATGGATCAAAGAGTTTGAGTAAGTGTGTGGTTATATTTGTCACACAACTATGTCATCCACATGCTGAGTTCTTTGTTGCCGCTGTGTCCGGTTGTAAGCCCACTGATGTTAGTTATGAAAAGGAACCACACAGTCACATGTGTACATGTATTTGCAGACAGATAGATAAGCTGACAGACACATAAGCAGACAGATAAACAAGCAGACACTGTGTGCGCGCAAGTGTGAATTTGAGCATTAGTCAAACACAATACACATGCTATGTCCAGCTGTCTTGTCGGGCATAATGGATACACACACACACACACACACACAAATGCTGAGACACGGGCCCTGGGTGGTTGGTCCCAACCTTATGTCATGACAGATAATACACAGGTTTGACCTCGCAGCTAGCATGTGCTGCCTAAAACTGAGTGACGGACACATCTGTTTTTGCAGGATGTGAAAAAATACAAAAAACGAAAAGACACAAGAAATTCTGTTCATCCAGCAGAAAGCTCTCGTTTCTTCCTCTCTTCTATTAAATGTTTCTGTGCTGTGGATGTGAGTTTAGCTGGTTCTTGCTCAAAATCCTGTTGTTGGAATAATGTGGGTGGTCTCCTACACCCTCATCCATGGCTGAAGTGCCCTCGAGCAGGGCACCTAATACCATATTGCCTCTGGGACGGTAGCCAGTCCTGTAACCAGTATCTAAATAACAGTGTGTTGCTTTGGGTGGAAGCATCTGATAAGTGTAATGTACCGGTAATGTATGGTAATGTATTGCGGTAGTGAGCTGATCGGCCTGCCTGTGGCTGCTGGCTGGCTCCAGCTCCAGTGTAAACAGCACTGTTTTCCTTGGCGGGAGGCGACACTGTCAGTATCAGCTGTCAGCCTGTCACACATGCTGCTCTGCTCAGCCCCATAGGAAGCAGTGCCGCATGTGTGTGTGTCTGTGTGTGTCAGCTGTCATAGGAAAGTGGCCTGTGTGTACGCCAGTTGTCATAGGAAGGTGTGTGTGTGTGTGTGCGCGCGCGCACATGCGGCAGCTGTTATAGGAAGCTATGGCCATAGAGTGAATGGGTGGCCGCTTGGGAGAGCACAAAGGGAAACTCTTAATTTCCTATTACCGCTACTTTTCCTTATACAGGAAACTGTGGTAGACGGCACATGTGTTTTTTCCCTTTTTCTTTTCTTTTTCTCTTCTGCTACTGTTTCTACTTTCTTTAACTACAAATTAAAGGGATGTTAAGGGTGATAATGGTGTTGAAGTCTGCATGTATTTTGGTATGTACATGAATGATGTTATTAACATGACAATTGACACACTTTTTTTGAAGGATTGTGCTGAACATTGTGTCTCTCTGCCCACAGAATGCTTGACTTCCAACACAAGTGACAGTGAAAGCAGTTCAAGTAAGTAGCTCTCTCTCTCACACACACATGCACACACACACACACACAGGCCATGTTAATTAAAGCGGATGAAGCAGCTATCGCTTATTATCTATATTTAGCACTGCCCCTTTCTTTTCCCTTCTCTTAAATCAGTGTTGTTCAGTGAGCTGAGACTAACCACTCTGCGGCTGCCCATGTAGAAATCTTTCAGTTTGTACAAGTGGTGAAGCCATGATGTGTGTTTTGAAGAGCTCTAAAAGCCTTTAATAGTCTCACTTTTATATCATCATCTATAAATGTCTAAACCAACCGCCATGGAACACTCCTGAAGCACTCTCCATCAATGCGCAATCAACTATATGTTGAGGTATCTCCTCCTGTGGAAGTTCTAAACTGTCTTTCTTTCACATTCCAGAAGGACAAGAGGATTCCATTTTGTCCTATGAGCCAGTGATCCGACAGGAGAGTAAGTACCTACAATTAAAGGAGTACAGCGGAAGTACTTTGGAGTTTGATTGCTTCTAATGTTGCTGATGTGTCTGTGTCTAAGTGTACTTTCTTAACATTTATCACATACATGTAACCTAATGACGTGAATAATCCCTCGATAGCCACTCAAATCAGAGATTCTAGGAGTATTATCCAGTCTCTCTGCTTTAAGTGTACTTTATTCCCAATCTCACACACATAGTTGGTAGCAATACTGTACATATAGGGACCACAATCCTGTGGAGCCATGTGAATCACTACTCCACAACTTGTTTTCAATTTTACACTAATAATGATATTTACATTGCTATCCCCCAAACCTATTGTTTTTGACTCTTTGAGTCCTCCAAGTTCTGCATTGGAGTGATGTCTCAGATGACAATATCAAACTGGCCAACTTTTGTATTCCTGTCGATTCACTTTGAACCTATAGTACAAGTTGCATGAGCTGTGCTCAACAACAATGATCTTCTGTTGTTTGTAGTTCACTACACGCGGCCTGTGATCATCCTGGGCCCCATGAAGGATCGAGTGAATGACGACCTGATCTCAGAGTTCCCACACAAGTTCGGATCATGCGTCCCACGTAAGATAGCTTACCTCTCTGTTAACTATTCAATGTTATTGTTCAAAGTTTTCCCAATTTGTCAGGGGAGATGGGGAGGCACTACATCTCTTCCTAATTATTGATATTTGCCCTTTCTACTGTGTTTCCTGACATTTGTGTTTAAGTATGAAGGAACGAAAGCTGAAATGGAAATTGGGTCTAAATCAATCTTATAACATCATCCTGTCATAACTATCAATTTTCCTTGGGGGCAATACTCTGGCATTGCAAGTTTATTTGAGATGTACACAGATTTGGATTTATTACCTACATAACCAAGTTGGTTTGCATAAAGGCATCTGCTGAGTGTGATATTGATTGACTTTGTGCAGACAACCACCCGTCCGCGACAAAAGAACGAGTTGGATGATAACAATGCAATCTAATTTTAAGCCCCGATACCATGCCATCAGGCTGGTGACTGTAAACACTTGTACTTGGGCATGACTGGTTATGGTTGTGGTTGTGTTTCTATGCAGACACCACCCGCCCGCGGCGAGAGAACGAGATGGACGGCCAGGACTACCACTTCGTGGTCTCGCGGGAGCAGATGGAGAAGGACATCCAGGACAACAAGTTCATCGAGGCCGGACAGTTCAACGAGAACCTCTACGGAACCAGTGTCCTGTCTGTCCGGACCGTTGCCGAAAGGGTTAGAACAGAATACAATACCTTTTCTTGGCACTACATGAGTACAATGGAATAGGATGTCTTCCTTTGTTGCTGCACATAGTATTCATGTACAATGAGAATTATCGATAAATACATACAGTGAGGTCGACTATCACGAACGTTGATGCTAGCTACATTGAAATAACACTGAACATTAATGTTTGCGAAATCTTTTCATGTTCATCGACTTCTGAATTTTCTTGGCTGCACCCTATGAGCTATGACTGCTCTGCTCTGAGTTAATTTAGCGGAGATGTCACGTGATATAAATTGGTGACAATCCCACTTCTAATCTATAGTTGTATGACTAAAGAGAAAAACTGCTTAGTGTTTGCTTTAACCTCATGATAATTTCATCAAGGTAGAGAAAAGGGGCTGAAATCTTGTATTGGTGCTGTGTTTTATAGCAGATGAAACACTGTATCCTGGACGTGTCCGGGAATGCCATTAAGAGACTGCAACAAGCACAACTTTACCCCATCTCCATTTTCATCAAGCCAAAATCCATTGAAGCTCTGATGTAAGTGACCATCTCCTTCGTCTTCTGACAAAGTCTATTGCTTTCTGCTGTGTATTTTTTAAACAATGGGGATATTTATGCACATACTTATGCACTTTGCTGGGAAGGGATAGCACAGTTTTGTATGTGTTAAAATCAACATTTCATGAGTTACAAACATATTTCTCACTCTGTCCTAAAGGGAACTGAATAAGCGACAGACATATGAGCAAGCCAATAAAGTGTTCGACAAGGCGATGAAGCTTGAACAAGAATTTGGAGAATTTTTCACAGGTATTGCTCTTTGACATCCGTACAGATTGCCGTACTAAATAATGCATTCTAAAACATTTCAAAGCTGAATTAGATATTTTTTTTAATGAATATATACATGCTGAATTATTACATCAAGCTGAGGTCGATTCCATGAAGTGTATGCTTCTAATAATCACTCACCCTCCTTTGTTTCCCCACCATCAACAATCTGTCCCTCTCCCTCCCTCTCTCTCTCTCCCCCTACCCCCCCTGCAGCCATAGTCCAGGGTGACTCACTAGAGGAGATCTACAATAAGATCAAGCTGATCATCGAGGAGCAGTCGGGGCCCTACATCTGGATCCCATCCTCCGAAAAGCTTTGAGCTGCCTGCTCCACATCTCTCCCTCTTTCCTTTCTCTCTTTCTCTCTCTCTCTCTTTCTCTCTCTCTCTCTCTGTGCGAGTGTGTGGAGCAACCCCTTGCCACCCCCCTGGCCAACCCCACCTCCCTCCCTCCCCCACTCAGAGACTCCCTGTCCCCCCATACCCAAGCCAACCCAACGCCTCCCGCCCTCCGACCCCGTCCCCCTTTTTACAGATATGTTTCATATCAAAAATTTTAGTGTCATCATTATGTTACTCTCAAAATGAAAGAAAAAAAAGAAGTCTTATCACCATTACTGTGACTGTGCACATCCTCCCTGCATGAGTTTCTCAGCAATTCCATTCAAGACTGGAAATGCCGATCCAAATGATGATTTTTTTTTTCATGTAAACTAAAAAGGGAAAAAAATGAACAAAATCCTTGATGGAAAACCAAGACGGACAGACGGGCGAAGGAAGAATGTCTTAAGATGCTGGCTGTCAAGTGGGATTTTTTCCCCCCTGATTTTTTTTCCTTTTGTTTTTTAAAGACTGTGTGTGAATTGAGACAAATCGTTATATTATATTATATATATATATATATGAAACTGGACCTCTGAGATGTTCATCCAATCACATTATTAAACAAAGACAGACAATACTGAGCAAAGAGCAATGAGGTTTTCTACAAGGACTGGACTGGACTGGATGATGAGGATGGACGACAGAGCCTGCTGACTGGTTTCTGATAACTTGCAGAATCATTGCTCGTGTTTATAAATATATATAAAATATATACCTTAGGGGAAGAGATCGGTGAAATAACGGAGAAACCCACTAGTAACTGGTTTCTTCCGGAAAAAACAAACCAGCTTGCTGTTTGGTTGGTTGGTTGACTGCCCAAGTTATTTGTGAAGCAGTCAGTCAATAAAGACACCTTTTGAGGGAAACAGAACAACATGGAGGGTGTGAAGGGGCGATATGAATCATTTGTATTTCTGAAATCACAAAGTAAAAAAACAGATCCTATGGAGAGATTTTACTACATATTAAAAATACTACGGTACACATTTTACACATCACTAGAAGTTGTCTACTTGGAGGGCTGTTAGATTACTTTTTTGTCCTTGGTTTTAGTGTTTTATTTTTTTCTTTTCTTTTTGTTTTTGTTTTCTTGTGGTTTTTAGCTGCTCTGTAAAAATGGATGGGGGTAGAGAGGTGTAACTGGGCTCTCTGCAAAACACCAAACTGCCTTATGATACGATTATGTCAAATTGCTTGTGTGTTCATCAAGGGGGGTAAAGCTACAAAATTATTCAACTCTAATCCAAATCAGTGCGCACTTGAAGGTTTCCCTTTTCCTCTACAATAAAAACAGTAGATCTAAACTTAAATAGTGCAAACTGAGAGGACTGAAGTGTCTTACCTTTGTGATGTTTTTTCTTTTTTTTTTACAAAAACCTTCAGTGTTTATCAATATCCTCTTTTTTCTTTATCTTAAAAACCACGAAAAACACGGCCAAGACAAAAAAATAAATACAAAAAAAAAATGAAAATCTGATTTTTGGCAGCCAAAGCTCCCTGGCCCCGATCTTGAGCAGCAGAAAGCCCATTTCCACTTCCTCTGCCCTCCTGAGACGACTCCCTTCAGTTGGAAAGGTGACACGGTACTGTCCTGTAAGCCGCCCCAATATGTGTGTGCGGGCCGGCCTGAAAAACGGGTAGATCAGAAATTAATTAATTGTATTGGATGTTCTTCTTCTGATTAATTAAAAAAGAAAGTCAATATAGCCTGATCTGGACTATTTTCCACCCCCTCCTCCCCGCCTCTTAACTTTTGACAAAAAGTAAAATCTATTTGTTCTGTATATTTACGAGACATGATGATACTTTTATATCCTTATGTCCTAGGTAAGTTGCTCCACGCCACTGTGTTGAACCTCGTGCTTGGGGGAGGAGAGGAGAGGAGAGGGGAGGGCGAAGAGTCAGGTGATGAGCGTTGCATGGCATGGCTCGCTCAAGAATCTTGACACAGGACATGGGCAGCATTTTTCAACAGGGGAAAAAGAAGGGGGCAAGAGGATTTTTCTACTGAGCCAGACAAGAATCCATTCTCATTACGAGAGCTGCTGGTGGCGAGTGATCAGTTATTTAGCACAGCATCTCAAGGGCATTTTTACATTCAGAATTGGGGCTGTCTGGTCTGACTGACCAGAAATCACATACATTCCAATTTATTTTGTGCGGTGCGACAACATTAATCACCCCGACCCTACTACCTGGGCACAGTCACATGAACAGTTTGGAGGAAAGGAGAATAGAAGAGACAAATTACTTGCTTGTATGGGAGAAAGCCGCACCACACCCAGCTTGTTTACTGGTTCCTCTTCCATCATTTGTTTATTTACTTTTTGCCAACTTTAGGCCATTGGAAATCAAGAGTGTAGAAAATGAGAGGAACCTTTACCACGCCAAGCCTGGTTTATCATCCTTTTTTTTAAACAGTTTTTTTTGTGGTGTCTTTTTTGACTGGAGAATAAGGCTCTAGAGGTTGAAGGGGGACCCACACCACAGAGCCTGTTCACTGATGCATCGTCATCGTACTTTTTTTATTTACATATATGTATTTTCAAGCTTGTTTGATGGTTCATTAACTTATTCATCTTCCTTTTAAAGTTTATTCTGTGGTTATCTTTTGACCATTGGAGAATAAGGGCGCTGTAAAGATGCTGATAAGTGCCAAGATGGTGACCGCTCATTGGGTGCTTCACCAAAGACGGTAGCCGTCCCAAGATTCGTCATGACGATTAACCACTTCCTGGAACCATGATCGTCATGTCATGAGGGCGGCAGTGCAGGTCTTCATGACCCATTTCTTTGAACCACGACCGCACAAACGTGGGGAGGGTGGGCACATTAAAGTCCCCATCTGAAGACCAACTATAACAGTGAGGAAATGATGATAACCCACTTTGCACCTGTATGAAATACGAACTACCATGAAGTATCTTAGTTCTTCTGCCTATATCTATCGTCTTTGGCATTGCTGTAATGGGTGCGCCCTCCTGATGCCCCCTTTTAGCCTGGGCACCACCACCACCACCGGCAACCAGCTGTCCTACCTGTGTCAAAACCAGAGTTCAGGGAATTCAATTTGAAGGGAAGAGAGCCATTCAAAAACATAAACTGCTTTCAGACTGTTTCAAAGGGCGCGGTAGCTTGAAAAAAATGTACATATCCTTCCCCTCACTTGTGCTTCATGCATGTGTGAAACAACTGGGACATTCGAAAAACATTTCTTGTTTTATAGCTCACAAAAAAACTGTCAGGTAAGTCAAGATGTTGGGTTCTTCTCAGATTACTTTCCATACAAATGTGCTGTAATATTGTTGATATTTCTCTATAGATTAAAAAACATATTCAGCTGGTTATTGGAACACGTTTTTTTTTTCTAGTCGGTGGGGAAAAATGATAATCCCTTAAACTTTGGGACTGTCTATTTGTGATTTATTGTGGAATTCTGTCTGAGTGTATAATAGATGACTTTTTTAAAAGAAAAAAAGTTACAAGTAAATGCAGAGATACAGACAGCAGCATCCCGTAGATGATGATGAGGATATTTTGAAAACAAATGCCAACACAGACGATTACCCCTTGCTTAGGGGTGGTCCTCTGTAAGGCTGACAGGAAAACGGCTGACCGTGAAAAACGCGTGCATGTCAAACTACTTCTATCCTTTCCTGAGGCTTGTGGTCTCCAGCCTTGGTGTTGCCACGCCTCCGTGGAGAGAATGGGCTCGTTTTTGATGAAGCAGTGACGCTTTTGCTATTACTTTGCCAGTTTGATGCATTCTGGTTCAAACTGGCAAAGTGTGCAAATGTGTTGCATAGCAAAAGCATCACTGCTTCATCCAAAACAACCCCATTAACAGCTTCCCTCCTATCAGCCCATGCAATGCTTTCCATCGCGATTAAAAATAAGAGTATGACCTTTGAATTGTGAATCTGTGAGATATTACATAAAAACTTACATCTTTCTTTACGTTGACCCTTGTGTCATGAGACTGGAGGCCACAATAAAGGACAGGGGGGTGTAGTTTGACCTGCAACCCATGTGTCTGAAAAGCGTCAGTCAGCCATATCCGCTAAGAAAAAAAAAGCCCAAAGAAACTTTAAACTATTGTAATCTTTCTAACGCAGTTGCAGTATCCAGAGACTGAGTGGGTGTGGTATATAATGTACAATATTATGTGTATCCTGGTGTGGCACGATGCCATGGTCCAAGTCAGAAATAAAATAAGGTAAAATCTAATTATTTATGATGGATGGTTGGATGGATGGATGAGGTGGGTGTGTGTTCGGGGATGTTGGTTGGTCCTCTTCTAAACCAATCAGAAATGAGGTGACTGCGCGTATGCTGTGCAGTTCAGTGCTCGTGAGTTAAAACCCTTGATTGTACAGTGGTCTCCTCCTCCCCACTATATACAGGTGAGGTGAGCGCATAGCTACGGTACCTGTCAGGACGCAACACAAAAGGCACACCCGTTTTTTGTTTTTTTTGTTTTTTTCTATCCTGATCGCTCTGGAGGGAATTACAGTACAGTCCTGTTAGCTTTCTTTGGGGTGTTTTTTTTCCTTATCTTTTTTTTTGACTGGACAAAAACGTTTTATTTGTTTGACAATAATAAAATATGTGACTCTGTTATGAGTTCAGTGTGTTATTATTTTGTCTGGTGTAAGCGGACCACGTCACAATTTTGTAAATTAATTGAGGACTTAATAAATGGTTTAATAAAAATAAACATTTATAAATAAACAGTGGCTAACAGTCATCGATACACATAGTTACAGTAATAGTAATAAATAGGTATAATAATTAATATGTTATATGAACAATACGCCACTTTGTCTGACACGTAACAAGAAACCACCAATTTCACAGTTAAGAGAGAGTTTTCACAGTTCTTAGTGGATGTTTGAATATGTAACCCAGCCAGATAAGATAACAACAAAAAGCTTCATTATCTTAAATATCTCATAAATAATCCATGTTATAAATAAATAGGCTCATCTACTAGCAGATTTACGACTTGCTCTGATATAACACATCCAGATGAGAGCTTTCTGAAAAACACTACAGTTCCCAGAGGTGGTCATAAATTCACATAGTGTACAATTACTGTCATCAGTAGTAATAAAATACAGTACAGGTCGATAATGTGTGACATGAACATCAACTCACTGACTGGCTAACACAGTGCAGTGTTCACGGGCTGGTGATTGTGCTGGTGCTCACTCCTCCATGACCAGGTTCCTTTTGGCCTTGTCCAGCCGGTCCAGCACCTCGCTATATAGGCCCGACATCTGAAAAAAAAACCATGCACATTTTAAAAATAAAAGTATGTACCAAAAGGAGACAATCCGCACACTTTGCACAAAAGAGACCTGAAGTGTGCGGATTGTCTCGTTTTTTTACAGAAACTTGATCCTGTACCTTCTATACAGATGAGAGGTGACCAATCACAACTAAAAAATGTGGGTGCAAATCCTAGCTGAAGCAGACTTTCTCATCTTTATTCCTGTGCTTATTTGGTCCTGCTCCCAGGTCAGACGTTTGGACATCTATACACACATTATACAGTATATCCACATAGAGAGCAATTCAGTGAGGCTCTATACAGGTCCCATATGAAGTAAATAGGAAATGTGCCACTTTTATATGTATGAGTCTAGGCAGGTTAGCGAATACTTTTGGTAATATAGTGGAGTACTAGTATGTGCCAAGTACAAGTACACATTCCATGTACAACGTTGGGACACAAAATGGGCCCCAAGAAACCAAATTTATGCATTTAAATTTCTGAAGTGATTTTATGAATTCTATTTCAACATGTCTCTTGTGGCTGGCCAAGCTAGTCTGTAGCACAATCTGACAGTATCGGCCCAAAATAAACAGAATAAACAACATTACACAATCTCCCCCAGAGGTGACAGACCGATGTTTTGATAAGAAGCAAAACAACACTATTGTACTATGCCATTATCACACCAGTAAGATAAAGTACAAATGACTTAGCGAGAGATCTTGTGTCCTGTCCTGTCAAATAATACCAGGATAAAGTACGGGCCAAAGAAAAGTACAGGCAGGTGGAGGGAACGGACACAAGCGATAATAATAACAAAAGACAAACATCTGACACCTCGCTGAAAGCTGAGCAGTGTGGAGCGGTGCTGGGTGGGTATATTCGGTCTGTGAGGGGAGAGGTGTGTGTGTGTGTGTGTGTGTGTGTGTGTGTGTGTGTGTGTGTGTGTGTGTGTGTGTGTGTGTGTGTGTGTGTGTGTGTGTGTGTGTGTGTGTGTGTGTGGAGCGTTGCTGGGTGGGTGAGCAGCAGTGCACACAGTTCCAGTTGAAGCACATCGCCTGTAGTCAGGTATCAGAGCTATTTTAGTTTAACGCTGCTGAATATACTGTGTGTGTGTGTGTGTGTGTGTGTGTGTGTGTGTGTGTGTGTGTGTGTGTGTGTGTGTGTGTGTGTGTGTGTGTCAGAGAGAGAGAGAGAGAGAAAGACTGTGTGTATGTGTTTTCTCCTACAAGCATCTGATATCTCTTGCACATGCGTGGCTCTGTATATGTGTGTGTGTGTGTGTGTGTGTGTGTGTGTGTGTGTGTGTGTGTGTGTGTGTGTATATACAGCATATGTGTGTGATCCCTCCTCTCCTGCACCTGTGTCTGGTGCTCAGTTGTGTGTGTGTGTGTGTGTGTGTGTGTGTGTGTGTGTGTGTGTGTGTGTGTGTGTGTGTGTGTGTGTGTGTGTGTGTGTGTGTGTGTGTGTGTGTGTGTGTGTGCGTGTGTACTCCTCTGCGTACCTGTGTCTGGTAGCTGTCCCGGAGTGTGCCCAGGTGTGTGTGTATGTGCGTGTCTGTGTGCACATGTACGCGTCTGGTAGCTGTGTGTGTGTGTGTGTGTGTACTCCTCTGCATACCTGTGTCTGGTAGCTGTCCCGGAGTATGCCCAGGTGTGTGTGTGTGTGTGTGTGTGTGTGTGTGTGTGTGTGTGTGTGTGTGTGCATGTGCGTGCGTGTACCTGTGTCTGGTAGCTGTCCCGCAGCGTGCCCAGGTGCCCGAGGAAGCTCATGGCCAGGCTGCACCAGCGCTCGGCCTCGGGGTACTGGGCCAGGCTGTACAGCAGGATGCCCGTGTTCCACGCACGCGTCAATAGCCACAACACCTCCAGCTCAGCTATATCATCAGGCTGGGAGAGAGAGAGAGAGGGACAGACAGAGAGAGAGGGACAGAGAGAGGGACAGAGAGACAAAGAGAAAGAGGAACAGAGAGAGAGAGAGAGAGGGACAGAGAGAGAGAAAGAGGGACAGAGTGAGAGGTGGGGAGTGGTGTGGAAAAAGACTGGGAGTGAAAGAGATGGAGAGAGAGGGAAAAAGAGAGGAGGGTGAAAAGGAGAAAGAGAGGGGAGAAGATAATAGGGAGAGAGCGGCAAGAGAGAGGGAAGGGAGAAGAGATACAGAGATGTTGAGAGGGGGGATGAGAGAGAGAGAGAAACATGAGAAATGGCGTA
>NC_085879.1:17110040-17140040 GCF_034702125.1 Engraulis encrasicolus
AGTAGTAGTAGCAGTAGTAGTAGTAGTAGTATTAAGATTCGCTTTTTCGTCTCTAAAGATTCACCCTAATCCTGACAGTCAAATGAGTTAAGTTGGATGCAACAAGACTTGTTCTTTTATTGGAGTTTTGGAGAAGTTTCAACCGCAGGATTCTTCAGTTCTGAGGTGCCATCTGTCTGTGTGAACATCGTTGAGATGCAGTGTAAAGCCTGCAAACCTGATCAATTAACAGTGTACGTGTGTGTGAGACTGAGTGCATATGTAAGTGGCTCTATGTGCATCACTTTCTCTGTGTGAGGTATATGTGTCACTGGTTTGCGTGTCACTGTATGTTTTGTGCGCGAGTGTGTGTGTCCTACTGTGTGTCCCTGGGCTGTGTCTATGTGTCTGTGTGCGTGTGAGAGCACGTGTTGTGTGACCTGTGTTTGTTCTCGCGCGCGCGTGTGTGCACGTGCGTGTATGTGTGTGCGTAATGTGTGTGTGTGTGTGCATGTGTGTGCGCGTGTGTGTTTGTATGAGTGTGTATAGGTGTGTGTCTAGTCTCCACACCTTCTCCAGCTGCTGCATGTTGAGGAAGCAGGAGGCCCTGTTCCTCTGCAGCTTGGCCAGGTTGGGGTCCAGCTGCCCGCGCTTGTAGAAGCTCAGAGAGTAGTCGTACCACTGCAGCGCCTCACAGAAGTTCTTGGCCTGGAAGGACACACACACATTCATGCATACGTAGCATCTTACTGTAGATGGGGTCGGCGGAGGGCTTATTCACTATTTGCTGAAAATACTGAACTACATCATAACAACATTGCTATGACCCTACCGAGAGCCTTAGGAAAAAGATCAAGACATGGATATTACAAATTTGGTGACAGTAAGGTTACAACATGAGCTCTGCGGAAAGGGGTTAATGCCTATCTTGTCAAAACTGAGGCCACACAACAAACAGGCCTTTTTCATGTGACCTCAGACTCCTTTGGTTTAATGCATTAGAGGCAGGTATAAGTTGCATCCGGTTGCATAAACATTACATACACCTACACGCCACTGTTTTCTTTCTGACACCAGTCATGTATACCTATTTTGTTTCAAAACGTAACTTGTTTGACACAACAGTGAAAAAGGCTAATTGACTTTGTAACACCGTGTTTGTCTTGTGGCTCATGCTCTTGCTTTTTCCTGTTACCAAATAAGTTCATGTTTGAACAGCCATGGCAGGCAGTATACATATCAAGCTGATGACCGCTGGCTGACCTCAGGCGTTTTAGTAGTTCCAATGTCTATCTGTGTGGTTACTCCATTTTTATCTTTTGTAGGCGGGCAAAATGTGCATCAGCTGATGAGCTTTATGTGAGCTGTTGGCTGACCTCAAAGTGTTTGAAAGCCTGGTCCCAGAGTAGCAGGTGCAGAGTGGTGAGGGTCTGTGGCGTTAGAGGCTGCTTCTTGTAGTGGTCTGCAAAAACACAGGTGAACAGGTGAAACTCAGGGATACAGATGGACAGACAGGCAGACACAGAACAACAGAGAAACAGAGAAACAGACAAACTGACAGTCAAATGGGAAAAGACAGCCAAAAAGACAGACGTACACAGAGTGACTAACAGACAGACAGGCAGACTGACAGACAGGCAGAGGGGTACCAGTGTTGATGTCCTTGGCCAGCAGCTCCTTGTCTTACCGACAAAACAGACCAAACAGACATGCAGTGACAAACTGACATACAGTATACCGCAACACAGACAGACCACCATTTGACCACCAGATTACCATTGATGTCCTCTATCTTCTGTTTGGCCAGACAAACAGACCAACAGACAGACTGACAGACAGGCAGGCAGACAGACAGAGATTATCCAGATCCAGTAGGTGGTTACAGTTGATGACTTCCTCTATCTTCTGCTAGGCCAGAGGAACAGACAGACAAACAGACAGACAGAGGCAAACAACCCGACAGACAGACAGACATTATCCAGATCCAATAGGTGTTGATGATGCCCTCCATCTTTTGCTTGGCCAGACACGCTGACAGACAGACATACAGACAGATTGACAGACATTATCCAGCTCCAGTAGGCTGACAGA
Source organism: Engraulis encrasicolus (assembly GCF_034702125.1). NCBI lineage: Eukaryota > Metazoa > Chordata > Actinopteri > Clupeiformes > Engraulidae > Engraulis > Engraulis encrasicolus. Next base: position 17,112,111 of record NC_085879.1, read on the forward strand.
TATACATTTTGGAGAGATCCTGTAGGTAGGTGGTTACCGTTGATGACGTCCTCAATCTTCTGCTTGGCCAGACATACATAGAGACAGACAGACAGACAGACAGACAGACAGACAGACAGGCTGATAGACAGACAGACAGACATTATCCAGGTTACCGTTGATGACGTCCTCAATCTTCTGCTTGGCCAGCAGCTCCTTGCCCCTCTGCAGCAGCAGCTCGATGTGCAGCACGGTGGCCGAGCCCAGCTCAGGGGACGACTCGAACCGCACACACACACGCTTCAAGAACTCGAATGCCACCGCCTCCCTAAACACACGCACACACACACGCACACAAAAACACACACATTATTATAACCTTATTGTCACCAAAAATGGTAATGACCAAGTCTTTATGAACTACGACTCTCTGAATTGTCATAGCAATTGTGTTGTGATGTAGTTGGGTGTTTTCAGGAAAGAGTAAATAGGCCCGTTGATGGGCCGATCTGCAGTAAGTGGCTACGATTAGTTGCTAAATATACATCTTCCTGGAGTTTGAAAGACGTTCGCCTCCTCAACTGCGGAGCTTCATCAGACATGGAGGGGAAGTTGCATGAAGATGATAAATCGCTGGTACAAAAGCGTACCTGTCCTCCCCCATCAGCAGTCGGACGGTGCTCAAGCTCATGTCAAGGGTGACCTCAGACTCCAGCAGCTCAGACAGCCCTGGCATGGTAAGAAAGGAAGAAAGAAAGAAAGAAAGAAAGAAAGACAGACAAAAGAGAGAAAGAAAGAAAATAAACAAATAATACACAAATTAATTGTATGTCATCTCATCATCCTCATCATCCTCATCACCATATGCACTGGCTGCCTTTGTACTGTATTGTTGATTGACAGTGAAAATTAGTCTGCGTTTAAAGACTGTATTTAGTGAAGGGGCAGCGCTGACTCACCTGCTTTGACCTGCTCATCAGGTGCTCCGCTCCTCAGCAGGATGCGGATCTTCAGGTACACACCAGACGGGTACACGCTCTCCTAGCACCACACGTGGCAAAAGGAACAGTAGAAGTTTTTTTTGTTTTTTAAAACTGCTACAATTTTCTTTACTTCCTTTACTAATTTCCAGTTACTGTAGATTACAAGCAGCTGATTCTAGACTGGTTGTATCAAATTTGTGGCAGTTTTTCAAAAAGGGTATTAGGCTTTTTCAGTAAAAACACAGTCCATCTACCTCGGAACAGTGTAATAAGTGGTGTAACAACTATGTGATATCAACTGCTAACAACTACGCTTTCCAGAAATGCACCCCAGTCTGGCTGATGATAAAAAAAATAATTTAGAGCCTTTATGTGTAATGTAATCTCACACTTTTTGAGACAGTCAAAAGTAAAATATTAAGACATGATCATCACAACCTTTTGGTCATAACAAGCTTGTAATAGAGGCTCTGTATGAAAGGGTTAAGAATCGTACCAGCAAGGCAGACTTCTGAAACGCTTGCACATTACTTGCCCAGTTGCCCTTACCTTATTGGCTAAGCAGATCGCATTCAGAGCCTTCTCCTTAAACTGTTGACAATCCCACTCCAAATATACTGTTGCCAGGAGCCTCAGTACTTTTGCCTGTTACAAAATGAATGAATGAATGAATGAATGAATGAATGAATGAATGAATGAATAATATACAATAATATATAATAATATATAATAGTGATGATAATAATTTGTAAGATAGTGTGAAACCCTTGTCCAAACCCAAACATGCTTTCTAGCATCTTTCCAACAATGTATTTCATTACATTAGATCCCCCTAAGTTTTCCATGGGAAATCACATTATGTAAACCGGAATATGCACAATGTGAATCTTGGAATAGCACTGCTCACCAAGTGCGCACAAAGAAGTATTTTATTATTTCCCTACCTGCACGTCTGTCCCTGGGGCGTACTTGGCATTCATCTTTCCTATGTCATAACTTTGGCTAGTGAGCACAATGGCAGATAAAACAATGACTTTACACACAGACACACACACAGACGCAGATACATATTGCAAACACACACACACACACACACACACACACACACACACACACACACACACACACACACACACACACACACACACACACACACACAATGCCAAGAAAAGCTACATCCTTCGCATCAATTTTATTATTGGCAATGTTAAACAAAACAGGCGGTACTTTTGCTGTCAATACCAATCACAACAACTGCTCCATCTCTCTAAATACTCATCTCTCCCTGAGGAAAATCACTTACACTCTTATACTACAGTATATTCAAACCGAGTAGCTCTTCAATTCATGGCTTTTCTTTTCCCTGTTTTAAAATGATACATTATACTCTATATACACTATACTTAGGTATATATTATTTGAAATAGCATTGTGGCAGTGCAGTGGCTTAGTGCAGTAAGGCACTCCACAAATGTGCTTGCATGCTCATTAGGATCCAGGTTCGAGTCTGGATTGAGTCGTGTCCCAGCCCTGCCCCATGTCTCTCTCCAACTCTCTTCCTGTCATTATCTGTACTATCCTAATACTCAAGAAAGGCACAATCTCATTGTACTTTAAATATCATTGTAATGTATATAACAATAACGGCTTTCGATGCTAGCTACAGTATGTTGTTAGGTGGCATATGTGACAACATTATTCTGCACTCCCTGCTGCGTATGTGCATTTATGTGCATTTGCGGGTTTGTTTGTAACAAATAATGTAACCCACCTCAACCAAAATGAACTTTCTTCATATTTTCTGAGATTGTACGAATCGACTCCAAAATTGTAACACATCAAAGAAAGATAGCCAGTCTACAACAACAACAACATGTACAGTATCAGTTAAGTACAAGCGCTAACATTTACCAACCCTACCACACAAGACATAATCACATTTCAGTTCATTGAAAGGTTAAGAAATGAATTCAGGTGAAAGGATGTTGATGTTGGATCCCAACAGCCAATGGAATGACATCGCTGACGTCCATAGCCCAAAAGAAAAACATTTGATTGGCTGAGAGTCTCTGTTACCTCGTCTAAGCCTCTTTGTTTCCCTCATTTACACAGTCAGAATGGCACACAAACAGTGGACTGTTTCTAACTTCATTGTTTGCAAGAGTGTTTGTACTGTTCTGTCAGTTCATTATGTTCTTGGAATACTGTGAAAAGAGCAACACAAATGCACACTCACACACGCATGCACGCACGCACGCACACACACACACACACACGCACACGCACACGCACACACGCATGCACGCACGCGCACACGCACACATACACAACCCTACTAAGCTAAAAGGCAGTGAGTCAATACTTGTCAAATTCAATTTGTACTGGAAACTTTTTGCCACATTTATCCTAATGAATTGGTAATGATGTTGTTACATTTGCACAATGTCGACAGTGACATGTTAACATGGGATCAGATGTTGCGCAAACTGTTTTTGTATTTGTGAACTGTGCTATACCGATAAAGTTGATGTGAAATTAACTTAAAGTGACGTAGCTAATGGATAAATGTGGCTACTGCACCTCTTTGGGGAGCCTCTGCAGCATCTCTCTGCAGCGCTGCATGCACCCCACAGCCTCTTGGTGTCGCTCCTGAGCAACGGCCTGCAGTCAGGTGGAGAGACTGACCATTAGTTAGTAGTTACACTAGTGTATCTGTGTGCTCTGTGTGTGTAGTATACTGTGTGTGTGTAGAGTGTAGTGTAGCTGTCTGTCTACATGCCTGTCTGTTTGCCAGTCTCCAGTGTTGTACCCAAACGTGTTCAATGAACGAGCGTTCATGAACGAGTTCATATTTTGAGCGAACGTGAACTGAACGTACAATATTTACTATGAACGCGTTCATTCTGGAGCCCATGAACGACACGTTCATTCGTTCATTCCGTTCATTCCGTAGGTACCAGATGAACTGAAATGACAAGAGTGATTCTCTAATTCGCCTACACTTTTAAGTCCGTGGATTTTATTTGGCAATTCCACTAACTATTAACTGCATCCAATGATGTTTTGGACATTAGAAAACATTTATCTTTCATATAATACAGAAAGTGTAGACATAGCATTATTTCCCTCAGCAAGAATGAATATTTAATACTGGTTTTGGGCGTTTTCATGCCGTCCTGTTTTCCAAATGTCAGATTCAGTCTTCATATTAGCATGTAAAGAAACTTGTTTTGCCCAAGATGATTGCAAATGTTGATTCACAGTAATCATCACAATATGACAAAACTGTCAGAAAGACCACTGTCCTTTCCATTATACATGAAATTTGCCATTTTGTGTTTGTCCACGAAAACTGTGTTAACGGTGTCACGGTCTGAAACCTCCTCCATAAATCAGTAATGGTTTGGTCTTAGGCCATACGAATAACATCACGTGATGTCATAACCTCTTTGGCAGGATACGGGAAGACTTTTTGGTAAATATTGAGCTCCATCCTTCCATAATATAATCCATTCTTTTTCATGTTCTCATAGCGGGAAAATTGCCTGTCAACGGTGTTATCAACATATTCATAAGAATCTGAATTAGAAATCACATGTAGAAAAACACAGATAAAGCATACAGATACATGAATTGATTAAGGTGTTGTGGTGGAACTTCTGAGGTCCTCAGTTAGCACAACACCATAAAAATGGCTGAAATGTCAACGGTGTTACCGTCAATGGTGTTACAATTAAGTATGATAGTCAGGGTTGCCAGATGAGGCTGATGATTTCCAGGCCAAAAAGTGATCAAAATCCGCCCTAAAAACCCGCCCAATTCTATTGATTTATATGGCAGTGGGAAGGTTTTTCTGATAGATGCCATTTTTACCCGCACCCGGCCATCCTAAGCAGCCCAATTGGGCGGGAACCAGCCCAATCTGGCAACACTGATGACAGTTGAGGAGGAGTATGTTTTTGCCAATTTATATCCATATTGACAGACAAACAAACTAAATAATTTGTGTTCTAGGGAGATGGGTTTGTCTGCTCTGTTTTTTCTCCTAAAAAAGTGCCGACTTGTTCCCCTGCACTGTTGACCGTAACACCGTTGAGTAACACCGTTGACTGTTTTGAAAGTGTTTTTGCGCTATTGATCCCTTATGTGTTGGAAAAATCCTATGAACATACACTAGGGATTATCTCTGGAGAAGGAAGTCTTGTGTAAGGAGGGTGACTATATTCAAATCAGACGTTACAGGGATTTATGATGAAAAATGTGTCAGTCTGTATCACAGTGACTCATAAAATCCTACTTATGAAGCTCAACAATCACATTTTCTATATCAGTTGCACAGATTAAAGACAACATTACTGCTAAGGGACATAAGCACTTTCAAACATATATTGTTTCAACTCTGTAGTATTTTTATATATGTTTGAAATGACATAGTATTTGTCCATAACACTGTTGACAAAATAATTAAGCAAATGTTCGCTTTCATTAGAGTATTTATCAAATGATTTAAGATTAAGCTTGGCAATTTGTTTGTTTGGAAACTTAAATATATACACTATGTAAACATCTAGGTCATTTAGTTGAAAAAAAATACTGATAATTGACATTTTGCTTTTGCCAAAAGCGTAGGGAATCGTAGAATCACTCACAACATGATCTCCAAAAATTCTGCGCTCCTGACACGGATGTTAAGGACACAAAATCTGTGTCCAGGAGCGCGGATCTTGCCAAAATTCCGTGCTCCTGGACACGGAATTATTTTCCGTGATGGACACACAGAAGTGCTCTCTCTATACTCCCACAGCTCTATGTTTCCACAGTCTTGTGTTTTCTCAGGATTTTTCTAATTTCAAATATTTTTTCTCAAAAAACATTTCTTACTGACAGGTTAGGGTTATGGATTGTTTTGGTCTGGGCACAGCTAGTTTTCTTTCATTCATTATATGAATTTGATAGCCTAGCAACCAACTGGAAAAGGTATTTCTCAAAAATATGTCTTTAATGACAGGTTAAGGTTAGGGAATGTTAACTTAAATAACTATAGCATTATTTTGTTTAGGATTAGCATTTGGTATGTATTTTCTAATGATAGAGTTAACACAGTGCTGTGGTAATAGCCTTTAGAAAGCACTTCCGTGTGCCCATCACGGAAAACAATTCCGTGTCCAGGAGCACGGAAAACAATTCCGTGTCCAGGAGCACGGAAAACAATTCCGTGTCCAGGAGCATGGAATTTTGGCAAAATCCGTGCTCCTGGACACAGATTTTGTGTCCTTAACATCCGTGTCCAGGAGCACGGAATTTTTGGAGATCAGGCTGGAATGAACTAGTTCATTCATTTTGTGAACTATGAACGAACTAGTTCATTTTGAAAAAAGAATGAACTATGAACGAACTAGTTCATTGTGATAGCTTTGAACTTGAACTAGTTCACGTAGAAAATGAACTTTCCCAAAACTGCCAGTCTCTTCCTGCCTAGTCTACATGAAGATAAAAAAACTGTATATTGTTCATTGTGCTCAATTTATGATGCTATTCCTGTATGCCATGCAACTGTTAAATTTTGGGAGGATCTGTAAGGTGTGTCTACACACTGTATATCTTTCTGTCTCAGTTTGCTTGGCCGTCTGACATTACTACTGGAAAAACATGGCTCATTGTGTCACAGTTATTGTCTTAGTGCTCCTCCTGTTCCTGAATAAAAAACCCTGCTGCACTTTACTGAAATTTCTCTGTCCAACAGACAGTCTATTTCTCTGAGACATCCTTAGGAAACTTGCTTTATGCACATGTAATACCTGCGTACCGTACAGTATTTCTGTGTTTATCTGTATTGTAATATTTGCTACGTTTATCTGTGACATCCTTGTTGTGATGTTATTGTGCCATACATTCTACTGTGCAATGCTGTATTGTTCTTTTTTATGCACTGATGATAATAATACAAAGAATAAGAATACATTCTATTTGTTAAATGAACATCCTTTCAGAACATCCAAAGTCATCTTAGAAACAAAAAATAAAACTAAAATAAAAATGAATTGAAAAAGAGATTGTTTTAATGTAAGTGGGGAAAATGGTGTCCTATCTGTGTTGCTTTATCACTCTGTGTGTATTGTTGTGTTTGTTTCTTTGACTCACAGATTCAGCTTGATAAGACAACACCCTCAGCAGGTCCTTCTCCACATCCGCTTTGAGCATGTTGATATCTGAAGCGCCATCTCCAGTGGATACCAATCTGCTGTACAGAGTCTCCAGGCTCTGTGAAATCAGCAGCCACACCAAACCAAAGCGCCATTATATTGATGGGGGGGGGAATGTTGTGTGTGTGTGTGTGTGTGTGTGTGTGTGTGTGTGTGTGTCTGCGTGTGTGTGTGTGTGTGTGCGCGCGCGCATGCGCCTGTGACTGCTGTATAATATTATATAAAACACTGGCAATGCCTCAAGACACAATGACCGCCCTCCCTATTCTGTTAAAATACTTAAGGATTTTCGTGCGTAAATATTTCACATAGCGCACATACTACTTTAGACGTAAAGAGAGGATTACATTACCTTCACTGCCAGAATGAGGAACTCATCTGCCAACTTGGGCTTTTTACAGTCGAGCCACGTCCTACCTGTCTTGCTCGCCATCTGGGACACATAAAAAAAAAACAATTCCAACGACCGACCAGGTAATAGTAATCTTATCTCACATATGGACACATGCCATTGCATATTTACACAAAGTAGACTTTAAGTGAGAACTAGAAAAAAATGAAAGAAAGAAAGAAAGAAGGAAAGAAACAAGTTAGAAAGAAGCCAAACTCTGTTGCTTGGTAACCTTTTTAAATTATGAGCGAAGGAAAGAAAGAAAGAACGTAGGCCTACCAGGATTTGCTTGCGAATTATGCTTTCTCCTGGATTTTCTGGTGCAGATGAGTGCACCAATTTGCATGCCACATGACGGACTGGTAGACAGACACAAACATACAGACATAGGCAGACAATTGTTTCGCAAGTCTCGTTTTGCTGCATTGCCACATAATACAATGAAAAAACAATGTGGTGTTAACTCGACTCATAGTCAAATTAAACCTTTTTCTATTCTAAGTTTGCTGTGATGTTTGTAATATCGACTTCGATAGAGTTATTTAAATATATGCACATTCATTTTAAGTATTTGGGCCATTAAGACATCATATAGAATACTGATGTCTATGATTTGGGCCCCTGGGCCCTGGCTCACCTTTCGCCCTCTGCTGTTCACTAATATCTGGGCCCACGCGCTTCGTTACCGCCCAATTCCATAGTTGAATGGCTACGTCTTCCATCTGTCAAATGTTTAAAACTTGGTTATTTATTTATTTATTCCGTGTGTTAGACTCACTTCTGTTGTTATAGTTTTAAAATAAATTGCACGGTTTACCTGAGAATCCGGCGACTGGGTAAAGACTCCACCTGATATCTCCTGGAAAAGCCTTTGGACCACATCATCCACGTTGATGTGGCTTTGTTTACGGATCAACTGTTCGGCCAGTTCTAGGAACATAAGACATCAAAGCATTTGAGAGCACTGCACTGAACCAAAAATACAGCTGGTCACGATAGTTTCTAGTTTCTGTATGTTTTATTATTCAACGCTATCTGAATTACTTGTATTTAAATGTGTCCTTCAAAATTACTCTACCGAAAACTCTACGACTAACACCACTTAGTAGCCGAGCTAGCTAATTCGAAACACCTCCTGTCCATTATCTCCGTGTTATAATTTTCAATATTTTCTACGAATTCACGTAATAAGTTAGCATAGTTAATAGATATAACAAACCCTTCACAACTGAGACTGGGGGCTCCATGTCTTTAGGTGAGTTGAGTTACTGTTATATTATCTCAATTTAAGACAGCTAATGTTATCAGCATTTGACTTCTTTGGACCTGTTACAGTGCACGAGAGAGCTCATCATCATGACATGAAGTTTCGTGCGCGAGCGTTCTGATGATGTGTGTTTTTTTCATGAAGCCTTTTCTTTGGTAAGTAAGTAGCTCCCTACTTATTATTTTACATCTATTTCTAAAAGTCATTCTGACTTAGACATTCAATTTAGACGTTGTTTGGTTACTCGCGCTGAAATTTTATACTGTAGTACAATTTTGTAGGATGTTGGAGGAATGAATGTTCTCTTGAAGAGCTGACACTTGCATCAGGCAGCGTGTGCTACATGTGCTATTTTTCCTTCTGTCCACGTGGTGGCGCCTATGATATGGGAAATGTCAGTGGGTCTTCCGAAATGGTCCCCCTTCACAGTGTGGTATCTTTCAACAAGAACTTGAACGTTTTCCAACGTGAAGTAAAATGTATTTTCTGTGTGTAAACAAATAAAAACCTCAGTCCCTGTTATTAGGCACGTTTTCTCTATGCTCCATTGCATTGCATTATTAAAGCTAATTTCATCACAGTTCATCAAGGGCCTAGGCCAGTGTATTTTTTTTTTCAACATCTCAAGATAGGGTTTTAATCACCACATCCAAAGGAAATTACTCGTAAGTAAGCAACTGGATTCAACTTGGACAATATGACTGAGAATCATCACCAGACTGTAATCAATCTCAAGTTGCCTCATTTCAGGCAGAACCCTCCACCATTGCTGCCACTGTTTTGAACAACCACAGCTTCAACCTGAATCCGACTTGACAGCAACATTAGCCTGCAAGTTATGTGAGTAGGCCTGATAGTCTTGTAAACAGTAGCAAATAGTCAAATAGACAATTTTTATGGGTTTAAAAAAGCGTACAATTGCAGGCCCTGAATGCAATATAATAAATTACTGAGACATTACAAGCCCTCCCTGGTGAGAAAGTTTTGTGCGTTTATGGACGAAGGTCGTTGTTTTGTTACAATAAAGATTGTATTCTTTAGCCAAAAAGAAAAGAAATCTGGCTGCCTCACTTAGAAAGCCGCCGGCCCTGGTTGGACACCCTCGGCTCATTGTGTCAGATGCAGCAGATTTTTTAAAAAAATAAAAAATACGTCTTAAAAGCCCAGTCCTTTCAGTCCTCCGCTTCCAGCAATTGTTCTGGCCTCAGTCTTATCAGACTGGCCTCCCGGTCCATGGGGAACGAAACAGAGCTGTGCTGAGCTGGACTGAGATCGCCAGTCTTACGTATGGCAGCCTTCAGGCAACACTGCAAATAAAGGCATGAAAATGAACTGCACTGTTCTTGCCAGACACACACTTGGCTGGTTTTGAAATTCTGATTCACCATTCCAAACAATAGCCTGCAGACTATTTAACAGTAGTAGGCCTACAACATCTAGTCAGGATAAATGTCTATGTTACACAGAGCAAGCAGTTGGTGGATTTATAAACTACAAGTACTGGTCCACTGAGAAGATGGAATAACTGCCTCAAAATAGCTGTAAACGGTTTATTGCCTCAGCTCATGTACAATACTTCTGCTCATTCCTTATAATGTGTTTTTGACAGCAACAAGTGATACACACTCCTGTTATGTGTCTCATATTACTTCTGGTATGAGTTACACAGAGCAGGTTGTCAAAGTGGGACAATATGCTTAAAGTTTAAGATGACAGAAATCTTGTATTGAGCGTCTTTTAAGCAAAAGGGACACTGTGTGAGATTTTTTGTTGTTTATTTCCAGAATTCATGCTACCCATTCACTAATGTTACCTTTTTCATGAATACTTACCACCACCATCAAATTCTAAGTATTCATTATGACTGAAAAAATTGCGCTTTTCATACATGAAAAGGGGGATCTTCTCCATGGTCCGCCATTTTGAATTTCTAGAAATAGCCATTTTTAGCTGCAAAAATGACTTGGGCCATACTCGAAAATAGTAGTTTATTATTTAGTAAACTTTCATGAAAAGATCAAATTTGACAATAGTCAGCCCAGTTTCAATGAGCAGCATAGTTGCAGTACCTTTTTTGACCATTTCCTGCACAGTGTCCCTTTAAGCAAATAAAAGCAGTTTTAGAAAAATCTTAGAAGCATCTACACTATGCTATGCAAATATGTCTATGAGCATATTGCACAAAGATAGCTTTCCAAATTCTTTGATTATAAAAATGTATGTTTTCTTACATCTTTTGTATCATGAAATTTTGAAACCCTCTGCAAAAATGTTTTGTTTGTTTGTTTAACAGTAAACCACCCAACGCGAGGAGCATGGGCGTGTGTTTGTGCCGATGTTTTCCCACAAGGACCCGGCCTCAGCACACGTTGAAGGTATGTTGAATTATGCGCAGAGTCAATGAACTCAACTCGGGAATAAGTTATCAAACCTCTCTGGCTCTCCCATGTTTAATATCACCCACGGAAAAGGGGGGAATGTGCCGTGCCCTTCACCTTTCAACTTGGAGAAACTTATCGAGTTTCCAGCATTGGGACCACACGTTCATGGGAATATTATGCACCGTGGTTATAAAGGACCATGGGCTCCCATCAAACACACACACACACACACACACACACACACACACACACACACACACACACACACACACACACACACACACACACACACAGACCAAGTCAAATGTCTTCTGCAGATGATCGGGAATGAGTGTAATCAAAAATGTGGGAATATCCCAAGTTTTGCTTGAATATTGCCCAAAATCATCTTCGGTTGAGATTGTGCAAACATTTTTTTGTCAAAGCGTTCAAGTTTTGGGTAGGCTAAATATTGCTCTCTAATTAATCTTCTATTAACTTTGTGAAAACAGTGTTGTCAAAGTATTCACGTTTTTGGGTAAATATTGCCCAAATTCATCTCCTATCATTATGCAAGCACTTTCGCCAATGTTTTGGACTTATGGTGAAATATTATTCCAAACAAAAGTCTTGATGGCACAAGCACCATTCTGAAAGTATTAAAAATTATAGGTCCTATTGATGCTCCAAAAGTTGGCCAACTCCCTTCAGGTTGTTTATCTTGATATGAAACTTATGTGTCCTGTCTCCTTTGTTAAAAATAAGACATGTAAATATTTATTTTGAGGTATCTGCAAAGGTATCTGCTCAGAGGCTTGTATAATGCTTGTTTAAACACGTTATCAGTCCAGGCTTGTGATTCAGTTGACCATTGGAAATCCATTCAAGTGACTGAGGGGCATTGTTCAGTGTTCAAAAAGCATGGCACTGTGTTAACAAAGTGAATTGAAGCAAATGAAAGTAATCTACAAGTCACACTCTTTTTTTCTTTATTTTAAAGTCACATACTATCTGTTTATAATGGCAGACTACTGTCAGATTAAGTTGTTTGACCACATCAGATCCCTTCATATGTCTGTGTCAATGCAAGGGCCTTGCAAGTTGCAAGTGACGTTGCGTCCTTCCCTTTCCACTATAAAGTGGAACCGTTGCCAAGAGCGCACACAGCCCAGTGCGCGAGCTCAGCAGAGGAGGCACGTAAGTTCCCTAGGCAATTTTGACTCTGAGTGAGCGCTGAATGAGAGAGATTTCCCGCTTGGAGCACGTTTTTTCTCCACAATGAAGGAATTTTTACTCTTTTGAGTTTACAACAACGAGAACAACAAAACGTCGTTATTCCCGGCGTTTGGTGAGGCTCTTGTTAAAATTCCTCGCGCCCAGTCCCGGGGAGGCAGCACCTGCCCGAGGGACCGGCTTGATTCTGTTATCGTCTTTTTTTGGAGAATTCACAGAATCCAAGGAACGCTCAATTTTAAGAGGGGGACTCTTTCACACGTCATGGGAGGCATTCGCTGAGTGCGTGGATAGCCCTGTTACTTTGATTGAAAAGGAAGAGAATAAATATCGTTTCGACTCATCTGCAAAGAAGTAACTTTGGGAATTGTTGGGATATAGAAAGCGTCTTGTGTCTGAGCGCCTGGCTTTCATTTGTTGCACCTCGGACTTTACTGGAGGAATTCTCGGATCCATCAGAATGACCCCCATCGGTTGCGCTAAGCTGTCATTCCTTCTCCCCTGCTTAATTTGCCTCAGCGGTGAGTGTGAAGCTCGCAAATATAATGAAACAAATGGAATTGTGATTTTTTGATCACTTTTTAAATGTTGATTTTGTTTGGTGTGTGATTGTTTTATCTTCTATACACTGTCCGACAGTGTTGTTTGAAGAGTGGACTGACGGTGTTTGATCACTGACGGTAGCTGGATAACAGAGTTGACGCATGGTAATTAACGTGTACTGTAGACTAATTACTTGTAAATAGCCTGTTGTTTTCAAGTGGGATGCTGTTTTCATCATCTTGTAGGTAGGAAGAGGGGCATGCGAGGTGCGTATAAGGACTTAAGTTGTCAAATTGAATAGGGTCAATTAATGAGGCTCTTTGTGACTACTTTGTGGTCTTGGCTATGTAATTGTGTCTTGTCAATTTGTGTAGGATATTTGTTTATGGTACTTTAATTAATACCCCTTGGTATAAGAATTTTGAATAGGACTCCCATTGCATTCTTGTTCTTCAGGGGACAAGCAGAACGTGAAGAGCACTCTCTTAAGCCACCGCACAGTGGAAACTTTCAGTTTTTTCCCCCCCAATCAATCCAATCAGCCTTATTGACATAGTATTACTGACAGTAAGGAACTTATTGATCAGGTACATTGATACAGCAGATGAACACATTGTGACTAATAACGCCTAATAACTACCCGACTCCATCACCAGAGAACCAGCCTAATGACATTTGGTTAATGCATGGACTTTTGATAACTGGGAAAAATAGTTACACTAAGGTGTTCAACTGTGGCCTTTTTCACCTTTAACATAATTTTGTCAAATTTATCCCCATTACATCCCCCTCTAGTGATACATGTTTTTTCAAACTGTGGGGAATACATTGTTGTCTCTGAGCCACACAATCAGCTGGAAGCCTCTCCCATACAAAACAACATGATGGGGTGTAGAGAAGGTGGATGTGTCTCGGCATTGTGCTGCGCCTTGTGCACACCACAGATATATGTCTTCCTTTCCTTGGCCAAATAAACATCAGACTCTGTCAGATCCAAACAGAGGAAATGTTGCCTATCCCCCAATCCCCCCCCCCCCACCCCCAAACTACACACGGTGGCCCAGCCCGGCGTCCAGCCAGTCTTCAGGCTTTTGTCTCCGAGTTGTTTCCAAGTAGATTTCCTTCACTGTCCGTCGGCGGTGCGGGGCCGAGCGTGGGAAAGACAGTGGCAGGAAGCGGACGGAGGGGCAGAAGGCACCCTGCAATTGTTCTGCCGCTCCGGCGGAGGTCAGAGGAACGTGACACGCTGGCTACCTGTGTATAAAGATTCCTTCCCCCTCCCCTCCGGCCTCCGGACTCCGGACTCCTTGGCCCCCACTAACCACCCCAGTGCCCCCTACCCCATCCCACCTTGCCCCAGACCCCCTCCCTACCGTTAGCCCCCATCATCAACTTGAAAATGTATGTCAACCTCTACAAGCAAGGATAACAGCCTTAAGACAATGGCATAGAGGAAAAGGGGAGGCCATTGTGTTTGAAAATAAACGGGAAAAGTTATATGGTAGAGCCATTAGGCGTGCAATGGGGGGTGCATGGTAAAGGCATTGGGGAAAAGGCTTGATTGCTTGATTAACTGAAGCGGAGATGGATTTTTAAGTTATTAGCTACTCAGTTATGAAATTGTTTTGTACAGCCTTCCCAACTGATAAGAACATAGGCCTACAGTTGTACATGGGAGGGAAAGGCAATTGGCCAAACAAGTCTACTACAGGTTCCCACTTGTTGCCAAAACCCATGTGCCTGCTTAAGACATCGTGGTTTATAGGTTAATGTTGTTTAATCTTTGTTTTGTAATAGTTTTGGACTTTTTTCCTTTATTGATTGGATAATGAAGAATTGACTGGAAGAGAGTGGGAGAGAGTGATGGAGGGAGTGTTGGATATTGACCCAGGCTGGATTCGAACCCGGATCCTCATGGACATTATGGTCATTTATGGTATGCTGCATTAGTGCAGTGGGCCACAGCACCCCCAGCCTAATGATGTTAAATAAGATCAGGAGGGAATACTATGCAGTGGACTTACTGGGTTTTTTTTGCTTAGAAATTGGTGTGGGTACAACTTGGAGTTGTAAAGTGACATGAGTTTATGAAAAAAAACAGTAGCAAAAAAATCCTGTGTGTGGGTGTGTCTACTAATTGTCCACTATAGGTCTGATGATTCACACTTAATTTCTAGTGGTTCTCGAAATAGTGGTCAGTCACAGAAAAAGGACGAGAGAGTGAATTTCTAATCAAATCTCTGGGCTTGCTGATGCATGCATTTTGCACATCTCTGGTGATGGAACTCAAAGGTGACTCAAATTATCAAAACAGAGCACCTCGTTTCAAGGTTCAGGTATTTGGAAATTATCAGGTGAATCACAGGTCACAGAGAAAGAGAGAGAGAGAGAGACAGAGAGAGAGAGAGAGAGAGAGAGAGAGAGAGAGAGAGAGAGAGAGAGAGAGAGAGAGAGAGAGACTATGGACGTCAATTCAGCATGTCAGACCAGTTTATCCTCTTATTGCAGGAGTTGCATATATAGGTGAAGAGCACTCACACTCACAGGCTGCAGTAGAAAAGCTTTAACCTTTAATTGCAGGAGAAGCACCCATACGTACTTGTAGGCCAGAGTTGAGAGACTTGATGAGTAAAAGTATTACGGCAGAGACTGAGGTGTGTCCTTCGGGCAGTTTTTCTGTCTACTATAGGTTGTTCAGACTGTTTTTCTGTTTTTCTTTGAGGAATTCCACAGAATATATAGTTGTGTAAAAGTACCCCAATAGCATGGATTACAGAGACAGAACAAACATTGTCAAATTAATACATGAAAGGAAATAACGTTTCTTAACTTAATCAAAAAGTGTCTTGAGGACTGG
The DNA here is from genome assembly GCF_034702125.1 of Engraulis encrasicolus. NCBI lineage: Eukaryota > Metazoa > Chordata > Actinopteri > Clupeiformes > Engraulidae > Engraulis > Engraulis encrasicolus. Next base: position 17,127,927 of record NC_085879.1, read on the forward strand.
AGTATATCTTTCATGATGTTTGCATTCAGAAAGCACACATTGAGCCAATGTTATGGAAATATGTCACCTGTTTGATGTCTGTGTAATTGCCTGAAAGTGTAAAATTCAGGTTTGGAAACCCTTGCACCAAGTTCTCGCTTTATTAGAAACTGCAGCATTGAGTTACACCACCACACTTAACATGACCAGCAATACAATACAACAACTGACTTCACGTTCACCTCACTCTTTGAACTTCACCCTTCACCACACTCTCACTCTCTCAGGCCACAACAGCCTTGCAGAACAGTACAGTAGTAGACAGCACTCCTTGTAATATATACTGTAGTTTATTTGATTTATCATGGACCGTGTTCAATTTTTCAAAACATAAATGTTTTCATTTTGATGCATAGAGCCAGAGCTGGCCGCAGGGTAAATTTTCAACATCTGGTTCTGCGTCTGTGTCGTGCTCCGCTCACTTACGGGCCATGTCAGAAGTTAAGTCGGATTGCGGCAGCTGCTGATGTGAACTGTGTAAGAGCTTTTCTGATGTAGTGGGGAGGGGCGGGGATTGGGTGAATTGTGTGCTGTCTGCATATGAGTCTCGCTTTGCTCACCTGTGGGCAGTGTCAGAAGCATGGCTGATGTTAACGGTCTAAGTGCTTTTCTGGTGTACATAGTGCTGGGTAGTGATATGAACTATGCACTCTGCACTCTGCACCTGTGGCTTGCTTTGCACCTGTGTCTTGCTTCGCTTGCTTTGCACCTGTGTCTTGCTTTGGCTGATTGTGAACTGTGTAAGGGCTTTTCTGGTGTAAAGGGTGGGAGTTGATATAAGGGCTCCCATGATGTGGAGCTGATGATGTGCAGTGCAAGTCAAACCACTTTCTCGCATCCTTTCCTGATCCTTACCTCTCTCCACTGTCATCCAGTGCAAAGCGACTTTTGGAAAGCTTTTCCATCATTCAACGTCGTCATGTGTTTTTGTAAGTTATTGAGTAAAAACTTTGATCATCATTGATGTCTTGCCTTACATTTCAGGATGGGATGGCATAGTTTTGACTTGCACCCATGAACTGTGTTAAGGCTTGGGATCTCTCCAGTGTGTCTGTGTGTGTGGAGGATGTGCGTAAGCTGTGTTAGGTCTCCTCCCTGGCAGGGTGATAATAGGCCCATGTTAATGCTCCCATGGTGTGGAGCTAGCCAACTGTGTAAGGACTTCTCCTGTGAACACTGTTGGACGTTTTCAAAGGTTTTTACAGTAACTTACTGGCAGCACTGTTGAAATGTCTAACGGCGCAGAGAATGAGGGGGTCGGGAGTGAGAATGTAAGCCGTGTTTGGTCTCCCCCAGTCAGGGTGATGATATAGCCCATGTTAGTGCTCCCATGGTGAGGGGAGCTGTATTAGGATTTCTCTGGTGTGCACACATTCAACGGTTTGTACAGTAACTTTCTGGCAGTACAGTTGAAATGTCTAGCGCACACAGAGAAACACATACACAGAATTGTATATACACATGCACTCAAACACACAGACACACACACACACATGCATGCGCGTGCGCGCGCGCGCGCACACACACACACACACACACACACACACACACACACACACACACACACACACACACACACACACACTCATGCATGCACGCAGACACAGATACGCAGACAGACAGATAGACAGACAGACACACACACACACACACGCACACGCACACACCACAAGGAGCGGGGCGGGTGAGGATGCAAGCTGTGTTAGGACTCCCATGGTGAATGCTGCTGACGATGTATGTGCTGCACTGTAAGCCCTGCTGGCTTTGCTGTAAGAAAGATCAGGTCCAGACTTGGAAGCAGCACACAGCACACACAACAGGCTCACAGAGGGGTCAGCCAAGTACAGCACTACCGCAGGCTGGTCCCTCAACGGTTTGTGTGTGTGCGTCTGTCGGTTTGTGTCTGTGTGTGTCTTTGTGTGTGTGTGTGTTGGTGGGGGGCGGGGGTGCGTGCGTGTGTGCGTGCGTGTGTGTGTGTATGTGTGTGTGTGTGTGCCTGTCTCTGTGTGTGCGTACGTGTGTGTCTGTGTGTGTATGAGCTTGTCTGTGTGTGCTTGTCTATGTGTGTGTATGTGCTTATGTGTGTGTGTGTGTGTGTGTGTGTGTGTGTGTGTGTGTGTGTGTGTGTGTGTGTGTGTGTGTGTGTGTGTGTGTGTGTGTGTGATGACATGTTGTGGGTCATTCTACGTTTCCAGTGCACTTTTGGCAAACGCAAAATGTCAATTATCACTATTTTTTTTAATTTAATTTAATTTAATTACCTACATGTTTCCATAGTGTATACATTTAAGTTTCCAAACAAACAAATTGACAAGCTTAATCTTACATCATCTGATAAATACTCTTATGAAAGCTTATTTTGTCAACAGTGTTATGGACAAATACTATGTCATTTCAAACATATATAAAAATACTACAGAGTTGAAACAACATACGTTTGAAAGTGCTTATGTCCCTTACCAATAATGTTGTCATTAATCTGTGCAACTGATATAGAAAATGTGATTGTTGAGCTTCAGAAGTAGGATTTTATGATTCACTGTGATACAGACTGACACATTTTCATTATACATGTAAATCCCTGTTACGTCTGATTTTAATTTAGTCACTTATACAAGACTTCCCTCTCCAGAGATAATCCCTAGTGTCTGTTCATAGGATTTGTCCAACACATAAGGGATCAATAGCACAAAAACACTTTCAAAACAGTCAACCGTGTTACTCAACTGTGTTACGGTCAACAGTGCAGGGGAACAAGTCTGCACTTTTTTAGGAGAAAAAAACAGAGCAGACAAACCCATCTCCCTAGAACACAAATTATTTTGTTTGTTTGTCTATCAATATGGCGATAAATTGGCAAAAACATAGTCCTCCTCAACTGTCATAGCTGATGCGTAACACCATTGACGGTAACACGGCTTGGCATTTCAGCCATTTTCATGGTGTTGTGCTAACTGAGGACCTCAGAACCTTAATCAATTCATGTATTTGTATGCTTTATCTGTGTTTTTCTACATGTGATTTCTAATTCAGATTCTTATGAATATGTTGATAACACAATTGACAGGCAATTTTCCCGCTATGGGAACATGAAAAAGAATGTATTAAATTATGGAAGAATGGAGCTCAAAACTTACCAAAAAGTTTTCTCTTATCCTGCCAAAGAGGATATGACATCACATGATGATATTCATATGGCCTAAGACCAAACCCTTACTGATTTATGGAGGGGGTTTCAGACGGTGACACGGTTAACACAGTTTTCGTGGACACACACAAAATGGCAAATTTCATGTATAATGGAAAGCACAATGGTCTTTCTGACTGTTTTGTCATATTGTGATGATGACTGTGAATCAACATTTGCAATCGTCTTGGGCAAAACAAGTTTCTTTACATGCTAATATGAAGACTGAATCTGACATTTGGAAAACAGGATGGCATGAAAACGCTCAAAACCAGTATTAACTATTCATTCTTGCTGAGGGAAATAATGTTATGTCTTGACTGTTTGTATTATATGACAGATAAATGTGTGCTAATGTCCAAAACATCATTGGATGCAGTTAGTGGAATTGGCAAATAAAGTCCACGGACCTAAGCGCACACGAATCGTAGAATGACCCTTGTACTGCACTCCGGCCCTGGGGCCTTTTGTCATCGTCATGGTGAGCTCTGCCATCACCGCCATCACCTCCACCGCTGTGTTGAATTTGCTTTGGTGAATTATGGCCACGGCCATGTTGCCATTGGCAACAACTCTCGTCTTGTCTCCCATCCACTGTTGGCCAGACAAGGGGTCTCGGATTGAAGGGCCCCATTTAAAAAGAATTACATTCTGGGGACATTGATGATGATGAAGTATTGCTTTCCTGAGACATCACTCTGACTACATATAAACAAATCATAAAACTTAGAGAAACTGCTATTATTTTTCAGAAACCCCACTGGTACAGGTACACCACAGTTATGCCGTTGGTGGTTCAAAACAAAACTACTAAAACTTTGAGAAACTGGATTGAAAATGTAGAAAAAAAAACTCAAATTGAAAGTATGCAACAATGCAATTCAGAACTTCCCTACTATCTTCTCTAGTAATGACCTTTTATAAAAAAACAGTCCTGTTTTTATGGGGGGTTGTTTTACAAGGATGATGACGATTTCCTTTTTCGTCAGATGTGCGCCTCTGCTTGTAAGCCTTACATAAGTGGTTGCTGATCCTGTGTCATATTGAAATTTCAAGGTGCAGCTTGTGATGTATGCGGAGGTCAACGGGGGTGACTAAGCCACAGCAGCTTTCCTGTATATTGTGGAAGGCTTATGGGATTCGGCTGTGTTTTATGGGGGATGTTCCCATTTATTTCTTACAATTTCAGCACATTTTTATAATCTTTTTAAATTATATAACAAGGTAGTTCAGGCATCCTGGTCTTGGCCACCCGTCCATTTTCTCCAGATGGGAATTTTATATCACATTTTTTTTTGTTGGGGGACAAAGGGGGTGGGGGTGGAGGAGTGCATTCACTGTCATTCTTGAAAAATCAGGCTTTTGGACTAATAAAATATTAGTTCCCTATGAACTGTTGTCTTAACCTTGCTGCTGGCAAAAGGCAAGGTATTCTGGAGGACACTGGAACGTCAGAGATGGAGTGAGAGAGTGCATGCCAGAACACAGAGAGAGGGAGATGTATTCCAGCACTTGAGGGACAGAGGAGAGAGAGAGTGTGTTTTCCAGCACAGAGATGGGAGAAAGAAGGTGAATTCCAGCAGTGAGAGAGAGGGGGGACAAGAGAGTATACGAGAGAGAGAGAGAGAGAGAGAGAGAGAGAGAGAGAGAGAGAGAGAGAGAGAGAGAGAGAGAGAGAGAGAGAGAGAGAGAGAGATTTCAGCATTGAGGGAAGACAGGATAGAGTGTTTTCCAGCACAGAGAGAAGAGGAGCGAGAGAGTGAATCGCAGTCCTGACAGAGAGAAAGAGAGAGAGAGTACTCCGGCAGAGGAAAAGAAGTAGTGAGAGTGTGTATTCCAGCACCTGAGAGAGAGGGAGCAAGAGAGTATTTTCCAGCAGAGGGAGGGAGAGAGAGAGAGAGTGTATTTCAGAGAATACTGGACCAGCGGAGAGAGAGAGGGAGCAAGCGAGAGGGTATGGCACCACTTGAGAAAGCGTTATGCACTTTGTTGGACTGCAGCGGTAGCAGGCGGGCAGCTAGGCGGGCGGGCGGTCAGGCAGGCCTTATTTTGGCAGGTGGTCTGCCCTCTTTGTTAAAGTCTTAAACTGTCGGGTAATAAATCTGCCAAGTGGCTCCTCAGGGTTCCCGTGCAGAGTTGTTGGCCAGCAGACACACAAACACACACACACACACACACACACACACACACACACACACACACACACACACACACACACACACACACACACACACACACACACACACATATGTACGCACACGCAGGCGCACACACACGCGCACACACACACACGCACACACATGTACGCACACGCAGGTGCACGCAAACACACACACACACGCACACACTGCATGCGGCGCGTGCACACACACACTACAGACTACTACACACTTCACACACGTCTGTACATGCACACACACACACGCACACACACACACACACACACACACACACACACACACACACACACACACACACACACACACACACACACACACACACACACACACACACACACACACAAAGAAGCCCCCCCTGACACACATCAGCCCTGAAGGTATACGTAGGTCCTGCTGAAAACAACCCGCCACAAGGTATCAAAACAGCACACGTCTACATCCTCTGTGATTTAAATGAACGCATTGGGCGAGAGATAACACGCTATTCGGTGGTCAATCATTCATTCGAGCAGCCCAGGCCACCAACAGTGAATTATTAAAGAAAATACATATATTCAGCGGGTGATGTGTGGAAAAATATGTATAGCTGTTTGGATTTCGGGATGACTCTGCACAGAATGTATAATGTATCCCACAGTGAATTTGAAATGAATCTATTTCACTCGTGGTGGTGCATACAGAGGTATAGCTTGACCAAAGACAACACAGGCAACTGCTTTGGGACCACCAGGGCTTTACAGGAACCACAAAGCAAACTGACCTTATTCATAGTGGCCATAGAACTTTTCAAAGTTGTAGTAATTCTAAATTCTACAATGACTCCAGAATAGCAGGAGATTGAGGTGCAAACACTTTTCTTGTCTGTAAGACATTTTAACTACCGTGGATGGGGTGCCTTGATCAAGATTTTTTTTTCACTTTCATAGTTTGATAACAGAGTTGATCTGAGTGGACTGAGTACACCTCTGACACCAAACCTATAGAACTTTATGATAGCCTGAGCCTCTATGTGGATGAGTTGTGTATACTATGTATTTTCAATGCATGTGTAATCTTTGTTCAGATATCAGCAAGCGTAGCTGTGTGTGAAGACGCTGTGACTTTGTGGGTTACGGGTAGTTAGACCTGATGGCATGTTGTGGTGTGGGCGACTTCTTTTATGTATTCAGCAGCTGTGGCGATTCTCATTCACCCATGCTGTCCGTACAGATAGAGACTGGACTTTTTCCTCACTGTTGCTTTCAAGTACGGTAAACTCTTAGTTTTATGTTTTTCCATGTCTGAACTCCATTTCTGGTGTGAGGGTATGAGGTGGGGCGGAAATGAGGCACACACTCTCAAGGACAAATTTCAACTGTCTCCACTCCACCGACTGCACAGGAAATGCATCATGAGTCATGACTAAGATGATTTAATAGTGCAGACTGTCAGTCCCGTTTTGTCCATTCAATGGTCCTTTTTCCCTTCGGTAAACAAAGTGAAAAAAGGCTTTGTCAAGTGCCTTTGTTCCTGTTCAATCTGAGTCATGAATGCCACCCTGCTGATGGGTCCTGGAGCCACCAAGGTTGCATTAATTTCTCCGAAAAGAATGCATCACCTTCCCACCATTCCTCCGTCCATTCCTCCCTCCCCCTTCCCCCAGAGATATACTGATGGGCAGGGCCATTGACGGCTTTGGCCAGGCCCGGGACAAAGTCGTGTGAAAGGTCCCCCGACCCAACACATACCTGTACAATGTAATTAGGACCCCTCGTGCTCTTTGGGCCTGGGACAACGGACCTCTTTGTACCACCTTGTCCGTTTCCCTGGCGACGGGTACAGTACCATACAGTACAGCGTGCCATGCCGCGTCTGTCAGGAAACGCAGGCAGCCCCATGGCACCTCGTTCCCTCCAGATTAGGGAATTCCGTGTATTATGCCTGTTTCTGCACCGGTGGTGACTGGTTGCTAGAGTCGCTGGAGCGAGCGAGTGAGTGAGGGGGGTTTCCTCATATTCAGAGACAAATAAAACTGTAATCTACAATCTTCTGCCGTGATTCAATTGCCTGTTGTGGTGGGAAGTTGCACAATAGTGGCACATTTGACTGTGGTGTATGGCTAAGAACCTTGATGAGATTCTAGAATTTTCTTTGTGCGGATGGCTGAACAGATCTAAGAGATGTATTGCTATGTGTTACTTTCCTAGCGTTAAACTTAGGGTGAGTGTAGAATACTGGGTAATTTGTAACGACAAGGATGCAGCAAGTCCTCTCTGTGAGGATGGCTGAAAGTTGTCTGACAACGCACAGCGTCCCCCTTTTAAAAAAAAAAAAATGTACGCACTATCAGTGGAGTTGCAAAAATAGCTGTCAAATAATGGTGATTCAATTCATTTGTCAGAGGTGGGGGATATCAAAACAAGAAGGGCCATGCGGGGAAACCCCTGACCCCTATGACTCGCACCCCACTCCTGACTAATTCTGCCCCCTGTTCCTGACTACAGCAACAAGTTCCTCTGGAACCCACGGGGCCTACGAAGCGAAGAAGTGACACAATCGGCAACATAGCTGCTTGATGACTCAAGTCCTGCTCGTAACACAGATCGGGCTATTTTTAGTTCTACATATTTTCTTAAATCATGGCAAACAAGTTAAAAAATGATTGGCATGCTTTATTCAAACCATCACATGATGAACAAAAAATGTCTGTTTAGCAAGGATTTTTTTTAGTAGAGATCGAGGTGTTGAAATGTCTGTTTTATTACACACATCGAGCGTTGAGCGTTATGTCCAAACAAATAGTGCCGCAATCTCTTGTATGTGAGGTTGTGCAGAAAGGAGGATGGATCCATTTTTGATCACATGGTTGTCAAACTTAGAGTCCTACAGAAAGTTCTTAATTGTGTGTGTGTGTGTGTGTGTGTGTGTGTGTGTGTGTGTGTGTGTGTGTGTGTGTGTGTGTGTGTGTGTGTGTGTGTGTGTGTGTGTGTGTGTGTGTGTGTGTGTGTGCATATTGGGCTTACTTAGGCAGATGGGGGGAAAGAGAAAGAGAGAGAGAGATGGATAGAGAGAGTCAGGAAGATGGAGAGAGAGAGAGAATGGGGGCAGATGGGGTAAGGGGTTCAAGAGAGGGCTCCTTGGCACCAGCTCTGGGCTAAATATGGATGTTGCGTAGGCTAATATGCAGATGCAAAGTCCTGCCACGCATTCCCTCCACCTGCACTATCGACACAGATGATTTCCCTAATCATCCCATCGACCTAGAATCATCTGGTTCAGTAAGCAAGCTTGGCTTGAACACATGAGTGGTTCCTTTCCAAACCTGAGGACGTCCACCTTCTTCCTCTGCCTTTACCTAGTTATGCCCACTGTATGCCTGTGTCTCAATCTGAGATAGACAAACAGGACAGATAGATAAAAGGACAGATGGACAGACTGGTGGACAGACGGACGGACAGATCCATATACAGCAGACAGTCAGCTGGAGAGTACAGATGGACTGGTGGACTGAACAGGGCTGTCAGATTGCAGCATTGCTCCTCCACTCGAGTCGTCCACACTTGCCCTCTGTGCTCTCTGAACACCTGGGATGTCCCGTGGGATGTCACCTGGGAGACAGACGACAGGCTCCTAGACTCCTTCACGCTTGCCTTATGCAAGGTCTGGAGCCTCTGCCTCTAATTTTACCCCTACATCTGCCTCTGCACAAGACCGTTTCAGGACAGACAGAAAAGACCTGGGATGTCTCTCTGTAAATGACCATTTCAGGAGAGACAGGCAGGACAGACAGCAGTATGCTCCTTTTGTGCTCTATGCTTGCCCTCTGACAGACAGACAGACAGACAAATAGGGATAGGACAGGATAGACAGACTGACAGACAGGCTAGATAGGACATAGACAGACAGGACAGACAGACAGACAACAGTGTCATCTATGCTTGCCCTCTGGCAGACAGACAAACAGGACAGACTGACAGACGGGATAGATAGGACAGAACAGACGGGCAGACAGACAGCTGAGTGCTTGTCCACTCCTCCACGCTTGCCCTCTCTGGTTGAATAGCAGAGTTCTCCTAATGAGAAGCAGGTTCGGGCCGAGCGGAGTGGAGCGGAGCGGAGCCTCTCGGAACAGCACATTTCTGGCATTTCTCAGGCACACACGCGCACGCACACACACACGCGTGCGCGCACACGCACAGACACAGCTGTTCAGAGCGAACGGTACAGAACAGAACAGTGACTAGCCCAGGTCAGTGGTGGGTAGGTGGGTATGGGCTGTAGGGGGTGGTGGGGGTTGGGTAGGTGAGGGGTCAGAGAGGCAGTAAGTGGTGGAATCGGGTGGGTTGGGGGGTGGTGGTGGCTGTGAGGGAGGGGAATGGGGAAGGGGGTGGTTGTGATATGATGTCTTGGGCTGGGGGGAATGAGTGAAGAGGACATGCAGTGGGGACAGGGCTTCTTCTGGGATCAGGTGTTGGGGAGGGCAAGAAGAATGCTGGGGCTGGCTGTGGTAGTATCGCGGGTGAGGGGGGGGAGCAAGGGGGTGGCATGGCGTGGACTAAGTATTTGGGGGTAGTAGAGGCAGAAAAGGTGGTTGGGAGTGTTGGTGGGTATAGTATGTGGGGGTGTAATGGGGGACTGTAAAGGGTGTGCATTTGGGGGTCAGAGAGGCAGAGACGGGGGGTGTTTATGGGCGAGAGGAGGCTCTTTTAAAGCGGCGCTGCACTGCTGCAGGGGGGGGGGGCTGCCGAACAGGCCAGCTGTGGAAGAGAGAGAGAGACTGCTACAGCCTGCACTGCCAAGGATGTTCCCATCATACATACGCGCGCGCGCGTGTGTGTGTGTGTGTGTGTGTGTGTGTGTGTGTGTGTGTGTGTGTGTGTGTGTGTGAGAGAGAGAGAGAGAGAGAGAGAGAGAGAGAAAGAGAGAGAGAGAGAGAGAACAGGAGAGGGTACAGTGCGTGTGTGTCTGTGTAGTTGTGTGCGTGTGTGTGTGTGTGTGTGCTGAGGCGGGTACAGAACCGCTTGGCATGCTTGCGTGACACTGAGTCAGAAACACAGTGAAAGAGGGTAAGAAAGTAAAATGAAAACAGGGAGAAAGACACGTCTGCCGCATTGTGGTTGGTGCGGAGATTATTGATATTTTTGCAAGTGTCAGGTTTAATTTGAATGTCTACAGTTTTCTCAGAAAGTTTTTGTTCGGGTAATGCGATTTTCACAGTGGCCAGTCTGAATGCCTGGAGTATGCCGTTTGGAAATTGTTAAATCCCAAACCAAACCAGTCTTCAATAAAACAGAGGAAACATGGCCAGAGTGCCAACGTGTCAAATAGTTCCACGAAACCATTTTACACACTGTATATGTAATTGGTTAAAGAAACACCACATGAAAATACAATATTTTAAAACATAGTGTCTGTCAAAGGTTTTATGAACTTGTAAGAGGCTGAAAGCCCTGCCTGAATTTGAAGCTGAGGGGGACTACCCATAGCAACACAGATGTCTGGTCTTTTCTTGTGCTTTAATCGATGCACAACATGTCAAGGGACTAACGTTTGGATGTCGAACCATTTTCATCAGAGTTCTTGAGTAGTATGGAAGGTGTACAGTCAGTGGATGTACGTAGAGCCGCTTTTTGAATTTGCTTTGCTGCCGTCCATGTACAATCAGCACTAAGACCAGAAGAGACATTTATGCAACACAACGTTTGAGACCGGCTTCAGCATCAATTCTTGTTTGTTGACAGTGTTAATAATAATTTATATACAGTATATCATTTTTAGGGGCTTTTCTTGCCTTTATTGGATAGGACAGTTTGAAAGGAGACAGGGGAGGATCGTGAAATGACCTCGGGTTGGAATCGAATCCGGTGTAGCAGTCAGTGCCCTATCTGTTTGAGCTACGACCAGGGCTGAAGCATTGACAATTCTGTTTTTAAAAAGTTGACCTGTTAAGTCTTAATGGGTTGAGAGCAAGCCATCTCTCAGTTGCTCGAAAGTTGACCTATTCCAAGTCTTTGGGCGGCCAAAGAAATTAAAAACTACTTAGTGTCTCCAAAATCGTTTGAGTGGTTCATCATCCAGTGAAAGGCTGAAAGGCCTGGAGAATTTAATGGTGGAGAATTATTAACCTCTTTCTATGGAATGACCCAACGGTGGCACCCAAAACAACGAATGGGTATACAATGCACACGCACACACACTGACACACACTGACACACATGCAGGCATGCAGGCACACACGCACGCACACATGGACACACGTACGCACATGCACACACACACACACACACACACACACACACACACACACACACACACACACACACACACACACACACACACACACACACACACACACACAAGCACACACACACACACACACACACACACACACACACAAGCACTCACACACGCACACACACACGCACGCACACACACACACACATACACACACACACACACTACAAAGCTGTAGCAGCATTTGACCCTCTGAGCAACCTTCACTGTGCGGTGAAACAATGATCAATGATGCAAGAATGTGCATGTGTGTGTGAGAGAGAGGAGAAAAGAGAGAAAGAGAGGGGGGAAGTTGATGCAAAGTGCAAGTGCTGGTTTGAGTCCTCTCACACAGCTGTGCTTCAATAATAATTTTAACAATGCCATATAATTTTGTGTGTGCTTGCGTGCTTGCGTGCGTGCGTGCGTGCGTACGTGCGCCCACACATGAATGAG
>NC_085879.1:17147540-17155040 GCF_034702125.1 Engraulis encrasicolus
AGTCTTGGGGCTAACAGGGGGGGGATTCAAGCAGTGTTGCCTCATCGATGGCTGAAGTGCCCGTTAAGGTGTGTGTGTGTGTGCGTGCGTGTGCGTCTGTGTGTGTGTGTGTGTGTCTGTCTGTCTGTCTTTCTGTCTGTCTGTCTGTCTGTCTGTCTGTCTGTCTGTCTGTCTGTCTGTGTAGGTCATGTGATGTGCAAAGACTTGCTTCCTGTACCTATCAGGAAGCAAAACACATAAGATATCAAGGGTGTGAGGGTGGGGTGGGGGTGGGGGGTGGATAATCAGTACTGTCTTTTGCATCCTTATCCATGGCTGAGGGCCACATAAAGTGAGGATCTTACACCACATTGTGTGCGTGTCTGTGTGCTGTGCTGCTGTGCTGTCCTCTACAGTGCTGGTGGATGATGTGTGCGTGTGTGTGTGTGTACGCACTGTATATCTTGGTCTCTTATGCATACTGTGTGTGTGTGTCCACAGGGATGGTGGACTGTGTGTGTGTGTGTGTGTGTGTGCGCACTGTATGTCTCTTATGTGTGTGTGTGTGTGTGTCCACAGGGATGGTGGACTGTGTGTGTGTGTGTGTGTGTGTGTGTGTGTGTGTGTGTGTGTGTGTGTGTGTGTGTGTGTGTGTGTGTGTGTGTGTGTGTGTGTGTGTGTGTGCACTGTATATCCTGGTATCTTATGTATACTGTGTGTGTGTGTCTCCACAGGGCTGGTGGATGGTGCGAGGGAGCCGCAGCTGCATCCAGCAGGCCATCAGCACGTGAGGCACGCAGGGAGATCCCTCACACTCACCTGCAGGTACAGCACACACACACACACACACACACACACACACACACACACACACACACACACACACACACACACACACACACACACACACACACACATACACACACTCTCTCTCTCTCTCTCTCTCTCTCTCTCTCTCTCTCACACGCACACGCACACACAGACACCAGGCACACACACACACACACACAGACACCAGGTACACACTACTATAAAAGTGGATGTGAAAATATGCGGCTTCACCACAGGGCTGTTATATCACTTCTACGTATTCCCACATCGGGTGTTTTTTATCATCTCAATTATCACCAACATCTGCAGTTAGAGCAGAGTCTCTTCTCTTCTCTTCGTGCCTTCTCTTCTCTTCTCTTCTCTTCTCTTCTCTTCTCTTCTCTTCTCTTCTCTTCTCTTCTCTTCTCTTCTCTTCTCTTCTTTTCTCTTCGTGTCTTCTCTTCTCTTTGTGTCTTCTCTTCTCTTCTCTTCTCTTCTCTTCTCTTCTCTTCTCTTCTCTTCTCTTCTCTTCTCTTCTCTTCTCTTCTCTTCTCTTCTCTTCGTTTCTTCTCTTCTCTTCTCTTCTCTTCTCTTCTCTTCTCTTCTCTTCTCTTCTCTTCTCTTCTCTTCCCTTCATTTATTTCACTTCATATCTCTCCTTTCCTCTTTTCCCTCCCCTCCTCTCCCCTCCTCTCACCTCCTCCTCTCCCCTCCTCTCCCCTCCTCTCACCTCCTCTCCTTTCCTCTCCTCTCCTCTCCTCTCACCTCCTCCCCTCTCTTCTCCTCTACTCTACTCTCCTCTCCTCTCCTCTCCAATCTTTTTTCACTTCACATCTCTTCCCTCCTCATCTTCTTCTCTTCATTTCATTTCTCACGCACTCAGGACTTCTCACCGCTGATTTATTGCCCTTGTGAATCACGGCCGTCGCTGGCCGTCCTCCCAAGAAAACGGCATCTCCTCTCCCCGAGAGATGGCCAACTCCCGGCTCATCTCCGTGGGTGGATGGAGGATATTAGAGAATGAGAGAGAGAGAGAGAGAGGGAGAGAGAGAGAGAGAGAGAGAGAGAGAGAGAGGGAGAGACACTTTGCCCTATATGTGATATCGAGGGAGTTTAATTATTCTCGGCTCTCCTCTCCCACTCACTTATGGTACTTATCTTTGAGTGCTTACAATAACAACAGGCCTGGGATTCAACTGCTGCCACTGGCCTCAGGAGGACGGACGCACAGACAGAGCCAGAGATACAGACGCAGACACACAGATAGATTGACAGGCCCAGAGACAGACTGACATTCCAGGGGCTGTTTTATTCCGCCCTTATGCAAAATAAATGGGTCTCATAGCCACGGTCAAAAGCTCGTTAACACATGAAGATAGCGCAGTGGGGACTGAGAAACTCTGGCCCGGGGACTGTGTGGTCCCCGTATTGTCATTAGGGCGATCTGATATCCATGAGATGAGCATTTGGTGATGTTTTATTTCAATGTTCAGAGCACCTAGGTCCCAGTTCTACTGTAAATAATTATTTAGCCTGTAAATAAATCACATTTCAGTCATGAAAAATGGCGACAAAGTGGATCTTTGGTGATTCACTGGAAACGGACCAGAGTTACTGTGAATGTCCCTGGAAAGCCTGGGTGATGAGGACATGTCTGTGGTCACCCCACATTCTCATGTTCATTTAGCGACTGAAGGAGGAGAAGAGGGCCACTGACCTATTGACCAAAAGACGAACTACACATTTGCACATTTGTTATGCATGTCAGAGAGAGAGAGAGAGAGAGAGATATTAGGGTCTCTGGAATGAGGAGGGGGGATGCTTGATTACCCCACTTTCTCAGGCTAGTCCACGCACTGAAAGTGAGGAGAAGAGAACCACTGTTCCATTGAGAAAAAAACGTTCATAACCATGCTGAGAGAGAGATGGAAAGAGATAGGGAGGGGATCTGTGGAATGAGTACGAGATGCCTGGTCACCCCACTTTCTCAGGCTTGCCCAGGTGCTAAAGGTGAAGAGGAGAGACCAATAACCCATTGACAAAATATCTCATGATCATACTGAGAGGGAGATGAAAAGAGAGAAAGAGAAATAGAGAGAAAGATAAAGACTGAGAGAGAGAGAGAAAAAAAGATGAAAGAAATAGAGAAGGAAATAAAGATGGAGAGACCCTGCATCATTCTTCAGCCATGCCAGGAATGCGAACCCCAGTGGACTCTATCTAATGCGACACTTCCCTACAAGGCCATGTGCAAAAACACTGCGTCTTGCCGTTGCAATGCCGTTGCAATGCTGTGCCGTCTCCGTCTCCGTCTCCACTCCTGGCTCGTGATGAGAGACCCAAAAGAGCCGTGTGACCGACTGGGCCGGGCGGGACCGGGCCACAGGGCCGTGATGTCGGTATGCGAGACATGTTTTGATGTTCCTGTGGGATCTGGGTCTGTGATCGCGGGTCGGGTCCTGGCAGGCAGTCCAGTCCAGTCGCCCTGTTGGTCGGAAATGTTTGGAAAATGTACGCCGCTCTGCTGTGCTATGCTATGCGAAACACATCACCCCACCAGTTGAGAGAGAGAGAGCTTACGCGTTTTCCCATGTGAAAGCCGCAGTTATCAGATGTCGTTAGATTAACAAGTCGGATCCTTCAAACGCTTCAAAATAAACAGAGCGCTAGAACTTTGCCGGGGTGCAGTGGTGTGGCTGCAGTGTGATGGGTGGCTTACTTTGCTGTCACTCTCTCTCCCTCTGGCTGGCTGGCTGGCTGGCTGGCGAGCCATCAGAACAGAATCGCACAGTGGTTTCACCCTACAATAACGCCTCCAGTGAACCCAACACCCACAAGTGTCTTTGCCGTTTCATGTAAGCGGCCTCTCAAGTCTCTGACCATGAACAGTTTATGCGCAGTTGTGTGAAGAGATGTTTCTTTTACTAAGAGGGTTGGAGGAGGCAGCATGGTTGATGCAGCTGTGTGCTCATAGCAGCCAGTGACTGCATTACATTACTGGGTGAAAAGAATAAGTGCGAGGTCATTTATGGGCATCCATGCGATACTTCTCTCGATCTGTTTTCAGTTTTGATTGGAAGGCATTTCTCTGAGAAGAATTTATTCGTGGTCTCATCATGTTCATGGTACAATGTGTTTCTCCAAGTGTAATCACTTTCTGATAATTGGTGGGTTCCCCTGTGTGGTTTGTCAAATCAGCAGTTATTCTAGATCCAGTGACATTGTCTGCAGGAAATTCATTTGAAGAAGAAAGTAGGAAAGCTTTGACCTAACTTCTCCTTTCAAAAAAGGAGTTTGTACAAAATGTGTTTCAGTGTTGTCAAATGTGTTTCCTTCTGGGCACTCCAGTGATAATTATGAAAAACCTTCCGGAATTCATTGAACTTGAAAGTACACTAGGAAAGATGTGACTCAAATCTGAGGATGTGATTAAGATTCAGCGATGATTCAGACCTCTAACTTCTACTTTCAAAATATGAATAGTTGTGAGTGGGTACAAAAGTACAAAATGTATTTGTGTTGTGAAATGTGTACCTTTTTGGGCACTTAAGTCATATTCTGTGTTCCCTTTTTTGATAAAAGGATGTTCAGAAGGCTGATGAGTAAGAGGGAACAAGTTACATCAATAAAAGGATCACCTAAATCTAATGTAGTGGAAAATGAAAAATAAAACAGCAGTAAAAACAGAGTGAAACAGCTGAAGCCGTATCGAGACAGGTTTGCCAGAATAAACATTCAAAGTAAAAAAAAAAAAAAAAACAGTCTGCCAGTGTCCAATGATTTGCCCTGCTCTTCGAATGACTTCTGACTGCGCATCACCAGCACCTAGACACTGGCTGTGCATGAGGATAGACATATAGCCCATTAAGACACCACGTTATAAATTTGCTGTTACCAGAATAGCAATGACCAAGTCGTAGTGCATTACTGAAGGCCTCATGATATGTCATAGTAGTGTAGTAGTACTGTGGTAGTTAACTTTTCAATGTCTATTACAGCGTTAACTGGTGGAACGGCGTGCATTATGGGGCTACCCAATGACGTCTATGGGGCGTCTATCAGTAACAATGTTTATCTGTTGCATGTTCTCCCCTGCAGTAGTTCCCGATCTCCGGTCAACTGGACTCTGCCCAGTAGGAGCCTGTCATCTGGGGGCGTTCATGTGGAGAACTGCACCAGGAGGCCGTACTGCAAGAAGCTGCTCGTGCACCACCTCGCCTTCAACGATACGGGCGTGTACACCTGCCATTCTCAAGAACGCACACAATCAACTTACGTGTTTGTAGAAGGTAAGACCATATTGAAGGGTTTATACTGTATATACTGTAGTACTGTAAAACAGTGTTTCCGCACATCTAAACTTCTGTGTAGCGTCATTGAGGTTCTACCATTGAGAGTAAATAGAATGGAGGCCAAAATTCTATTTCATTGTTGAAGCCAAGTTGGAGCCAAGGTTGGACCCAAAAAGACCAAAAAATGGCCAAATCCCATTCATTCCTATGAGAGACATAAAACCCTGTATCTCCCTTAAATGCCACTCCAGGGGGATCATTTTTCGCTCAACTAGTAGGTCCCCTTGCTCTCCAACTTACCAGGGTGGTGATTTTTTGTGGTGATGTTTTATTTTAGAGAGATATTAAAAGTTAAATTGACCAATGAACATCAGAACATGGTTTGATTGACCGTTAGAAGTCTTGTTGTTGTCCAATCAGCACCTGCGTTTGGCGTTGCTAAGGTGGAATGTAAGATGGAATGTTCCCAAATCTGGCTTCAAAGCGTTGAATGGCAAATAGCGTTGATTTGGCGTCCATTCTATTTACTGTCAATGGGTTCTACAGCATTGTCTCACAAAATGGGGTCCACAGACCACTAGCTGTGCTGTGCACAATGTTAAAATAACATGCATATCACCATTCACGCCATTCTCTAGTCTAGATAGGGTTGTGATGTTACACCATTTCCTGCATCTACAGTATGTAGTCCCCCCATGAGACAGACCCTTGAGAAACACTACATCCTATATACCTAGTGCCCCCGGGAGGGACCATGCATGACTCGATATAACAATGAATATCTTTGCACAATTATTGCCATCGAGATAATATGTGTATACATAAAATATGGCACATAGTAATTTTATATCCATTGGTCCGTATTGGGGACAGTTAAAACACATGTATCCTTTTCCACAGTCTGCAACCGAATCTAATCATAATAGCATTTGTGTGAACCCATTCATGGATTTATTGTGTGCGTAACCCCTACAATTGATTCAAGCACCCCCTGTGGTACCCATATCTCAGTGTGACAAACACAGCTGTACTCTATGGTATGTAGTTCATACCATACCAACATAAATCACACACTATGTAGAGACTGGCCATATACTGCACTGTCATGGAATGTGAAGTCAGAAATATATTTGTCAACCTTTATTTGTTCCACTAATTCTTTTGGGTTTCAAATTTAAAATGTGAAGAATTCCAAAAGTACATATGTTCAACTTCAAATAATTTAGGGTATTTTTTATTGGGGTACAAACAGTGGCGGAACAAATGTATACAGGGCCCTGGGGCAAAACACCGATACGGCCCCCCATACAGCCTGCTAAGCTCACAATAGGGCCCCAACTATCAATACGCCAGGGCCCTGGGCCCAGGGGCAAGTGCCCTGCTCGCCCCCCCTATAGCTCCGCCCCTGGGTACAAATTATGTTTCTTGAAATGGGGAGGGGGCATCCCCGTGGATTCAGGGTGTGATTTGTAGGTGGGGATCTCCGTTTCCTATACATCATTTCAATCTCTTGTAAGGTAACTACATTGATGTATCTTAAAATCCCCCCCTGCTTTTTTGACATCAGCAAGTTAGCAAACTCAGCTAAACCCGGTTCTCATTTCAGCTCAGCTCACATCTCCTCAGTCCTCCTCAGTGTTTTGTTGTGTTTCTCTACGATTACATCAGTGGCCTGTTGTACCTCTTCTGTTCTGATAAGCACTGTTTTCTTTTTGTCTTAACGGGTGGTGAGAGGGTTTGGTGGTGGTGGTGGTGGTGTTGTCTTATCCTTTAGTATCTGTGTGTGTTACACAAGGTCTTTGTTTTGAAAAGGTTCTCGCACAGGAAGCGCTGTAGATGGCCCAAAACCAAAAGCACAAAGTGAGTGACGCCAAGACAACCCTGTTGGGGCGCGTTAAATTAGGAGACACGGCACGCGAGCTTGTGCAGCATTTCTAATGTCTTTGTGTGTGTGATACCAAAAAATCTGAAGGAAATCCATAGTAGTGGAACTAGAGGAAAAATACTGCGACAGTGGAAGGGGCTAGGGAGGGTGGCAGATTTACATGGTACACCTCATTGATCCAAATCCTAAAAAAAAGACAATGTTGATAGTGATGCTTTTATCCAAAGCGAATTGGAGTCTAAGCAATAAACCTAATGCCACCTGACCTGAAGCACACACACACACACACTCACACTAACCCACTCACACACAAACACACTAACCCACCCACACACAAACACACACCAGTGTTCATTTCATCAGGGCCCAGCACAAAAGTCTATGTCTGTGTGGCCTGCCTGGCCAGCAGGAAGGGATGGTATGGGATGGGATGATGATCGCACTAGAGGAACTGTCTCTCGTATGAGGGCTGGGGGGAGCAGGGAGGAAGGATCTTGCTCGTAGTTCTATGGTACGAGGCCAGACTCCTTCTGG
>NC_085879.1:17157540-17170040 GCF_034702125.1 Engraulis encrasicolus
GAAAGTTGGTTCAAAGCAGAGAGGAGAGGATAGAAGGGGAGTAAAGGGGGGCAATTTCAATTTGTCAGGGGATATTTGATTTCTCTCTCCTGCACGGCTGGTTGGGAGAGAGGGAGGAAGGGAGGACGAGAAGGAGGGAGAGAAGAAAGGAGGGAGGAAGACAGACAACCAACCCAGCACGCCATGAGTCCCAAAGCTCCATCCAATCCTCACGTTTGGAAGACTGGACAGAAAGACAAACAGGCAGATAGAATTATAGACAGACAGACAGACAGACAGACAGACAGACAGACAGACAGACAGACAGAGTCTACTGGCCGAGCAGGTCATGAATCCCATAACTCCTTGCAGTCCTCCCCAGACAGGGAGAGAGGCATCGATCAAGCAGACCATGACTCCCAGAGCGTTGTTGTTCCTCCACTCGTCACATTTGGGATAGAGGATCTATAGACAGCAGGCAGACAGACAGACAGACAGGCAGATAGGCAGGCAGATAGACTGACAGACACACAGACTTTCAGGCAGACACTGAACAGATTAGCTGCTACACTTGGAGAGCTGTGAGGCCGTGTCTGTTTGGCATTAGATGCAGGGGTACGTGCAATGTGTGCAGTGCGCACTGCACAGTTCAATAGCAGTGTAGAGTAGTATCAGAGGCAATTTGTTTTCCACTGACTGGCGGCTGGTCAAATTTTTGTTATTATTATTTTTTTGTATGAATAAAAGTATGAAAGAGAACACTGTGCAAAACATATCCGGAAGACAAATAATGAATAGCAGCAATAATACCATCTGCGAGCCAGATGTCAGCTTCTTATTAATGTAATTACACATTTCTGGATATTTGTTTTTGAAAAGTAGTTTATCTCTTTTGACAGATCACGCTCAACCTTTCCTGGAAGCCTACACCAGCAATCCGCTAGTGCTGTTTTCCTACAGAGAAGATCCGTCTGTGCTAATACCCTGCAGAACGACGTCACCTGACTTCAATGTCGACGTGGAGACCGTGAGTTTTACCTTCTCCATTCTAGAATCTCTGCAGTTCTACAAACGTAGAACTACTTTAAGTGCTTGTTATACAGTACGTGTCTCTTCCATAAGACAGAACACATGTGCAAGTGAACTCTGTGCCTAACAACACATTCATCCCCAAACAAACGTGTCAATCTAACACCACCTTGCTGTTAAATGATTTGAAAAAAGAGATTGGGTAACACTTTAGTGTTTGAGTTCCTTATTTATGTACTTACTGTGAACTGGTCATACCTTGGTGCGATGCAAGGTACATAATGTTTCATGGTGCATTTCAAGGTGCATAATGTTTCATGCTGTTACATACAGAGTTTTATCTAATTAATTGAACAGGAACCTTGAAACTAGGTGCAACCAACAGTTGTTAACAACACACATACAATCGGGATTAATCATCAGTCGCCATTAAAGGGGCTCTTACGAAACATGGGAAAGACAGACAGCAAGAGAAAGAGAGAGAGAGAGAGAGAGAGAAAGAGAGAGAGCGAATGTCCGGGACCCTGGGCGTATCTGTGTTTCTCACACCCTCTAAAGTCCGCAAACAGGGGATGAGGGGGAAAGGCGAGGAGGTGGGACAGTGGCACTGGAGTACATGGAAGCTCAGGCGGTAAAGAGTCGGAGTCGGAGTCATCCTGTCTACTTCCTGTGAAGGACAGGAAGTGGACTGTAGACACCAGTCTGCCCGAAATAGAGCCCTCGTGTCTATATTTACTTACACCTTGTTTTTTACGAATCACATCCAGGAAATGCAGGTAGCGGGAAGGAAAATAAACGGATCTCAAGAGGCAAACAACATGCCAATCAGTCAGGGTCAGAGAGGCTAATAGATACTTGATGAGAAATACATTTTGTGCTGGGAGGCGGGATGGAGGTGCACTGGCTACAGTACAAAGATTTAGCAAAGCATGAAATCAGTTATGTGTTAATGTTGACTGTTGATGCACTGTATGTACACAGTAGTTGGCACAACTTGACAGTGATGGTGACCTTTTCCCTGAAAACCTCAAACACAAGCCTGGTTGCTTACAACTTCCCTTTTGTTGTACAGCGGATGCAGTAGTGGGCTGTGACATGGGCAAACATGGCTCAGTGCACTGTACGTTTTGCAGTATTTAATTAAATACTTGTAGATTGGAATCATACTAGCCTGGGCGAAAAACCAACTGTTGACTTCGTCAACCAGTCTGGCAAAAGCCATGAGGAATCCGTCTCCGTGGAGGGTGGTAGATGGTCTGATCTTACTCTATCATTTAAATCAATTGGCGTTCCAAACTCAAATTAAACCCCATATTGTGCTTTATTAGCATGTCTGTTACGATATAGCGTCGCAAAAGCAAACAAATAACAAAACGAAAGTGTGAATATAGTTACCTTAACCAATCAGTAATGGAGCTCGCGGGTGAGTTCCGCGTCATCACTCTCAACTGTTTGCTAATTGACTAAACACTGAGAGAACCGAGCTCGAGGCTTTTGCCAGATGATGTGCAGAGCTGAAATCTTTGGGTGGAGTACATAGGATGGCGTCGCGAGGCTAGAATCATACAGAATACACAGTACATTTTGCATTGAGTTAGTTCATTGATAGCTTAGAGCCAAGACCAATTCAAAGACTTTTGGACTTTTGGACCAAATACCCTTCATAGAATGAGTGGCTCTACAGGTGTTGAATTAACACTATAAAATTCTACTGTACATTTGTGCATTTGTACATTTGTGCATTTGCGTTTTGTCAATTCAACCCTCATTCAAGAGTGCATTTGGTCCCACTCTTAAGTTTTGAATTAACACTGCCCAATGTACTGTGAGTGTGATGGCACAGATTTCTGAGGATGTCTTGGTGTTGGGTCTGTATGTTATCATGCAGAATACACAGTATTTTTTTGCCGTGTTCATTTAATGCTTATAAAGTAGGAGCAAAACACTGTTCATTTTGACTATCTAGTAAATGTGATTGTAGAGTTTCATGGTCCAACTCTGTAAGTGTTGAATTAGCACTGTGTACAGTGTAGCCTCCTGTGAGTGTGGTGTGGTGGCACAGAGTTCAGAGCTATGTGACCTTCCTATGGTACATGCAGGAGATCTATGGAGTGGTCCTGCTTCCTGCATCCTTCCTTCCCCCCTCTCCCTCTTTAACACAACTCTTGGCTTCAGAACAAACAAGTGGAAGAAGCCGAGTAAAAATAAGAGACACTACATTCCTTCTACTTGAGTGTAGTTGGTTTTTTGTTTTGTTTTTTTTGCTTGTTTTTTTGCTTGTCTGTTTTTTATGTGTAGTGAAGTAATATGGACTGTTGGATATTTATGATCAATTTGATCAATTATTCATTTATTTGCTTACGTACTGGACTACAGTAGTAACATGCTTACAAACAGTCCATTTAATTTTAATTAGTGCTATTGATTTGATCATTCATTTCCTTTCTTAGATGCCCTCCATGGAGGAAAGTATAAAGAAGAGTCTTGAGTGGGATCCCAAGCACGGCTTTACTATTCCTTATAAAACCCGGTATGACAACTACCACCTGGTCACATGCCACAGCACCGTCAATGGCATACGATACAGCTCAAACTACATTATTCAAAGAACAAGTAAGTGCCTTGCTTGCACAAAACACAAAACACACTTGCAGTACGTAGCCAATGGATAAAAATGAGGTTATAACTGATGCCTTGAGAATGTAATATGTGACTTGAGAATCTGTTGGCCAAACTCCAAAAAAGGTTGATTCATTCTTTTGAATTGTATGACTCGAAGCCCACAAATGTAAACATTGACTTTATGCTGAACGATTACAGTTATTCTTGAAAATGTATGTACAACTACAGGAGGAATCACTAACTGTGTTTACATGGGCACTTTTCTTTTAAACCGATTAAATATAAGTGGCTTAAATTAACTGTTTTACAGGGCAGTTGCCTAATTTAATCCATTTATATGAGCCTTCTTATCCACCTAATATAATTGGTTTACATATTTAAATCAGGATTATTTGACTGCTAACATGATGTATATTTAGTCAGTTTACGCACGTTATTGGATTAAAAGTGCCCATGTAAACACAGCTACCGTACTGCGATGAAATGTCATATGTCAAATATCAAATGTCATATACCGCAATGTATGTCTGTCATCTCTTGCAGCCAGTCATCTGACTAATGTGAAGATTACCCATTCTGAGTATCACAACAAGCCTACAGAGCTTTTAAACGGCGACACTCTGGTCCTCAACTGCTCCGCACTGACCGAGGACAACGGCCTCGTCACCTTTGAATGGAAATTACCCAATGTAAGTAATGTGACTCCAGTCAACTCTAAACAAAACTATTAATGCCTGATTCAGTAAGACCTTTGACAGTCAGGTGAGTGTGTTTTACTGTACGCACTGTACACAGACATGTTCATGTCGGATATGCGTCCGTACTTGTGAAATGTGTTTTACATTACAATACGTTCTTCAATATAACTACATTGCAACATCACAGATTGTCATGTCAAGGTATTTGGGGGCCCTAGTTAGAGAGGAACTTGAGACCCCTCTTTTCATTTCAGACTACTGGGGAGCTTTCCTCTCTAGAGAGATTTTGCACTCTTTTGGTCAATTTTTATTTTTTTTAAGTTGCCCAATTGCCTGGTTGTGACTGGCCTGCAAATGTCTTAAAGTAAATTGGTCACTATTACCATTTTGCTAACAGTAACCTTATAGTATGGGCTCTGCACTACTTCTACGTTTGCAATAAATAATACTCATACTACAGTACTACTCTACCACTACTACTACTCTACTGCACTGCAGGGAACTCGCATGTCTGGCGATGGCTACTATACCAAATCCCACCGCAAGTCCAACGTCCTGACCATCCCCAGGGTGACTGCACAGGACATGGGCAACTACACCTGCTTCTCCTGGATAGCCGCAAAAACGCTGAACACCACTGCACAGGTCATCATTTACAGTAAGGGATTTCGGTAACACTTTACAATAATGGTGCATGAATTAAAACGGAATAATGTTGTAAACGGAAGTAATGCATGATTTATGGTGAATTAACAAATGATTTATGTATGCCATTGCCTTTGCAATTAATCAAATGTGTCATATACATAGTAAAAGTAGAGTGTTCAACTCTTAGATAGTCGATTTGACATCTTCTACAGTGGAGTGTATATGGTCCCATAGTACTCTCTAAGTGTTGAATTCACATTTTGTACTGTGTAAGTATTAAATCATTATGAAGTATTTCTATCAATAGATCATTTCTACTGTACTCTACCGCAGTGGTTCTTAACCTGGGGTCCGGGAAGCCCCCGGGGGGTGCGCTAAATTTTGTTTGTGTTGAGGCCAAATTAACACCAAATTTAAACATGTTTGACTAATGTCTTAAGCAAGAAGTCATATACAGCTAGTACAGGACAAATCCGTTTCATTTGACCTTTGTGTTAATGTTAATTTTCTTTTGTTCATCTATTTGTCTGATTGTTTCTTTGTTTTTTTTTCTTTCTTTCTTTCTCAGAGCATCCATTTTTGAAATTGGAACACAGGGGTACTCCAACAGTGGTGAGGAGAATGGGTCAAAAGGTTGTTCTTGACCCGTTTATCCACACCTTACCGAAACCAAGAAACATTGAAATCACCTGGTGAGTTTTAAGTATGCATAGTACATTTTTGCACGTTTTGCATCTTTTCCAGGTTTATAAGTTAATTGAACACTTGAATAGTAGGACCAACTAGAGGAGTGTTTCAGCTTTCTAAGTGTTGTATACGGTGTATAAGGTGTGTATACTGTAGATTGTTCTTTTTTTTCTTACTAAAGTTGCTCTCTAGCCTTTGTGAATATGTCACATGAAACAAGTTGTGTGTCACGTTGGTGCAAATTGTCAGTCAGTGCTTAAGCCTTAATGTGAACATTTTCTGCACAGGTATAAGAACGGTGTACTTCTTCCAAAGAACGGCACATGCTATCGCCTGACGGGCCACAAGCTCATCATCAAGGAGGCCAAAGATGACCAGGCAGGGGTGTACACCGTGGAGGTGAACAACCGAGCAGGACACCTCTTCAGAACTCTGAACTACACCTTGGTGGTGGAAGGTATGTCCACAAAAAAACATATCACTAGAGCAGGTTCTAGACTAAACTGACAAGCATGGAAGAGCATTGATAAAAGTCTGCAACTCTCATCAATGCTCCCACATTTTTAATGACATGATGACAATACAGTATGTTAATTAGTAATAATGAACATTCTGTCATTCAACAGTAGAATAGTACCAGTAGAACAGGAGGGAGTCTTGTTCATTCATTTTAATTTCATTCCAATGGCCTATTCTAGTCATCATATTAAACACAATTCTTTAAAAAAAAAAAATTTGCCTTGAGACTCCTTTTCTTTGGCTGTTTCGTTTAGCCAATCAGGTGCCCAGGTAGCTCAATGTTCTCCTTATGCCATGGTGCTGTATTTACAGTAGCAGTGACTGACTGACGCTTGTTTCCTGATGTTAAGTAAGGCGTGATGAATCAGTACAGTCAACAACATCCCTCCACCACTCTAGCACGCACGCGCGCACGCTGGCACGCACACATGCACACACATGCACACACGCACCGCTCAGCTGCAGGTAGTGTCTGTTGGAGAGGAATGAGCGGAATTTTCTGGGGTTGTTGTTCTCGGAGCGAGACTGACATAGCCACCCCATCTGGAGCTGGTTAGCGGTCTCTTTGAACAGGCTTTTGAGAGGGGGCAGGGGGGTGGCTTGGGGGTGGCAGGGTGGATGGGTTGAGGGTGGCGTGGGTTGAGGGTGGCGTGGGTGGGTGGCTTTGGGGATGGTGGGGTGATGTGAGTGTGAGCGTTTTTGCTCCCTCACCCAGCGGCATGCAACATTTAGCCTCGTCTTCACACACTTTGGTCAGCCTATTCCCATACATACAGACAGTACACCCTCCAGTCTACATCATACTCCCCTGAGTGCCGTTTTGAAAAGCCACTTGATTGCATTATTGTACACACAGACTTTATCACAGAATTTGTGACAGTCTCTCAGGCTGAATTGGTGCAAAAGCATGCATGCACATGCACCTCCTTATGCAATCTGGGACCTGTACCAAAAAAGTAATTTAATGCTTGAAAACCTCACTATTAAAATGCCAGCATGGACGTACGTTGGCGCTGTGAATTATTTTATCTCTTGCTCTATGGCCCCTTTAAGCAACACACAGTACGTAGCGTCCTGAGGGGGGAAAGTGATGTAGACGTGGATGGTATGTTGCGCTGTCAGATTGATTCAACACAGAAATGTAGAAGCAGATAGATAAAATATTTTCTAATGATATACAGTAGATGATGTTTTCCCTTTATTTCCCAGATGGCAAAAAAAAGAACTTAATGGAGAAAATCAGAACAGTTCGTCTCCTTCCGTGCACACTCACATGTACACACGCATGCACACATGGCATACACAACATTCACACACAGAGACACAGACACACACGCAAACACACACACACACACACAAACACACACACTGCAGTCATCTCCTTCCATGTACTCTTAGCAAAATTTCCAGGAATTCTCGTCTTGTGCCAGACGAGAGCGATGGCTCCCTCTCTACTCCATATAAAATCCTTTATAGCAGCTCACTGTCCTGTTCTGCACAACATATTATTATGGGGCTGACAAAAACACACACACACACGTATGCATGCACGCATGCACGCACGCACACATACACACACGCATGTACACACACGCATGTACAAATGCATGCACAAGCGAGCACACACACAGAGACACGCACATACACACACATGCGCGCGCACAATCACACGAACGCACACATACAGACAGGCACAGACACAGACACATGCAGACACGTTTAGACACCCACGTACACATACAAACACACACTGGCACACTGGCACACACACACACACACTCACAGGCACAGAGGCACAAACACAAACACACAAAACTTGTGGAGTTACAAACAATGGAAACAGATTTCTTAGATCGCTGGGAGCAATTAGGGAACTATTTTAAACATCATTCATCAAGTGTTTGAAGTCCGTCCATTGCTCTGCTTCTCCGTGCTTCACCCCCTACAGAGTGTGTGTGTGAACTAAACGCCATACAGAGAGAGAGACAGAGAGAGAGAGATGGAGACACGCTATACAAAGTAAATCTTGGAGAGACAGAGAGAGAAAGAAATGGAGAGATGAGAAAGAGATTGAGAGAGAAGGGGTGGGCGAGAGGAAGAAATGGAGAGAGAGAGAGAGAGAGAGAGAACAAGAACGAGAGATAAAGAATGAGAGAGACCGAACACAAAATAGAATAAGAAATTGAGAAGGAGAGAGTGTGTGTGTGGGAGAGAGAGAGAGAGAGGGAAAAAATGCACAGGGAGAGAGAAAGAGAGAGAGAGAGTATTAGAGAAAGAGAGATGTACACTGTGAGGAAATAAAGGAGTGCAGGCACAGGCAGCAGGCGGGAGGAGAAATTAGATTTGAAGGACTTGCTTTGAGTAAAGCCAGACCTGCGAACAGGCCGAAGTGGTAACTGACAACGGGGTGCTGAAGGATGAGGTGATGAGGTGAAGGGACTTGTCCTCCCAGAGGAGAGGAGAGGAGAGGAGGAGAGACGAGGGGAGGAGGAGAGGGGGAGAAGATGAGGAGAGAGGAGAGGTGATGAGAGGAGAAGAGAAGAGAGGTGAGGAAAGTTACCCTCCCAGAGTAGAAGGATGGAGAGATGAGTGGAAGAGAAGAGAAGAGAAGAGAAGAGAAGAGAAGAGAAGAGAAGAGAAGAGAAGAGAAGAGAAGAGAAGAGAAGAGAAGAGAAGAGAAGAGAAGGGGGGGGGTGAGGGAATTGTCCTACCAGGATAGGAAGAGAGAACAGGGGAGATGATGAGGAGAGGAGATCGGAGGACAGATGAGAGGAGGAGAAGAGAAGATGGGGAGAAAATGAGGAGAGGAGAGGGGAGAGGAGAAGAGAGTGGAGTGGAGAGGAGAACAGAGGTAATGGGAGGAGAAGAGAGAAGAGGTGAGGGAAAGTGTCCTCCAAGAGGAGAAGAATGGAGAGATGAGGAGAGAAGAAGAGAAGAGTGGGGAGGTGAGGTAAATGTCCCTGGGAGTGGAGGAGAGAACAGGGGAGAAGATGAGGAGAAGAGAGGGGAGGAGAGGACAGGGGAGGGGCGTGTAGAAGAGGAGGGAGTTGTTAGGGCAGTTGTTCTCCAAAAGAGGAGATGAGTGGCATGTAAGAGGAGAGTTTAGATGGGAGTTTTTCTCCCAAAGAGGAGAGGAGCGGAGAAGATGAGGAGAGTAGAACAGAAGAGAGGAGAGGTGAGGGGAGGAGAAGAGACGAGAGGTAAGGGTAGTTGTCCTTCCAGAGAGGAGAGGAGAGTTGAGGGGAGGAGAGAAGAAGGGAGGGTGGAAGGAAAAGGAGAGGATGCGGTGATGAAGTTGGGGGAGTGGAGCAGGAGAGGAAAAGAGGGGAGTTGTTCTCCGAGAGAGGAGATGGGAGGGGAGGAGGGGAGAGGAGTGCAGAGGAGTGCTTCAGCTCAGAGCCTCTGCACCTTGTGAGCTGTGCGCCCATCTGCCTGGGAGGATTGTCCAGACAAATCTCACACGTACAAACCCAGGAGCACAGAAATATGTGGTCGAAACCTGTACTTATGGACAGAGTGAAAAGCATGACTCCACCCTTCTTTTTTCACCCTATAGCAAACTCTCTTTGGTCACTATCTGTGTATGAGCCTAAATGTTAAAAGTCCTGCATGCTGTTTTGTCCCTCTTCTTTGCAGTGACTCCAAAGATTCTGGAGGCCGAGACGACGGAGGAGCCGGAGTTTGTGCGTTACGGCCAGCCCCTGAAGCTCACCTGCACCAGTCACGGCGTCCCCACACCTGAGATCAGCTGGTTCTGGCAGCCCTGTGACCCCGACTCGGATTCCCCAAAGTAAGTTTAGCATCTCACCAGGACATTTGCATGACATTATGTTAGGTATTAGGTACATGGACATAAATTGCATTATATCTATCTCCATATATCTTTCTACATACGGGTAGACATCCCCATCAAAACTTTGCACATGGAAGAACGTGAAAGTGAAAAAACTAGTAAAAGTCAAAGTTACACTTTTTTTATTAAATGATACTGACTGACCTCTCATGCTCCTGCATGACTCTAAATTATTCCATGCCATTCAGTCCCCATTCTAGCTCTTTAACATTACATTTAGCTGGTGCTCTTATCTTGTCCAATTCGATTTAGTGTAGTTACAATGTACAGCCCTGGCTTCAGATCCCTAACTACAGTATTAGGTCATGATTCACTTTAGCTTCCTTCTGCTCCCCTCATTCACTGACGTTTATTTGATTTTGGCCCCTGACAAACCCCCCTTGAACGCCCGTAAAAGATTTCATGCCATTTAGTTCCCATTACAGATTCCCCGAAGCTGTTTTCAGACATGACCTCCGGATATTAACCGTTATGTTTTTAAAACGTTCAGAAATGTTCTGGAAAACACATGCAGACTGACTTAATACAAGTGGAAATTACTCACACCAGACGGTAAACTCTCAGATGGGGCTTGTTTCTTTATAATAAAAAATAATGGCAGCCAAATATTATGAGGATTTGCCAAGAAGCAACATACCGTAATTCATCTCAATATGACCTTTAATTGATAATTCCAACCTTAACAAATCGAACCAACACATCCAATTTCCAATCCTCTTCTTTGTTGGTACTACTCTTAAAAAAGTGTTAAAAGAACACTGAAAATGTGCTATCGAGAGCTTACAGTGTACTGTAGAGCATATTGTAGTATTGATGCAGCATCTTTGTAATAATCTTATGAGTAGGTCTGTACAATATGTTATCACACAGAGTAGTCCCAATCTGCATGAGCAGTGACTGAGCCAATACTTGGGGTTGACTCAGCTTTCACAGAGGAATGTATTCATAAATAAATACGAATCAGCCAGTCGATCTGATCTGAGTTCAGCCGGTCAAACCCCCGCCATGGTTCATTACTTGACAAAAGAGACTTTAAGCCCTGATCCAAGCTAACTTTTTTCTGTTTTTGTTTGTTTTTGTCATTTATTGTTGGTTTGTTTTTAGTGCTTTTTTTTGTCTTAGTCTAGTCCACTAATCCCAAAAGTCATTCTTGTCTTTTTTTGTGCTTTTCTTTATCCTCCTAGTCTAGTTCACTGATCCCAAAAGCTGAACTTGTGTCATTTCTATCTTATTTTTTTTCTATTCTTCAATTTTTTTTGCTTTTGTTTTTTTTTGGGCTTTTCTTTTCCTCCCAGTCCAGTCCACTGGTGCACTATATTGTGAGCGCCATCTGGCATTGTGAGAAATGTACTGATAAGTTCTCATGCGTGCAGCGGCTCTTAGGTCTGGCACACGTCAGACACGCATATTTGACTCGTCGAGGTTTCGCACCATTATTAATGAATATAAATCATATTTTTTGTAAGAGAATAGCATCCAGCCATTCTCTCAAATGTCTCAGGGCCCCAATATCTGCAAAGTATCTCAAATATATAGACAGGCTACCTTGCAATGGCCCGTGTAGGTATGGAAAAGCATACATTAGTCTCAGACAAAACGCACCACTACGAAAACCACCACATGTTTTCATCAACAGCCCCCACCTCCTAACCCCCCAAGTACAATGCCACGTATGGAAAAGCAATACATTTGTCTCCGACAAGACCACCACCACCACATGCTTTCATCAACACCCCCCATCCGTGAATGCGAAATCCTGCTGGCCTGTTGCTGAACCCTTTCTGGAAAGAGAAGAAAGATTACAAATTTCCATCGTTGCCCCCATAATCATCATCATCATCATCATTGGCAGCAGCAGCAGCAGCAAGAGTTCCAGCCCGCAGAAGCAGCAGCAGCAGCAGCAGGGACTTTTCTCATCTGAGCCCCTAGCAGCGCAGCAAGAGAAACAATGGACCATTACCACCAGGGTTATCACAGCTACCTCCGCGAAACACAGCTACACAAACAAAGATTTTGACATGGAGGTACAATGAGGAAGGAGAAAGAAAGAAAAAAAGAAATATGTTGCCCATCGGGTGGTGCTCGGTGCTGGTTGGTGGTCGTGGTGTGTGACTTGACAAGGGCTCTCGTTAATTGCAAGTAATTATTTGTCAAAGCTCTTGACTCGGCTGGGCATTAAAAAGAATTGTGGCAAGAATAACACTGAAGGTCAGACAAGCCAGAGGTAATCAGCGGTGGCAATGGAAACAGGCACTCATAAATTGTGCATGCCGGCGCAGAATGTTATTTATTTCGATGCACTAATTAGGAAAAGGGCCATTAGTCAAGCCATTGGCTATTGCTTTATACAGCACATGACAATTTAATAGGAGCAGGTCTCACTTAAGACAACTTCTACTTACCCAAATATCGATAGGAAATTTATTTTTTTTTAAACTCTCAAAAAACAGTAGAACAAGTTGCCA
>NC_085879.1:17175040-17205040 GCF_034702125.1 Engraulis encrasicolus
ACCAGAGAGAATACAGGAAGAATGTGAACTACTCTACTCTGCTCTACTTAACTCTACCGTATATTCTAATCTATTCTAAAACTTAAAAATTCATGCTTTATATGTTATACCAAATGGTTCCTTTCCATTTAGGCAAAATAGTACAGGGTGCCTCAAATTGAAGTTACCAATGAAGTCACCCCTTGAGTTCATTCATCAGAAGAGAACCAGACGTGAAGTGAGAGCCAATTTAGTGAGCTGATGGAAGTAAGTTTATGACTTGGACAGATTGAATGGATAAAACAGAGGCACAATCAAAGGCTGATGCATGCTGGCAACGTTTTAAAGAGCCTTCTGCTCACTGAGATGGATGAATGCCTTCACCATCAGCAAAGTGTGAACCATTTGCTGAAAACAACCGGCACAATTTTCACGTCAGTGCAGACTGAGAATTCATAAGCCACTACTGCATTGACTTACCTGATGGACTACTAAATCTGTTATAAACACTGCAGTCAAAGACACCCTATAGTCTAATGTTTGTCCAGTCAAAACACCAACATCGAATAACAGTTATAAGTGCACATGTCGTGATATATTAAAGTTCTATTTTCAAGATAGTGAAACAGGTCTAAGAAAACATCATGGCTGTTACCCTTGCTGCGTTGCTTCTTGATTTGAAATTTATGACATCACTCCTCCGTGCCGATGATGTATTGCGAGTCCCAGCGTTCATGTTTGTGTGGCCCTCTCCAGGCACGGCTGATGAAGGTCGTAAATAACACATACATAGACACATACAACAAACGCACATATACTTGTATGAAAACACACTCTCAGACACATATATACATACACAGATGTACTCACACACACATGCAAACACAAACGCACACACAAAATTGCGGGCACGCCTTTTGAAGGCCGTAAAAACTAGCCAGGTAATACACACACACACACATAGACGCATGCAACGCGGGCGCACTCACATACACACACACACGCACGCCCACACACACACACACACACACACACACACACACACGCACGCCCACACACACACACACACACACACACACACACACTTCATTATATCTGCTAAAGGCCTTCAATACACAGCACTGTACCAGGTAGAGTGGGGTTAACACTACAGCACTGCACCGTGTCCGC
This sequence comes from Engraulis encrasicolus, assembly GCF_034702125.1. NCBI lineage: Eukaryota > Metazoa > Chordata > Actinopteri > Clupeiformes > Engraulidae > Engraulis > Engraulis encrasicolus. Next base: position 17,176,190 of record NC_085879.1, read on the forward strand.
ACATGTGCACACAGGGCATCAACTTGAATCTACAACGTGCATAAATCCAGTGGTCCATCATTTTTATATGCGCCCATGGCCTGAATACGCGGCTGGTTTACGAGGGGTGGGTGGCCATGGGTCATTGATAACAAGGCCCGCTTTGGGAAGAGTGGGGTAAGGTTGGGGGGGTTGTTTGGGGGTTTGGGGTATTTTTGGGGAAAGGATTCGAAGAGGGTAAATTCCTCTTTGTCAGTCCACATAAATCCCTCTGTGCCCTTAGAGCAACAGCCTGGCTGGCAAGCAAGCGAGCAGGCGCAAACACACACACACACACACACACACACACACACACACACACACACACACACACACACACACACACAAACACACGCACACACATCATACCCCACAGGGGCTCAAGTAACGACTGCCCTGGACTGAGGAGAGGTTGTGCGTGCGTGCATGTGTGCGCGTGTGTGTGGAATGGGGTTTGGTTTGGGGCGGGCCAGACAGGTTAGGTCAAAGTGGCTGGAAGGGAGTGCTGGGGGCAGGTGAGAGAGGTCACAGGATGTCTGGTGGGGTCGTTTCCTGGGTTACGGGGGCCTGCGGGGCGAGCGAGATTCTTCAGGGCTCGGATAGCAACGTTCTGGACTCGTGTTGCCACATAGAAAGCACACAAAACCGCACACTGTTTCCATCAGTTGTTTAGCAGAGTCCTCTTGGGTTTCTTTGTGTGGTGAAGTGCTTATCCAAATGTTTATGTGGTACAGATTTGTGTACACACACACATTCGTCACAGACACACACACACACACACACACACACACACACACACACACACACACACACGAGCATGTGCATGCGCATATGCACAGATTTGCTCATGCCAGTACAAGTGCACACGCACAAACGCTTTAACAAAGTCAGAGACACACACACATGTACGCACATGTACGCACGCACACACGCATACAGACACACACACACGCACACACACACACACACACACTCAGGAATGAATGAGCGTGCGTGTGTGTGTGTTTGTGCAGATGCTGGCCCAGTCTGTGTTCCCTGTTTTCCTTCCTGGCTTTCTTTCTGTCTCAGGCATTCTGCTTTTTTATTCTCTCTCTCTCTCTCTCTCTCTCTCTCTCTCTCTCTCTCTCTCTCTCTCTCTCTCTCTCTCTCTCTCTCTCTCTCTCTCTCTCTCTCTCTCTCTCTTGCTCTCTCTTGCTCTCGCTCTCTCTCTCATGCACCCCAACATGCACATGAACACACACATACTATCACAGCACATATACATTCTATGTCTCTGTAAAACATAAACTGAATTAGACACATTTCAGCACCTTGTCGAACTCAGAAAGCTCTGATTCTCACGAAATGAATGTTTTCTCCTACACACACACACACTCACACGCACGCGCACACACACACACACACACACACACACACACACACACACACACACACACACACACACACACACACACACACACACACACACACACACACACACACACACCTCTTTCTCTTTCACATACTGTATGTACACACAGACATATATACGCACACCAACACACACACACACACAAATTCAGACCACTGCATCTAATCCCATCATTTGACAAGATGACACTGGGCCTTACACACAGCCATGTGTAGGGGTTTCAATGTCACCAAGTTTAAGAATAACTTTGCAAACTTTGCAAAGATTTATCCAGGCTGTGTGCAGGGCCGTTTCAAGGTATTTGGGGGCCCTAGGCAAAGAGAGACTTGGGGCCCTTCTCTTCTTTTTTGACTAATGGGGAATAGTATCGGGGTGTTGGCAGTATCATAGCACTTTTGGGTAATTGAATTAAGGGATGTTTCACCTCACTCACAAAGTTGTCATTGCTATCATTTGAAATCAAGTACTTAACTAGTCCTTACCAGGGAGCCCCCTTTTCACATGGGGGCCCTAGGCAATTGCCTAGTTTGCCTGCCTGGTTGTGACAGACCAGGCTGTTTGCTCTTACTGAATGTTGGAGCAGAATTAGTCTTTGTGCATTTCAAGTCAAGTCAAGTCATTTGTGAGAGAGAGTCAGAGACAGAGAATATGAATTGGTGTGTGTGTGTGTGTGTGTGTGTGTGTGTGTGTGTGTGTGTGTGTGTGTGTGTGTGTGTGTGTGTGTGTGTGTGTGTGTGTGTGTGTGTGTGTGTGTGTGTGTGTGTGTGTGTGTGTGTGTGTGTGTGTGTGTGTGTGCATGCATGTGCGCGTGTGTGTGTGTGTGTGCGCATGTGTGTATGTGTGTGGACTGGACGCGCACATGTGTGTTTGCGTAAGTGTTTTGCATTGTCCTGGGCTACTTAAGCCACATCATCAGCATCTGTGTCTAAGAGTTGACCCAGACAAAATGGAAAATGGCCACCAAACGAAAGAGAAAGACGCCGAAAACAGGCCACTTAGTCACAGAAACGGGCCCTTTGTCCCCCATGTCAAGGTACCACAATGGCTTCAGAGACCCCAGGAAGTTTACATTGTGCAAATGGTTTGCCACTCGAGACAATAACGCTGCGTAGCAAGAGCCGTTTTCATTTGGAGCGTTTGATGTGATGTGACGGCGGCGTCTGAACACAGATGTCATTCTGGACACAAAACAGAACAACCCCCCCACATCAGATCAAAACCAATGCAGCTCTTACACTGCACTCTCTATCTATCTTGCTTTCTCTCTCTCTCTCTCTCTCTCTCTCTCTCTCTCTCTCTCTCTCTCTCTCTCTCTCTCTCTCTCTCTCTCTCTCTCTCTCTCTCTCTCTCGCTCCCTGACTCCCTCTTTTCTCTCTCTCTGTCACAAGCACACATGCGCACACACACACAATCACACTCACACCCAACCTCCCACAGCCCTCCCCTCCCCATCCCCACGCGCCTCAGAAAAACCTGGCTCGCTGCCCAAAATGGGACTTATTATTGTGTCTAACTCAACCCATTAAATGGGGTTCCACTCGAATAGTGACAGAATCGAGTGTGGCATTGTAAAAAAACAGCCTGTCAGGAAATGACAGGGCATTGCAGGCACTCTCTGTGGCCTTCCCTTCTGTGCCGACGAGAGGACCCAGGAGGTGCCTATACTGTAGATTTGGGAACTCCAGATGTATCCTTGTATTACTGTAATGCAATGCATCAGCAAGGCAGGCTGTGTGTGTGTGTGTGTGTGTGTGTGTGTGTGTGTGTGTGTGTGTGTGTGTGTGTGTGTGTGTGTGTGTGTGTGTGTGTGTGTGTGTGTGTGTGTGTGTGTGTGTGTGTGTGTGTGTGTGTGTGTGTGTGTGTGTGTGTGTGTGTGTGTTTGTCTGTGAGTGAGTGAGTGGGGGAAGGCGGGCAGTAAGGGTTTGGCTCGACCTTTCGCCCACCTATTCAATACCAGTCAGCTAAGTAGCGCTGATGATGGAGGTGTCATTGAACGTGAAACAATAGTGAATAGTGTGTGTATATTTAACGGCAGTGACTAACAGAAAGCTGAGAACAAGGTTATAGTTATCATTTTCAGGTGGTGTTTTTGCTATAGTGCGCAATGTGTTGTATGCTGGTACCCCTAGTAATGTTTCTGGAGAGTCATGGTCACTCTTTATTACAGTTGTACATATCCAACTCCCCCATTTTATTTGAGGTGTGCAAACACATTTATAGCCAACAAATAGCATTTTGCCGTTACTTTATTTCAAACTTAAATATAATGAACGGCTTAACTAATGCCTAAAATGTCAAGTAAGGTCAACTTAAAACTTAAAACACCCCCATTTTAATTGAGGTGTGCAAACACATTTATAGCAGAAACAAATAGCATTTTGTCTTTACTTATTTTCAAACTTCAATGTAATGAACGGCTCAACTTGTGCCTAAAATGTCAAGTAAGGTCAACTTAAATCTTTTTATTTGCTTGTCTCTTCCAGAGCATGAGCACCCTGCTGATGACGTCCGCTAATGCGTCAGGGATCTACTCCTGTCTGGCCATCAACAAGCTGGGCAATGACACATTGAACAGGACCGTCTACGTGAGCGGTAAGTGGGTCAGACAGAAGAGTCATTTGTGTGTACATTGTAAGGAAATGGCAAAAAGCAAAACAGCTTTCGAAACGTATGGATGCATTTGTGTGTGTGTGTACTTGCGTGCAGTGCGTTCGTGCGTGCGTGCGAGTGTGTGAATATACGCGTGTGTTAGTGTACGTATGTGTGTGTGTGGTGAGTCTGACCAGGGATTTTAGGGAGAAACGCTTGACTGCGTTTTATTTTTACAAGCAGCTATAGTGTACAGTACAGTACAGTACAGTGTTCCTGCTGTACCTGCTCTGCTGCACTGCTTTGCTTTCTATTGACCTACACATATGTAATGAATCACTTCACAAAACGGCAAGAATGCACAGATTGGATCATGCAATAAAAGGACCGAAGGGGGCTGGGTGTGTGTGTGTGTGTGTGTGTGTGTGTGTGTGTGTGTGTGTGTGTGTGTGTGTGTGTGTGTGTGTGTGTGTGTGTGTGTGTGTGTGTGTGTCTGTGTGTGTGTGTGTGTGTGTGTGTGTGTGTGTGTGTGTGTGTGTGTTTGGGGGGGGGTGCATTAATTGAAACCATCTTCCTCGTACTGTACGGCGAGCGTAAGTGTTAGTGACAGGAGGCTGTACGTGTCCAGAGCTGTGCAACCAACCAGAGGTTTAATGGTTCCAATGCATTCGGCACACACATACTCAGAGCTGCCATCCTCTCCTAATGTGTTCGGATCTCATATCATCCATGGATGAAGTGTCTTATGCTAGGCACCTACAGCAACGCCAATATTACTCAAACAACTTTAACCAAAACCACATACCTGATTAACTGTAAATGGCTTTGAGAAACAGCTAAGTACTGTATGTATGTACTGTATGTATGTACTGTAACTGCTTGTTCATGACTCCATGACTAGCCCAATGAGGTGCTGGGCGCTCAGACGACCGCTGTAAATTGCCACGAGGCGTACCAGACTCTGTGCCGATGTCAATTTGAGAGCACCGCACAGCATAAAACTTGGCCTAATGGCCCAAATATATGAACTGTTACAGACATTACTGTAGGGCACCGTAAGGCATTGCTTCACAACCTATTTTGCCTTGCGTACCCCCAAAGTCTTTTCTTCAGGCCATGAGTACTCCCTCACTCTATTTCTGTGATTCCCAAGCAGAGGTACGTGTACCACAAGGGGGTATGCGGGCACACTGCAGGGGGGTACATTGATACTGCTGCAGGGCATACTGTACAGTAGAAGTGATGTAAAACAAAACTAAAACAGAAAGGTGGAGTGAGATGTGTGTACTTCAAAACTATTTGGCGCAGTCTGTCTCTACTGACTTCAATTTAAGAGCACAGCAGAGCCTAAAACTTCATGAATCTTAATCATCCCAATTTCAGGGAGTAAAAGCCGTGCCACATACTGTAATATCCTCTTGCCAATTCAATGACACAACTGATCTTAATTAGCGCATTCCTTCAGCCAGGTTGATGACTTACTTTGTGGAATCACCTGTGTTGGGACCACAGGCATAAGGAATATCTAGCAGGACTTTTAGTTTCAGTTTTAATTTTAGTTTTAGTTCAACTTTCACTTTTTACAGTTTGTTTCGGCACCTGGAGCTTAATGAGCCAGAGTTGTGAGCTGTTACTGACATGAGTGTAATGCGGTGAGCTGCACTGTACGGTTCGGCGTATCAGATCAGAGCAGGCACCAGGTCAGTCATCGTTCACGTTCCCTTCCAATGCAGTGGCCCCTGTCCTGCAGCCACGGTGAATCACTTTTAATGTGCCGCCACTGACCACTTCCAAATGTTCCTCTCTTCCTACAGTTAAAAAAAAACGCAGCCCTGCCATCAAGTCAACCTGCCAGTAGATTTCGCAGTGTTGAGTCAACACTTGCAGAGTCAATTTCACATCCTATAGAGTGTATTTGACCCTAGAGTACTAAAGTAAACTACTAAAGTTACTAAAGTAACTAAAGTTACCTTAGAGTACTCTCTAAGTGCTGAATTAACACTGCCATTTTTTACTGTGCAACCAGCCAGTCAGTCAGGCTGCCAGGCATCCATCCGTTTCGTTTGTTACATAACGAGAGTACATAATATCAGCTGCCATGCCATGGCGTCCTGCAAAAGGCAACTAATATCCTTTGGAATGGGAATGAGGGACTGTGTGTGTGTGTGTGTGTGTGTGTGTGTGTGTGTGTGTGTGTGTGTGTGTGTGTGTGTGTGTGTGTGTGTGTGTGTGTGTGTGTGTGTGTGTGTGTGTGTCTGTGTGTGTGTGTCTGTGTGTCTGTGTGTGTTCAATGGGGAAATGTGGACATGAGGGGGAATGGGGGAGCTTGCTGAAGCCCCGCTGAGCGCTTGGAGGATCTTAGGGAACATACCAGAGTGACAGTGCTTTGTCAAAACGGCTGGGCCCAGGACACGGAGAGCCGGAAGATGATGCGGTCTGTAGTTATTTATAGCCAACATGTGTGTGTGTGGGTGAAATGTGTTTGTGTGGGTGGGTTAAGTAAGTGTGTATGTGTGTGTGTGCGTGTGTGCTTGCATGTGTGTGTGTGCGTGCATGCATGCGTGTGTGTGCGCATGCGTGCCTGTGTGCGTGTGTGTCAGAATGGCTAAGCCAAGGACACGGAGATGATGCGGATAAGTATTTATAGCGAACATGTGTGTGTGCGTGTGTGTGTGTGTGTGTGTGTGTGTGTGTGTGTGCGTGTGTGTGTGTGCGTGCGTGTGTGTGTGTGTGTGTGTGTGTGTGTGTGTGTGTGTTTGTGTGTGTGTGTGCGTGTGTGTGTGTGTGTCTGTGTGTCTGTGTGTCCATCTGTGTGCGTGTGTCAGTAAATTGGGGGGTATCCTGGGGTGAGTGTGCTACACGGCTCCAGAGGTGCACAGATGACCGCGTGTCATTGAAAACGCAGGAATGCGGTCGAATGGAGAGATAGAGGAAAGAGAGAGAGAGAGAAAGAGAGAGAGATCCAAAATTGTAAGAACAGCTGTCTTCCCTTACCAAACAGCGAAACAGTGTACCTCTCCAGCCAAATGTGTATAAACAAGCAGTGCTGCTGCGTTCACTCGCTCGCTTTGCTCTCCGCTCTTCTCGTGGTTCCCCCCTGAGGCCTAGCTCCTATTGCATTGTAACCCAGCGCAGGTCAGCCAGCCATTCATCGGGTCCCTCCATCCACCCGGCAACGTGCTTCCAATTAGCAGTGATGAAACAGGAAATGGGTGCAAATTCTGACATTCCGTGGCACAGAGACATTCCGACGCACAGTGATGCAGCGGGTTTCTGCATACATCTGTCGTCGGCATCTGCGCTATCCGCCTGCCTGTGTCTGATATCCGATACCTCATTGCAGATGCAGTGAAGACAAGGAAATGCATTTCAGACGCAGAGCCTGTTCAATGCAACCTTGTTCAATGTGTGTCACAAAAAGTAAAAGAAAACAAGCTGAAGAAAACAGCAGAGGAAAAAAGAAAAAAAAATACATAATTGGGGTATAAAACAGGGATAAAGCAGGGATAATCCATAGAAGGAGAGAGCCAACGCTCTCCTTTCATCATAGTGGACAATGTCAGGGCTGACATTCAGAAAGTAATTCACAAATACACTGAGTTCACAGAGTTTTGATTAGCACTGATGCTAATCTCTCTCTCTCTCTCTCTCTCTCTCTCTCTCTCTCTCGCTCTCTCTCCCTCCCTCCCTCCCTTCTCCCCTCTCTCCATCTCCCTTCTCCTCTCTTTTCTCTCTCTCGTCCTCAGATGGCCTGGAGCCGTTTGAAGTGTCTCCCGTCGTGGCCATCGAAGGGTCCGATGCCACGCTCACCTGCCGCACCACACGCTACCTCTTCAGCAACGTGACCTGGTGCGACTCTCAGAACCGCACGGTCTCGGGAGCGGTGGAGCTGGTGGGCCAGTACTCCACCTCGGTGGCCATCACGCTGCGCAACGTGTCCAGGAACCACACGGAGGACTACCGCTGCAGAGCCTACAGCATCCTCGCCAAGACACTGGTCCAGAAATCTGCAGACCTCATTATTAAGGGTGGGTCTGTGTGTGTGTGCGTGTGTGTGTATATGTGTGTGCATGCGTGTCTGCGTGTGTGCGTGCGTCCGTGCATTTGTGTGTTTGTGTGTATGTCTTCCACTTTGATTCCTGTCTGCTCTATCTAATAAAGGCACATTAAGACCATGGAAATAAATATATTTTTAAAAGTTCTGCATTTCTAGCCTACTTAACTCTATCCATCTGTGAATCAAACTAAATCCAACTACTGAATCCAACCGTGAGGAATGTCCTGACCCTGTAGATAATGTATAAATGTGTGTAAGATCTTCTCTTCTAACTTGGTAGTTTGGATACGACATTGAGATCCTGACTCTGTATAGATCCGTGCAAATGTTTGTGAAGTATCTTACTCTTATTCTGTGCTAACTTGGCCATTTGGAACTCTGCAGTGAGGGAGGTCCCGACACTGAGCCAGAACCTGACCAATCAGGACGTGAACAGCAGCAGCACCCTGACGCTCACCTGTCTGGCGTCAGGAGTGCCAAGCCCCAACATCACCTGGTACAAGAACCACGTACCTGTCGTGGAGGGACCAGGTGCGTAGCTGATAACTGTATACACAATATACATAAAATATACACAATACAATATACACAATATACCAATAACTGTATGTGGAGGAATGTGTGTGAGTGTGCATGTCTGTGTGTGTATGTGGGTGTATGTCTGTGTTTGTGTGTGTGTGTGTGTGTGCATGTTAGTTACGTATGCATAACTGTCTATGGAGGTGTGTGTGCGTATGCATCCGTGTGTGTCTGCATGTGTGCAGTTATGTGCCAGCAACAACTTTTCATCACAGTTCTACACTCTGCGTATCTCTCTAGCTTGTAATGTGTTTAATGTCTGGTAAGTGTGATGTGATATATTGTAAGTGTGCAAAAGCTGTTTGATAAGCTAAGCGCTATGTGATGCATTGTAATTTAAGTGTACTCTAACATGTCTGATGTCCTCCTCCCACTGTGTTGATGTCTGTAATGGGATTTATTGCAATGTACGTAAGTGCGCTATAATGTGTCTGATATCTGCTGAACTTCTCGTAATGTGATGCTATGTAATATAAGTGTACTCCAACATGTCTGATGTCTGTGAAGTGTGATGTGATGCAGTAATAATTTATCGAATAGTAAAAGTATAATACTCCTCGTCCCAGGCATCACTCTGAAGGAGGAGGGTTTCCTGATCATCCAGAGGGTGAAGAAGGAGGACGAGGGCATGTACGAGTGCAGAGCCAGCAACGACAAGGGAGCCGTGGCCTCCACAGCCATGGTCCGCGTCCTTGGTGAGACACTAGTTACCCTTACTACTGAGACAGGGAAGAAGACTTAGGAGGTTTATACCTGTGGGAGGAGCTACAGAATGTCAAAGTGAACCTGAGGAAGCACAAGCGAAACACATTCACTGAAATCAGCAAAGACCAAGTTCACCAGTGTGCAGTGATTCATCTCCTTTTCTCTTAGGTTTTTATCAGCTTACAATAGTAGGAAGAGAGTAAAATATAAGTTACTAATTGCAAAGACAGGCAAAAGGTGCAAAAAGTTTTAACAGCAATGAGATTATATGTTCCTCATTACTTAGACTAAATTCAATTCAGAGTATTTCACAAGAAGATACAGCTACAGTTACACAATGCAAGTGTGCAAGTTTTTTTACGAATTGAAAAGGCATCATCAACTTGCATACAGAAACCGAACCTTCGACAAAAAATGTCAAAGAACAATTTTTTAACTGTATTTGTTTGCTGTGTTAGCTATGATGTTGTATCTTCAGGGCAGCATTTTATGCATTTAGTTTGTTAGAATAGACTTGATGCCTTGCTGCCTCAAAGCTACATAGTTATTATAGATATCGCTTTTTTGGAATTAACAAAAAAAATTGAATCTATGTGAATGACTATGTATGTACGTGACTAAGCATAGCAAGATCGTTAAGAATGCAAGAGAGAAAAAAAAATCAAAGCCCCCCCTTTTTTAAACTGTTTATAATTCCTAAATGCCTTACAAATAGGCTTGGCAAGTCGCCTTAACCCCCCACTCCCCCCCAAAAAAACTATAGCTATCCCCCAAGAGACAGAACTCAAGACTGCCAGGAATGCTGAATGTGAATTCCTGAGCGCGTTTTATGATACGGGTTCTCGCTGGGGTCTTCTCTCCAGAGAGATGACCCCAAAGGAGTTTGCTAATGAGCGAGGAGCAGCTTTGGGGGGAAAGGGTCTGCCCATTAAAGGAGTTTAGGGACCTGAAACATGAAACAGTGTCAGGGTTTCTTCAAAAAAGGGCCCAAAAGGGGTCAAACAATTTCTCTCTCGAATGACGCTGGTACGTGTGGAAAGCCAGATTTCTCCCCTCTCTGCAGATCTCGCCACTTTCTGCAATATTCTAACCTTTTCCCAACATCAAATTTTATTAAGAAATAAAAATTCTCTATGGTATTCAGGTTTATATCTTTGAAAGTGTTCAAATCGAAAGTGTTCCTTGCAGCATCGGCTGTTTGACAATCCGGCAAATGCTTCCTGCATGGGACAGCAGAGCTCCAGGCAGCGTTACAAATGAGCAATTGTGCGGCATGCAAAGGCCAAATAAACAAAGAATAAACAACACAATGTGCTTCCCTCAGCGGAGAGTACACAATATGTCACAGAGTGTGAGATATGGACATGGGAAAACATGGCGTGACATATCTGACACCAAAAAATGTCAACAAACTGGCCTCAAGGCATCGCACCAGCGCACAGACTTGCATGCCGTTGTTCCGAAACCCGTCTGGTCTGTGTACGCGATAAAAGGCTATATGTTTACTTATTTTTAACTCGGATTTCATGGATTTGGATGATTTCACAATGTTCTGGATATTTCCAGGAATGGAAAAGAGGAAGTTGCTCTGTTTGCAACACTGCCAGAATGCCTGACGGTGATTACCCGGCATTTCTTCTTCTCCTTCTTCTTCTTCTTCCTCCCCCTCTTCTTTTTCTCCTTCTTCTTCTTCTTCTTCTTCTTCTTCTTCTTCTTTTTCTTCTTCTTCTTCCTCCCACTCTTCTTTTTCTCCTTCTTCTATTGGAAAAGATGAAGGCGGTGATTGCGGTAATGGTGCTGGTGTTGGTTTTTATTTAATTTCTTGCAAAGTTCCATAACCAGGAGTGACATTAACATGACTTGAATTCATTTTTTGTTTGGTTTGCTTTTATTGTGAAGGTGATGACGGCAAAGCAAACATTGAGGTGATCGTGTTGGTGTGTACGGGTGCAGCAGCCACTTTCCTTTGGATCATGCTCATTCTCTTCATCCGCAAGCTCCGCAAGGTTTGATCTAACACTTCCTAAATGTTATAATTTTGGGATATATTCCTTATCATTACTATGGCATTTAGCATAGCCTGTGTATTTCTGATACCATCCCCCAAATGAACAAATTACACAAAAACATCAGTTGCGCATTTTTATATGTAATTTCAAATGTTGAAAAGGTTGTGCCTGTTTCATATACTGTTCCTTAACCATTTTCATGTTTTTTTTAAACATTTTTTATTTATTGTTTGTCCTCTCCAGCCCAGCTCTGCTGACATCAAAGCTGGCTACTTGTCCATCATCATGGACCCTGACCAGATGCCATTGGACGAGCAGTGCGACCGCCTGCCTTATGACAGCAACAAGTGGGAGTTCCCCAGAGATCGCCTCAGACTGGGTGAGTGCTCTTCTTCAGCTGCGCCACTGACCATGACTGGGCCCGAGTGCATCTGAAAAGCGCCCCCACACTCTCCCATTACACACTGTGTTATACCCAATACCCTCTCTATCCTCAGACTGGGTGAGTCACTGTCCTTCTCTAGTATAGTCCTGGACACCTCTGACAGTCTTTGTCGGGTCCGTGGCAAGATCATCTTAAATGCCCCTGTGATGTGATTGAAAGACTGTGATTAGGGTTGTGTATGGGTGCACTCTAAATGTCATGCCAAAAAGCCTGGCTCTTTGGTTTATCAGTCAAGAGCCCCTTTTTTGATTCCCCTGTAGCATTCGAGACCCAGCAGGTCACCTCTACTGTCCTTTGCTACAGCCCCCCATACAATGTAATGGGGGCACAGCAGCAGACCCATGTGTTACCCCTGTCTCCATCCATCCACCCCCGGCAGGATGCCTGCCTGTGGTCTTTGGTTATGATTTAGAACTTAACAATTTATGGCGTATTGATGGCCACTGTTACACTGTATTCCAACTGGCTTACAACTTTGACTACCATGAATGGTATGCATCCTCATAGACATCTGCTGTATAGGAACTACAGCAACGTTTCAGGGAAAGCTACAGTATGGATTGGGTTAAGTATTGGGCATAAACATTCGTATGACATGATTTATGGAAGAGGTTGTCATATGCACTTACATGCATCCATACAGTACACTGTGCAAGGGACTGATAAAATAAAGCGTTGCAGCCTTGCAATCTTGATGTATGCCCCACTAGACAAAACCCTAAAGTGCACACTTCATATGAAGTGCTTTATGACCAGTGCGCTGTAACGAGAACTTGATGTATTTCGGTACTTTGCATTCTTAGCTGCTGGTCTGCTGTTGCTCCTGCTTGTTGCTCCTCTGTGGCCTACTGCGGTTGATAGAGATAGAGAGAGAAAGGAGAGAGAGAGTGGGAAAGAGTGTCCTCCTTCTCTCCATCCCTCTGTCTTCCTCTCTGTACTGTACCTCCATCTCTCTCCTCTCTCTGTCTCTTGCTCTAGGTCCTCTCTCTCTCTCTCTCTCTCTCTCTTTCTCTCTTTCTCTCTCTCTCTCTCTGCCGAGAGGGAATGAGGGGATGAAGGGCGTGCGGTCGGACAGTTGCTCGGTGGTGGACGGGGGCCTTTCTGCTTTGGGTTAGAGTGCCATTACTTATCCGAGAGCGGGCCGCTGTCATTGGGCCTTAACTGCCCCATAAATACCCTGCGGAGGGCCAGCCGAGTGGTCAGAGCCCCCCACCCTCACCCTCACTTCTCTATATCTCGCTATCTGTATTTTTCTCCCTCTTTTTCTCTCTCTCTCCCTCTGTCTTTCACTCTCTGTCCATCTGCATCTATCTCACTCTTCATCTAGTTCTTTCACACTGCCCTGCTCTCTCTCTCTCTCTCTATTTCTCTCTCTCTCTCTCTCTCTCTCTCTCTCTCTCTCTCTCTCTCTCTCTCTCTCTCTCTCTCTCCATATTCCCCCCTCTCTGCATCGTTCTCTCTATCTCCATCTATCTTTCCCTCTTTCCCACTCCACCCCCCCTCCACAGGTTGTTCTAATTACAGGCCCATCTCACCTTTGACAGGGGCTACGGCTTGATGTACGACTCCCCTGATAACCCAGACAGGCCCTGTGTATGTTTGTGCACAAGTGTGTCCGTGTTTGTGTGTGTGTGTGTGTGTGTGTGTGTGTGTGTGTGTGGGTGGGTGTGGGTGTGGGTGTGCGCATGAGCGTGCCTGCCTGCTTGAGTGTGTGTGTGCCTGCTTGCCTGCTTGCATGCATTAGTGTGTGCATGCGCATGTGTGTGTGTGTGTGTGTGTGTGTGTGTGTGTGTGTGTGTGTGTGTGTGTGTGTGTGTGTGTGTGTGTGTGTGTGTGTACGTGTGTGCATGTGAGTGTGCGCGTGTGTGTAGTGCCCTCCACTCACTCACCCGCCCTGCACCCTCTTGTTTGTCCCGTTTCGTCCCGCAGGTAAAACTCTGGGCCACGGCGCGTTCGGGAAGGTGGTGGAGGCCTCTGCCTTTGGGATTGATAAGCTGTCAACGTGCAAGACGGTAGCCGTGAAAATGCTGAAAGGTAGGAATGTGTCTGTGTGAACGACTTAGCAGCTTCTGGTATCCCTTAACATCGGGCCATTTGACTTGAGAGAGCACCTTTTGACGACAGGTTAAACATCTTAGAGGTCCAAAAATAGGACCTAGATGCTTCCAGCTTAACGGTTTTGACAATCTGTTTCTTATGGTGTGACTTATCACTCGGGTTGTGAGTATGTTCTGACTTTCACGCCTGTGTACCTGACTGTTTGGTGTAGCTAATGATCAGATTCCGCATATGGTACTCAAGAAAACCGGATGGGCCACACTTCTCCCTCTGAACTGTGACTTTTTTGTCTGCTTTCTTGAAAAATGACGTCATGGTACAACAAATATTAATGTTTTATCCCTTTTTCCCTGATCATCAATGACTGCAGCACAGCAGATGGTTTGAAAATTCCTTTCCAGTTTGATCTGTCCCTCCCCTCCCTCTCCATGTCCCTGTATGATTTACGGGCGTCGTGTCATGTTATTACAATCCACATTCCCAAATATCACTGTCCCATCAGAGACTCATCACTAGCACAGCATTTCACCCAAAATGGAGACAAGTAAAAAAAAAAATGTCTCGTCTGGAATTAAAAACATAACTTGCCTGGCCTCTCATGCCATTCAGCTCAGTGAATCAGGCACACATTCCACTGCTATGTCTCCTGGGAGAGTACTGACATTAAAAAGGGGGAATAAAAATAATTATAAGGCTCGCATCTTTCCATGATGAGGGTTATGGGGGCTAAAGTTAAAATATTAACATGCACATAAAAATAATAATTTAAACAAATAAGGCTAGCATTTCCCAGTGAGTGGAGGCTAAACTCACATTAACATACCCAAAGCATAAAAAAATAATAGGCTAGCATTTTTTTCGGGGGGGAATGTGAGGTCTAAAATCATATTAACATACCCAAAGGTCAGAATAACTTTCGCTGTTCCCACTGTTAAAGCGGTGACAAGTGGAGAGTGATGGCCTGCCCTTGCCTTGCCTTGCCCTTGCCCAGACTCAGGGCTGCCCACAACCTTAACAGGGCCCAGGACAAAATCATATGAAAGACCCCCTCCCTCAATACATACGATGTAATGGAGACACAATTCTGGGTACCCCTCTCTCCCTGGGCCCGGGACAAATCACCCATTTGCCCCCTCCTTGTCGGCGGGCCTGCCCAGACTAGACTGATGGGACGGCTGCTGAGATGGTGGTGGGCAAGAGGCTAACGACGGCAGTGGTGATGATGATGATGATAAATCATCCAAGTGCTTGGTTCACTTGAACACACACGCACACACACACACACACACACACACACACACACACACACACACACACACACACACACACACACACATGCACGCACACACAGGCACGCACACAGGGGCGTTAATCTTCCTGGCGCATCCATCATTGAGCAACAGGCCTTGGCCGGATGCCTCTGCATGGACCTCAGGTCAACGAGTAATAAAAGGCAGCACACTTTTTTTCTTCTTCTTTTTTTCTTCTTTTTTTTGTTTTGCAGACGGGTTTGTTCTTTGCTTTGCTGTGCCGTGCTGCTGTGTTATGAAATGGGCATTGCTTTTCTAGTCTAGAACATGCTGAGACCACTCATGATTAGCTGTCTGACTCGGTGTGTGCCTGTGTGTGTGCGTGTGTGCGTGTGTGTGTGTGTGTGTGTGTGTGTGTGTGTGTGTGTGTGTGTGTGTGTGTGTGTGTGTGTGTGTGTGTGTGTGTGTGTGTGTGTGTGCTGAGCCTGTTCTCGATGAGCTGTCTGATGAGCTTGATGAGCTGTGTGTGTGTGTGTGTGTGTGTGTGTGTGTGTGTGTGTGTGTGTGTGTGTGTGTGTGTGTGTGTGTGTGTGTGTGTGTGTGTGTGTGTGTGTGTGTGTTGAACCCGCTCAATCCTTCCGTTCTGGCATGGAAGGGAGGGGATTAAAACCACCAGCGGTGTGTGCTTGTCTGTGTGTGTGTGTGTGTGTGTGTGTGTGTGTGTGTGTGTGTGTGTGTGTGTGTGAGTGTGTGTGTGTGTGTGTGTGTGTGTGTGTGTGTGTGTGTGTGTGTGTGTGTGTGTGTGTGTGTGTGTGTGTGCGTGCGTGTGTGTGAGTGTGTGAGTGCGTGCACGTGTGTGTATTTTGTGTCTTTTGTGTGTGCATGTTAATGTGTGTGTGTGTGTGCACATTTGTGCGTGATTGTGTGCATGTGTGACTGGAACCGTAAGTGTGTGTGCCGGAATGGGGTGAGGGTTACAGAAAATCCAATACCGCAGCAGTTTTCTTGGATGGCGAGCCCAGTCTGTCGCAGACAATAACACCGCAGCCCGCAGCCCCCAGTCACCTCACATTAAACCCAGAGCCATCTCCCTACAGGGATGCTGGAGGTCACATTAATTAACCCAATGTTACAGTTTAGTTAACCGAATGTTACAGTGTAATTAACCACAACATTACAGTTTGTGAACTGTTTTCTTTCTCAAGGCTTGAATGTCGGTAAAGGTTTGTACCTGGCAGAAAGTTCCGGATAGTTAGTGTCTGCAGCATCCATCAGAGGTCTCGTGTGGTGTTGCTGTGTGGCATCGTCTGTGATGCGTTATGTGCAAATATTACTGTAAATTCACAAGGAACATTGGTACTGTGGAAGTTGTTTTTTCCCTTGAAAACCCACTTCCCTCGAGCTAAAGCTTGGCATTGGACGAAACTCTTTTTGTGGTTATTTTTACGATAGACAAACTTAATGTTGAAACGGGGCACTGACAGGGCACACGCAGTAAATGAACTGAATATTACGGTAAAGACTCAAGGAACAGTGGGAACAGTGGAAGTTGTTTTTCGCTCAAAAAAACGTCCCTCGAGCTAAGCTACACATCGGATGAGCCTCTTTATGTTGCTTTTGTTGTCATTTTTTACGACAGACAAACTTGATGTTGTAACCGGGTACTGACAAGTCACATTAATGAGCCGAATATTATTGTAAAGACAAGGAACAGTGGGAACTGTGGAAGCTGTTTTTCCCTCAAAAAAATATTTCCCCTCAAGCTAGCCTAGGCATCGGACGAGCCTCTTTTTTTGTTGCTGTTGTTGTTATTTTTACGACAGACAAACTCCCTGTTGAAACAGGCCACTGACATATCATCATCTTTATGGTGTAAAGGAGCAGCGCGCCCGAGGTGCTAGGGGGAGAAAAAAAAAACAGGAAAAAAAACAAGAAAATAACCGCGAAGTGGCTCGTAACGAAGCCCACCACAGCAGGAGTTCTGGAGATGCTGCTTTTGTTGAAAGTTCCCTGCCTCTTCTGATGTACAGAACAGTTCCTAGAACTGCATTCTCCCCTTCTTGGCCACGACGGCAGCGAATGTATTCCATATGTGGATTTGCAATATATTTACTGCTTAATGTCTCCCCTGCCAGGTCTTGCCGAGCCCGGCGATCCCTTCTTTCCCTTCTTCATATGTGTAGTACGTATTTGTTGAAATGTGATTAAGGGTGTTTAAAGTTCATAAACACACGTCTTGTTTTGGTGCGTTATGTGCCGTCTCGCTATATAGACACCATTGTTATTGAAGAAAATATTTACTGTTCAGCACAAAATTTGTGTGTCATCCCCCTGGTGTAATCCCATCCCAGGCAAGCTGTGTATCAAACGTGTATATCGTGTGTGTGTGTGTGTGTGTGTGTGTGTGTGTGTGTGTGTGTGTGTGTGTGTGTGTGTGTGTGTGTGTGTGTGTGTGCATGTGCATGTGTGTGTGTGTGTGAGAGATCCACTTGTGTGGGGGGTTACAGGAAGCGTACCAGGCGAAGTTGTTTTATTAGTCTGTACAAGTAAAGGGCAATAAGGCTGGCTGTCCTCTTGATTGCAATCACTTGGATTTACTTTCATAGTAATCAATCATTTGCAAGTCATCGCAGTCGGATTCCAGTGTCAGCAGTGGACACCCTGTGTGTGTGTGTGTGTGTGTGTGTGTGTGTGTGTGTGTGTGTGTGTGTGTGTGTGTGTGTGTGTGTGTGTGTACGCATGCGCACTTCTGTGTATGTGTATGTGAATCTGTGTACATCTGTGTGTCTGTGTGTTTAATAGTGTCTAAGCCCTGAGGTAATAGTTTAATGCAGTGTATATGTACTGTATATGTGAAGCCTTGAGAGGGTAGCTAGGTTTCAGAGCCAAAGAATACACGATTGTTATGTGTCTGAGGGGTGTTATGAAATCACCCAAGTGTGGATTAAGGCAGATACAGAATCATGTTCCCACATCATCACTAATACCCATGAATGTGTGTGTGTGCGTGTGCGTGTGTGTGTGTGCGCGTGCGTGCGTGCGTGTGTGTGTGTGTGTGTGTGTGTGTGTGTGTGTGTGTGTGTGTGTGTGTGTGTGTGTGCGTGTGTGTGTGTGTGTGTGCGTGCGTGTGTGTGTGTGCGTGTCTGTTAAACAGGGGGAGCCACTAATAACGAGTGGAGAGCGCTGATGTCAGAGCTGAAGATCCTCATCCACATCGGCCACCACCTGAACGTGGTCAACCTCCTGGGGGCCTGCACCAAGCCTGGAGGTGAGTTGCAGGGCTTGAGGACACATCTCTTCATATTCACTAAAATATACATACAACTCAATCAATCAATCAATCAAACTGTATTAACACTTACTGTGTACAGCACTTAGTCATAATTCAACATATTATTTAAAAGAATGTAAATATAAAAGACTGTAGCTGTAAAAAAGACTGTAGAACTTCAGTATTTTAAAAATAGACTACCTACTACATAGAGGTAGAAATATAGTACAGTAGACATACTTTATAAATCCCAAAGGAAATGAAATAACCGTCACTGCCTGACAAAGGTCAGGTGATGTACTGATGGTCTTTTGTTGGAGTGTTTCTGTGATTAGGGTGATGCACATGAAAGCAGTACTTCATGTCATGTCCATGACATGATTTTACGTCTCGTGTCTTAAGCTTGTGAGTTAGAAAGCTTTGTTTTAAGCCAAGGCTGCATTGTAAATGAAATACCATGGGGTCCATTGTAAATCTCTGTTATACATGTGATCCTGGCTGTAGATTATAGACTATTCATAATTCTGTAGGTTGACAGGGTTAATACTTTGATCTGTAATACCTTTGAAGGGAATAGTCAAATCATAAATCATATTGTATGTAATCGCTTAAACTGTATATCACTTAAAGCAATGCCAAAGTGAAGCTGTTTATCTCTACCTTACTCTCCTTCTCTGCCATCCAGGGCTTTGTTTTATTATTTCTGAGAAACGTGCGTGTTGTAGACTGCACAATGCTACAACAGTGGGTAATAAAGTCAAATGGGCTCTCAATCTCTGATAAAAGTTCAAAACTGTTGAGACAAATACAGCAGCTTACAGTACATTGCATGTGGATACAGTTTTTATAACAGTGAAATATGTGGCTTCATAAATAGTTAATCTTTAAGTAATATAGCATATATATACATAAATATCATAGAGAATGTACAGAAAACTAGTTTTGCCCAAGTAATGTGGTCGTCACTTAATTACTGTTCTTGTTATTGTTTCCCCTCATCAGGTCCCCTTATGATTATTGTGGAGTACTGCAAGTATGGCAACCTGTCCAACTACCTGAGGAGCAAGAGGGCCGACTTTGTGGTGTACAAGGTAAAGTGGCGAAGCTCAGTTGTGGTTGTGACTTTATTTATGTGGGTGAGTTCCTCGGGTGTGTGTAAAATGACAGTGTCTGTCATGTGTGTTAGTTGGATGGATTTACTGTAGGAGTTCGTATGTGTGTCTGAGTTACTGTGTGAACAGTAATCTGTCACCTATTGTGTGTATCTGTATAAAGCCCAGGATGATTAGGCATTTGTACGTATGTGTGTCTGTGTCCCCTGCGTCTGTATCTCTGTGTATTTACTGTATGAGTCCATCCGTTTGTGTACTGATCTGTCACGTGTGTGTGTGTGTGTGTGTGTGTGTGTGTGTGTGTGTGTGTGTGTGTGTGTGTGTGTGTGTGTGTGTGTGTGTGTGTGTGTGTGTGTGTGTGTGTGTGTGTGTGTTCGGTGTGTGTGTGTGTGTGTGTGTGTGTCTTGGTCTCCTCTCCGCAGAGCCAGGATGGCAAGGCACTGCACTCTGGCACTGGCTGTGACCTGAGTGAGCTGATCAAGAGGCGTCTGGAGAGCGTGGCCAGTACCGGCAGCTCGGCCTCCTCAGGATTCATAGAGGACAAGAGCTACTGCGACTCTGAAGAGGAGGAAGAAGGTTGGTATATACCATAGTGTGTGTGCGTGTGCGTGTGCGTGTGCGTGTGCGTGTGCGTGTGTGTGTGTGTGTGTGTGTGCATGTGTGTGTGTGTGTGTATGTCAGAGAGAGAGAGAATGTGTGTGTGTGTCTGTGTGTCTGTGTGTGTACTCGTGTGTGTGTGTGTCTGTGTCTGTGTCTGTGTGTGTGTGTGTGTGTGTGTGTGTGTGTGTGTGTGTGTGTGTGTGTGAGTGTGAGAGAGTGCGTGCCTGTGTGTGTGTGTGTGTGTGTGTGTGTGTGTGTGTGTGTGTGTGTGTGTGTGTGTGTGTGTGTGTGCGTGCATGCATGCATCCCTGTGTGCGGGTGAATTCATGGAAAACAATGTCTACTGCAATTCTCTCTAATGCGGTTAAGCACTCTCACTCTTTCTGTACAGGCCTATGGGTCAGTTCATCTCCTCTCCCGACTCCCTTTTCTTCTCTTCCTTCCACCTCTCTCCAGCTGTCTCTCTGCCTCTGTCTCTCCCTGGCGGAAGGTAGTGGCCCAATTGTCTTCCTGTCCCCTCCAATGAACTGCCCTTCCTCTCTTCTGTTCATCCCCCACTTCCTGCTCCATCTTTCTCTCTTCCTCTCTCTTCCTCTCTCTCTCTCTCTCTCTCTCTCTCTCTCTCTCTCTCTCTCTCTCTCTCTCTCTCTGGCACACCTCCACCCTGCTGCTCTGCCCTGTTCTGCCCTTCTTGCTCCCTGAGAGTGTGTTTTTGTCCTCTACCCCTTTCTGTATGTGATGAAGAGCTTCCTCTTCCGATTCATAAGATTCATAAATACAACTCGTATGATGCCCACTTCACTGTATGACCTGTAACACACACACACACACACACACACACACACACACACACACACACACACACACACACACACACACACACACACACACACACACACACTTGAGATGCCGGATTGTCTTTGTGACCCGTGACTGAGTTATCTTGCTTCAACTCCCTGCACGCTAACACACACACGCATACACATAGGCACACATGCAATCAGACACACAGACAGACACACACACACACGGACACACAGACACAGGCGCACACATTTCCTGCACTTCCCTTATCGCTGATTGGTGTGTCGTGGTTCCATCCTATCCTCCCGTCACGACTGGCTACAGTTTGTGTCTGTGCATGTGTGTGTGTGTGTGTGTGTGCGTGCGTGCGTGCGTGTGTGTATGCGTGTGCCGTATATTATTCCTGCTCTGATAAACTGTTTACTCAGGTGGAGCCCACCACCAGGAGTCAAACCTACACACACACACACACACACACACACACACACACACACCCTTCCATACACCCACACACCCACCTTCCTCCAACTGAGCATCATTAAATTAACAAGCCGCACGTGTCAGACAAAGAGTCAAAACAGGAGGCAGCGGGGGGTGGGTTTGGGGGCGGGATGGCCCCTCTGTTCTTTAGCGGATGTTTTTAAGACAGTAACAGTAGGTGGATTATCATTGTTGGCGGATGGGAAGGAGGGGCTCGTTTGGGGAAGGGGTTTACCGTTCTATATATCATGTACGTGACATAAACCATGAAGCGGGATCATTGTCAGTGTCACTGTTGGCGTAAAGGAAATGGGGAAGGGGAGATACCATCATACAGTAAATATAATTATGATATGTCATAAAGCACGCAGAAATATCATTGTTAGTAGAAGTAGGTGCTCTGAATAAATTTTGCAGTGTTAACACTTAAATGTATCATTTTTGTAGTTGGGCACACTGTATTGCAAAATGTGGTGTGCGTGCGTGCGTGCGTGAGTGCGTGCGTGCATGTGTGTGTGTGTGTGTGTGTGTGAAGGGGCTTACCATTATAACATGTACGTGTCATAAAGCGCAGAGAGAGATCACTGTCATTTAAATAGTTGATGGTAGGGTTGGGGTGGATTACCATTGTATACATACTGTATGTACATCATTACTGTATAGCACATATTATTATATTATTAATTATAATATATCGCGTACATGTCATGAAGTAGGATGAGAGATTTGTGTTGTGTTGCCTCATTCTAAATCCTGCTGTGATTTTCTGCTGACGCTCTTTACACCGCAATATGGGTTGAATTATGGACAGTACACTTCCCACTGGTTTAATCGTCATAACAAACCCCCCCTTCTCTCTCCCTCCCCCTCTCCACACACCCAATCTCCACTCCATCCATCCTCCCCCAATCCACTCCTCTCCTCTCCTCTTGTTTTGCAGAATCCGAGGACCTGTACAAGAGGGTTCTGACAATGGAGGACTTGATTTGCTACAGTTTCCAAGTGGCGAAAGGCATGGAGTTCTTGGCATCGCGTAAAGTAAGTGAGGGTCACCTCCTCTGGTTTCACACTGCCAGGCATTGTCTCAGACACATTCAGGTCATTGACGTGTATGCTGTACGTAGCATGACTCCAAAAAGTCCATCAGTTTTCACTCAGGGCTCCTCAGAGGAACGGGTAGATTTTCTGTTGCCCTTTTTATGTCTTCTTTTTATGACTTTGAACAGAAACACCAGAGTCTTTGTCACTCCCGCGCTTGCAGTGTTCATTTTCACATCAGCACAAAGGCACTAAACCTTCATGTGACCATAGAAATTGAGAAAAGTTTCTTATAAAGTTCATGCTCACCCAAACATTTGTAGGAAGCAGTGAGAGTATTAGTTACAAATACAAAGGAGGTTTTATGAAATCAATTTGTCTGAAGTTTCTGCCTTTTAGCTTCGTAGGAAAGTACTGTACCATGGCATACAAACACCCACTGCTTTACTTCCCATAAAATCCCATAGAAAATCATAAAAGACACTTCTTTTGTCTTCCGCTAATGACTTTATACAGTAACAACAATGCGTTTTCTGCTTCTTACACAGCCTTGTGCTGTTCACTGTCTTGTCAAACCGCGCTTACTACAGTGGCACGCAAACAATTATTAATAAAGGCGAGCGAGCAGGGAGTGGTTGACCCCTGTGTAACTAGGCCCGTCACACTGAAATATCTGCCATAGTTCTTCTTCCACATGTTCCCCCCCTCATCTCATCTCATCTGCGTTGTGTTATCGCACCTTGGCAACGTGCACCGCGCCACACGTGTTTCCTATAAGCGACGCGAATTTGGGTCGACAAGTCAAACAAGCACCCATCCAACACAAATGTTGTTTTCTCTCAGAGAGAACCACCAAAGCCGTGCCACAACTGTATTGCAACAGCATAAGCGCGGTACGGCTAAAGGGGGCCGCCGCGTGTGCCTTTTATTAATGTATGGTCTGATAGATTTCACCCGCAATGGAGCTTGACGTGTTGTTTTCTCTCAACAGTGCATCCATCGTGACTTGGCAGCCCGCAACATCTTGCTGTCCGAAAACAACGTGGTGAAGATATGCGACTTCGGTCTGGCCAGGGACGTCTACAAAGACCCAGACTACGTGCGCAAGGGAGATGTAAGTTAAAGTGTGGTTGGTGCATTCAGTACCTACAATACGTCCTGAAACAATATTACGGTATATTGCCTGTGACAGTGTTCACAGTTACATCAGAAAGATTGCTCTGCAAAGACTCTAAGTCTGTGTGCTTATAGGCGATGTATATGTTGTTGGCAGAAAGCACCAAACAGTTTAAATCAGGATGAGGTTTTCTTAGAGCAAGACCTCTATATAAAGACCCAGATTAAGTCAGCAAAGGAGATGTACATTTACATTGGTTGGTACACATACATAATGTCCCTGAAAGCACATAGTGTATTTAGCAGTGTTCTCAGTTCCATCAGGGGAAACCTTTGTCAGAGCAAGTAGTTGTGTGTGTCGACCCGACACCTGTTCAGCCATAAAAAAGAGAACATGGTGGTAAGTAACCAAGGAAGACCTGTGAAACATGTGACCTGAAGAGACTAAAGCAAATAGTTTTTAGTGCACCACTTTCTCTTCAACAATTTGTCCTCCACTGCCACCCCCCCACCCTTCCATCTATCTCTCCCTCCCATCCACAGGCCCGGCTTCCCCTGAAGTGGATGGCACCGGAGGCCATCTTTGACAAGATCTACACCACGCAGAGTGACGTGTGGTCATTTGGCGTTCTCATGTGGGAGATCTTCTCTCTGGGTAAATTCCCACCGTTTTTTCTTTTTTTTACGCTGGCCACTGCTGCCCCTTTTCTCTTCTCTTCTCTTCTCTTCTCTTCTCTTCTCTTCTCTTCTCTTCTCTTCTCTTCTCTTCTCTTCTCTTCTCTTCTCTTCTCCTCTCCTCTCTTCTCTTCTCCTCTCTGGATGAATTCTTCTGTTCTCTTCTCTGCTGCTCTCCTCTCCTTGTTCTTGTGGCCAACCAACCAACCATCCTCAAACCTCATATGTTCTCAAATTCACACAGTCATCCCCCTCCGATTAAACAAAAGTGTCTTGGTAACTTTCATATCAAGGGCTATTGTTCTTTGATTTTGACTACCAACAGCCATTGTGACCAATGTCAATTTTACTTCCTCAATCTGCGTCCCCCCAAAAACCCTAAATCTTACCAAACCAAACCAAATATGTTTCCCTTTGCCTTCCTGGCATCCAGTGCAAATTTTGACACTAATCCGTATTGAACTTTGTTTATCTAAACAGCCACAGCCGTTAAGTCCCACCACCACTCTCTCTCTCTCTCTCTCTCTCTCTCTCTCTCTCTCTCTCTCTCTCTCTCTCTCTCTCTCTGCTGACCTTCGCAGATCCCTCATTCCGACTTTTTGTAACATTTCTAATTTGTATATTTATCATTGCGTTCCATTGCATGTTGCTCCTCCAGTCTGAAATTGCTCGTGCAGATGTTGCAGTTGATAGGTTTTTCTCACATTCACATGTACACACACATGGGGCATTATGCAAGCATTTAGCGTGAAGCCACTCAACAGTGTGCATGCACACACACACACACACACACACACACACACACACACACACACACACACATACACACACATACACACACAGTGAGAGAGAAGAAGGCGAAATTGTAAAAAAAAAAAAAAAGAAGAAGAAAGAATGAAAGAAAACGGCCAGTGTGCCCTTTAATCACCAGCTTCAGCCACAGTGGTTTTTTAAGCTATCTGTGAGGTGCCCTGAACGACCCATCGCAGCCAGATGGAACACGCAATAACTTGTCGGCCGCTGTTAAATTGGCCCTCTGGGACAGCACGGGGAGGTTCGTTGTCAGCTTAACAAAACAGTTTTCATGCTGCTCGCGCAAAAACATTAGCGGCGGTGGTGGTGGTGGCGGCGGCAGTGGCAGCGGGCTTCAGTTCAGGCTGCAATTTTTTACCATTTATATGGCCCATAAAGTACAAGGAGAGAATGGCCTTGGGTTTGGACAAGCTGTTTCTGCATTTGGGAATGCGTAGTCACGGTTACCAAGCATCCAATCAATGTAAATGTTTGCACCCGCTGGCTGTGGAACGGGTGCAACCTTTAAGGGGCTGCATTGTATGCGTGTATGTTACCGCCTCTTTCTATTACTCTCTGTCTTTCTTGCACTTTTTTCTTTTCTCCTTATCTCTCTTTATCCCTCTCTCACACACATTATTTTATACCCCACTTATATTTCAACTTGCATGTGTTTAAAGACACATGCATGCAAGCACGTACACACACGCACGCGTGCACACATACACACCCACACACACTCACGTCTTCAACATCTGGACAGCATTACCATTTGTCTCATATCTCATGCAGTCAGATAAATTACAACATGAAAAGGACAGAAAAGACGAACGACATAATGAGATGTGCAACTTGATAATTTATGCTGATTTATAGGTCAAAGCAGGCTCGCGTTTGTGTCCAACAGTCACATTCAATCGGGACAATCAAAGCTGTGCATTTTGTCGTTTTGGGCTCCGTGCCTCCGTTTGATAAGTTGCCACTATTTAAATGAGGTCTTTAAAAAAAAGAAAGAAAAAAAAAAACCGAATCATGGTTACAGTTGTCGGGTTCATTTGTCTTTCATGTTCTTTCCTGATCTGTTATAATGTATTGAGATCCTTTGAGGATTGGTGGGGGGAAAGAAAACCTCGAAACTGAGATTCATTGTTGCTGTAGACGTGGTACAGTAGGCCTGTGTGTGTTATCAGATACGGTATCGGTCTGTTTTAAGCGCATAAAAATATTATTTCGTGACTGGCGATACTTCGAGTGGGTTGCTGCATGTCTAATAAGCCAAGCGTGTACTTGTCTTGGCTGCGTTCGCCTCTGCATTAATGCTGATGTGAAAGCACTGGAGCACTGGAGTTTTTCTATGGCTCTCCTCCCAAAGAAGACGTGAGCTCTTGCACTATTGTCTGGGTCACACACACACACACTCACACACACACACACACACACACACACACACACACACACACACACACACACACACACACACACACACACACACACACACACACACACACACACACACACTTCACTGATGTCAGAGATTCACTGTCGCCCGCCATTCTTTTCACAGTGGTGCGAGTTGTTCCCTGACTTGATCTCTTTGATGTGACCTCTTCTGTGAGTCTGTGTGTCAGATGTGGCTCCTGATAACCCTCAAACCCACATTCTTCCCCTCTCTCTCTCTCTCTCTCTCTCTCTCTCTCTCTCTCTCTCTCTCTCTCTCTCTCTCTCTCTCTCCCTCTCTCTTTTATCTCTGTTCTTCTCCCCAGGTGCCTCTCCTTATCCTGGCGTTCAGATCGACGAGGAGTTCTGCTGTCGGCTGAAGGAAGGGACGCGAATGAAGCCACCAGAGTACTCCTCATCTGAGATGTGAGACTTCCCTCTCTTCTATTCTTCTCTTCCATGTACACTACACTATGTTCCCACGTTGTATGATGTTAAATCTTCAGCCGTTGTTGTTATTATAACCAACCAATTTTATGAAGGGTGTGGGAAAACAAAAATAGATGACATTCATAGTTTGGGCCGCCATTCTGTGAGTCATTCTCCGTGTCAATGGGCCTTTACGTCACAATTTCAAAGAGAATAGACAGTCTTGGCTGGGCCCAGGACAGATCATCTGAAATGCATAAAGTAGGTACATACTATGTAAAGGGGACCCAATTCTGAGCAGCCCCTGTCCCATGGAACCAGTACAGCACAACAGACTTATTTGCCCGTCTGTGCCTCCCAGAAACACACTAGTGAAGGAACTGAAGGGGGGGCACAAACTGATCGAAGACACTAGTACAGCACTCCTTCACTCCCTCCGTCCTTCCTTTCTTTCCTCCTCCTCCGAGATCCATAAGACGGATCATTTGTTCCGTACGACTTCTTGCGATTGAAACAATAAAACATGGAAGCCAGAGGAGCAATTTGGCCGTAATTGCCAGCAGTGAGCGAGCGGATATATGTCAGATGGCTCAGAAATGTATTGGCTCATTAGCCGCCGACAGGTTTTATATCCATTAGGAACACTCACACTGTGCAGAGCCGAGAAGCACGAGGTCATACAGGAACAGTGTACACACACACACACACACACACACACACACACACACACACACACACACACACACACACACACACACACACACGCAAGGGCATATTCATGCACACACACACACACACACACACACTATGCAGAGCCCAGAGCTGAGCCTTACAGGACCAACACACACACACACACACACACACACACACACACACACACACACACACACACACACACACACACACACACACACACACACACACACACACACACACACACACACACACACACACTCGCTGTGCAGAGCCCAAGATCCCAGACCATGCAGGAACAATGTATAGCTATTCTTTGGGTGCCTGGCATGACATCCTAACTACATGGCAGTTACGAGTGTGGCCATTCGTGCGGTTTCATGGCTGGATTGTTCTTGCGGGGATTCCTTTTTACGGCTCTGCCATGCCACTAAATGAGTTGCGAGTTGCTCCCTGCCAAGCGGGGAGTCAAACACAAAGCAATATGCTATGCCCTACCCCCTCGTCTTCTTACTCACACACACCCAGATACACACACACACACACACACACACACACACACACACACACACACACACACACACACACACACACACACACACACACACACACACACACACTCACTCACTCACACACACACACACACACACACCTCCTTTCCTATACCCCTAGACTGTGTGCGTGCCGTGCATTGTGTCAAATGCCACACAGAGGAAGAGAAAGAAAGCTTTCTATACTGCATTGGTTCAGATAAACAGAAGGAAAGTATCTGATTTCGATTCTACCAGAGAACACCCCGCTGAAAAGGTCTTGGGAGGACATTGGTAGTTAGTGTGTGTGTGTGTGTGTGTGTGTGTGTGTGTGTGTGTGTGTGTGTGTGTGTGTGTGTGTGTGTGTGTGTGTGTGTGTGTGTGTGTGTGTGTGTGTGTGTGTGTGTGTGTGTGTGTGTGTGTGAGTGTGTGTGTGTGTGTGTGTGTGTGTGTGTGTGTGTGTGTGCAAGGCTGACTGACAGGGTTTGTGGGGTGTGAGACATTGATCAGTCCCTTAGTCCCTTAGTTGCAGTAACCAAGACTTGTATATACTATTATAGCTACCCACACACCTGTGCAGTGGGTGTGTGTGTGTGTGTGTGTGTGTGTGTGTGTGTGTGTGTGTGTGTGTGTGTGTGTGTGTGTGTGTGTGTGTGTGTGTGTGTGTGTGTGTGTGTGTGTGTGTGTATGTGTGTGTGTGCGCGTGCATGTGCGCGCGTGCGTGTGTGTATGTGTGTGTGCGTGTGCGTGTGT
>NC_085879.1:17215040-17220040 GCF_034702125.1 Engraulis encrasicolus
TGAGGTATTCACGAAATACAATACATTTTCACAGACACTATGCAGCTGACATCTACATGACATCATCAAAATTATATCATGTTCAGTCAGTTTGCTCAAGTGGTCTTGCTTGGTTGTGTTCTGAAAATGACACTATTTCTACAAACTATCATGTTCACATTATGTGATGATGAAGACAAAAGGCTACTCTTGGCGGCATCAGGCTAGGTTTTACAGTACGTGAGTCAGTCAATGCCATACTCCATATTCTACACTTTAGTACCATTGTGCTATTCGCCTTGTTTAGCATACAAGCAATCAAAGTAAAACAAATAAATGTGAAATAAAACAAATGCAATGTAATATAAAGCATGCAACTTTGTAACATGGCAGAATAGTGTTCAATTTTGAAAGCATGTGTTTTATTGTCTGTGTCTAAATCTTGTCATACATCAGTGTGTTTTGTTTTTTTAACAGATGTGTTTTCACAATGACACTCTGAGATTTTACTTTCGAACAAAGTGTCTTGTGTATGAAATTGTGTGTAGACAGCTGGAGTCTGTGTGTTGCGTAAAGGAGCAAGTGCCTTGCTAAACTGGTATGAAAGTGTAATGCTTACTTTTGTTTAAAGTCAAGCAATAAGTGTTTAAGTTATGCACCAACAACTTAACGATATGCTACTTTGGTTTAAGCATCTGCCTATAGTGTTTAAGCAGTAGGCAAAAACTGGTGTAAGGCGTGTTCAAGACGTCAAGAGGGGAGGTGGACCATTCTAGTGCCAGTCCCAGGGGGGTCTTCAGACTAACGAAGGAGGGAAGTTGCTATCAACAAGCACAGCTCACTTCCCTTTGAACAGACTAAAACACAGGAACACATAAAAAAGAGAGACGAAAACAATGCAAACTTAAGTGCTGGTGTAACAATGTCTAATAAGTGAGTAAGTGTATTTGTGTTGTCTTGACTACTGTTTCAGATTACACTCTTTTGCAGTGCCCATTAATAAAGAACAGAAAGCTCAAGGCTAAAAGTTAATGGTTTAAATTCTTAGTCTGTATTTATTTCATGAATTATTGCACATATACTTTATTGCACTACCACATCTTTCAACAGAAATAGTAAACAGTTAAAAAAAAAAAAAAAACATTCTACAGTAGAATACAGTTTTCAAACATTTCTGTCATTCATCTTGTTGCACTGGCATGAAAGGGACTTCTGAATTCCTCCATGAGCTGAAACCACAACTTAAAGGACCAGTCCACCATTTTTGAAAATATGCTAATTTTACACAGATTTAAGTAATTCAGTTTTCTCAAGCTTTCTCTTGTTCTTCTAGCTGTTCTCTCATCCTGGTGATATTATTTCTCTTAGTATGTATCATTGAACCAAATGGCACCAGTTGGTACCGTCCCATTATTGGTACCAAAAATGGTGGAAAATAGGGAGGGAACGGCCTTTTTTGTTCCCTGAGAAACAACTCCTTTGCCAGTGTTTATTAGGGCAAAAGAAGACAGAAGAGTACCAGTATTTTGTTATTGCTATCTGACATCTCACCTCATCTGTTCTCGTTTGGAGAAATCTGTAGTATCTATCAGGCCATGTAAGGCCAAGTCAGATAATTGTGGGACGGAAATCATTTATCAAAATGGGTCGACTGACCCAACGTTTCGCTCTAATGACGTATTAATTCGAAAACTCCACCAAAATAAATGCTGACATTTGTTCTCCTTTGATTGCTGTGCTCCTAAATTAACCTCCAATTAAGTGCTCTAATATCAAACAGATTTACATGCCTTCATCTGTTATCAGTTACTCTCTATTCTTGTAGAGGGGTTAGTACAGTGGGTTATGTGTGTTAATGTAAGTGATGATAATCCGTACGGAATATACTCAGCACTTTGCACACGCTACCAGGGCCGTTGCCAGCTTTGTTTGGGCCCAGAACAAAGTCATCTGAATCCGTCCCCTATAGATGTAATGTAATGACGACTTCCCTGCACACTGCCTTCAATGATTCTCCTTGACTTTTTGGAAATAGTCCAAGTGACCTGATTCTAACTTGCTGCAGCTCCATCCTTATGTCAGTGTCCATAGCTCCACTTCTCTCCATATGGTATTCTCTCTTCGTCATGAGATTGGATGTCTTCATTTTATGAGATTTTGTTTCATTGGTTATTTATTTTCACTAGGTTCCTCTACTAGCCTTTGATCTTGTTTAAGGCTTAGGGCAGGTTAAAATAGCTCAGTGCTTCATGAATGCCGGATGCAGTCAGACTGAAATAACATGCAGTCACTGGTGACATCACTTTGGGATGTGCAAAGGGATCATGGGGGGCTTCGCCATAATGTGAACATGTGTCTTCTCCTCTCTCCTCTCCTCATTGTCCTGCCCTCCTGTCCTCTCTATACCTTTCCTCATATCTCCTCTCATCTGCTTTTCGCTTCTCCTCTGTCCTGTCCTCTTCCCTTTTCCACTACATCCCTTCTTGTCTCCTCTCATCTCCTCTCATCTCCTCTCCACTCTTCTCCTTCCCTCTTCCTCTCTCGTCTCATCTCATTTTATCTCATTTCCTGTTCACTCCTCTCCTCTCCTCTCCTCTTCTCTCCTCTTCTCTTCTCTTCTCTTCTCTTCTCTTCTCTTCTCTTCTCTTCTCTTCTCTTCTCTTCTCTTCTCTTCTCTTCTCTTCTCTTCTCTTCTCTCCACTCCTCTCCACTCCACTCTCTCCACTCCTCTCCTCTCCTCTATTCTTCTCTCCTTTCCTCTCTTCCCCTCCCCTCTCCTCTCCTCTCCACTCCTCTCCTCTCCTCTCCTCATCTCATCTCCTCTCCTCTCCCCCTCTCCTCTCCTCTATCAGGAAGGGAAGCACTACATCCCCATCAACACCCTGCTGTCCAAGGTGGCCAACAGCCCCTCCACAGAGGCCCCCACAGAGGAGTCCTCCAGCCGCCCGCTCTCTCAGAGGGACTCGGGCACATGGTAAGCACCCCTGACACCCCCATCTTTTTAAAAATATATGCATAGGCTTTTCACCTTTATTAATAAGACAGGACAGTTGAGACAGTAAATGAGTATGGAGAGAGCAGGGGGAAGGCTTGGAAAAGGACCTTGAGTCGGAATAGAACCCAGGCTGCCAGGGGAATGGTATGGCGTCATGGAGCCACGGCCAGTGTTGCCAGATTGGGCTGTTTCCCGCACAATTGGGCTGCTTGGGATGGCTGTCTGCGGGTAAAAATGGTATTTTGCAGAAAAACCCGCCCAATTTTGCCCATAGAAATCAATAGAATTGGGCGGGATTTAGTGCTTCCAGGCAGGTTTTGAGCATTTTTTGGGCTGGAAATCATCAGCCTCATCTGGCAACCCTGTCCACGGCACATCTGACACCCCCTTTACACTTACTGTACATGCTACGAGTCAGCCTCCACACCGTCCTGTCTGTTCATCTGAATATTTTAAATCCATCCGTGTAACCCCAAAACCTTTTGTAATGTAACTGAATTGTTACATAGAGATGTTTTTGCTTTTGGCGATAAGCAAAAACGTGACTATCATAACCATCTGATGACTTCTTATCCTCATGCCAACGAGGTGAGGTAAAACAAAGTCCTGTGGGATGTGAACTGTTCAAACGACCCAAGAGAAGGGGTGTGTGTGCGTGTGTCTGTTAGTATGTGTGTGTGTGTGTGTGTGTGTGTGTGTGTGTGTGTGTGTGTGTGTGTGTGTGTGTGTGTGTGTGTGTGTGTGTGTGTGTGTGTGTGTGTGTGTGTGTGTGTGTGTGTGTGTGTGTGTGTGTGTGTGTGTCTGTGTCTGTGTGTATGCCTGTGTGTGTGTGTGTGTGTGTGTGTAAGTGTGTCAAGGGGTGTATGTGCATGTGTGTGCATATGTCTGTCTGTATGTGTATGTCTGTCTGTCTGTCTGTCTGTTAGTATGTTCAATTGTGTGTGTAAGTGTGTCAAGGGGGGCTGTGAGAAATTGACTAATTGTTTTCTTTAAAACACATTCTCCGGTTTCCATTCAATAACCTGGAAGGTACAGCACTAACCAAAACACACACACACACACACACACACACACACACACACACACACACACACACACACACACACACACACACACACACACACACACACACACTCACACACACACACACACACACACACACACACACACACACACACACACACAGCCAGCCTCCAGGTCGCCTCTACACTCTTCTCTCACTCTCTCTCATTCTCTCAGTGTCGACCAAACGCATTAGGGGTGTGATTGAGGGGCAAGGGGAAAGGCACTGATTAGGCACTGATAAGGGCCGACGCTGAATGGCGAGAAGAACAGGCGGGAAAAAAGAAAAACCATGATGGCGTGATAGCCGTCTTCAGGAATTTCCTTCCCCAAGCTTCAAAAAAGCCCCCTCGTCGTCCTCAGGATTTGTGTTCGCTTAAGATAATATTTGTTCAGAGCGCGTTTTGTATTTTCACAGGTTGGCCTGGGTATATTTGCGGAGAGCGGTGCTGAAATGCCGTAATGACACTTATCCCTTTAGCCGAATTAAAAAGCCCCGCTATCTGATTTCTCCCCGTGCGGCCAGCAAGCGTTGAAACGTAATTTTTTTTTAACGTTTATTTTCCTAGAGAAAAAATCTGCAGACAAGACCGCGACTGTTACCAGATCAATCAAGTTCTCACTATTGTATTTCATTTCTTGGCCGAATTCGGAGATTTTTTGAAAAGCTTGAGGTTGTATAATGACCATCTATGGGGATAACTGATTGTGGACACTGTCATGGTTTTATGAATATTAAAATCTGTCATGCTAGCCTGTTACTGTTACCAGATCTATCAAGTTCCCACTATTGTGTTTTCTTTCTTGGTGAAAGTGAGAAGTTTTGGAATGTTTGATGTCATCTATTGCCAATCCGTGGGGATCACTGACGTGAGGAAATTGTTTTGGTTTCATGAATATTAAATTCTGTCATGCTAGCGTGAAGAACGCAATAACACTGTTACAAAATCTATTAAGTTGAAGA
>NC_085879.1:17225040-17250040 GCF_034702125.1 Engraulis encrasicolus
AACACGACCACTAGCAGTGATGATGAGGTCTTAAAAATATGTCCAATAAATGCAAAAATGTGCCCAAATAATAACCCGTCTTTGGATGACACAGAATGGCGAGTGATTAATGACTATGGCTTGACTGCAGGGGAGGTGCTGTTGTCTGATATGAATTCTTGCCTGTGTGTGTGTGTGTGTGCGTGTGCGTGTGTGCGTGTGTGTGTGTGTGTGTGTGTGTGTCTGTGTGTGTCTGTGTGTGTCTGTGTGTGTGTCTGTGTTGTTTTTGTCTCCCTCGGCCCCCATTCATGATTAATGGGAGGCCTCTGATCCCTGATGAGCATACTGCCACACGGCTGTGCTTTCATTTAACACACTCTGCCCCTGTGTGTGTGTTTGTGTGTGTGTGTGTGTGTGTGTGTGTGTGTGTGTGTGTGTGTGTGTGTGTGTGTGTGTGTGTGTGTGTGTGTGTGTGTGTGTGTGTTTCATTTAACCCATTTTGCCTGTGTGTGTGTGTGTGTGTGTGTGTGTGTGTGTGTGTGTGTGTGTGTGTGTGTGTGTGTGTGTATGTGTGTATGTGTGTTTCATTTAACCTATTTTGCCTGTGTGTGTGTGTGTGTGTGTGTGTGTGTGTGTGTGTGTGTGTGTGTGTGTGTGTGTGTGTGTGTGTGTGTGTGTGTGTGTGTGTGTGTGGGTCTGTTTCATTTAACCCATTTTGCCTCTGTGTGTGTGTGTGTGTGTGTGTGTGTGTGTGTGTGTGTGTGTGTGTGTGTGTGTGTGTGTGTGTGTGTGTGTGTGTGTGTGTGTGTGTGTGTGTGTGTGTGTGTGTGTGTGTGTGTGTGTGTGTGTGTGTGTGTGTGTGTGTGTGTGTGTGTGTGTGTGTGTGTGTGTGTGTGTGTGTGTGTGTGTGTGTGTGTGTGTTTCATTTCACCGATTTTGCCTCAGTGTGTGTGTGTGTGTGTGTGTGTGTGTGTGTGTGTGTGTGTGTGTGTGTGTGTGTGTGTGTGTGTGTGTGTGTGTGTGTGTGTGTGTGTGTGCCCCTCAAAAGCAACCATTGTCCTTCCTGTTCAACCCACACACCCGCACATGGACACACACAAATGTATAAACATATCATACATGTGAAACACAGACACACACAGGCACATACACAAACACATTATACAAGCGTACACACACACTCATAAGTATAAAAGTCACTCAAACAAACTCATAGGTAGACATACACAGTGCACGCACACCATGAGCATCATCTATGCATGCAAGCACGCTCACACACACAAGCACACACACACATACAGGCATGGACACACACAGGCACGCAAACACACGCACACACACACACACACACACACACACACACACACACACACACACACACACACACACACACACACACACACACACACACACACACACACACACACACACACACACACACACACACACACCTATACTCCCATCCACCCACAATCAGTCCCATCTACAGTGCCCTTCTCCTCTCTTCTCACCCTTTCTGTTTTTCCCACTTCCCCATGCATGACTAAAAAACCCAATCTGGGCAGAGACTGGGCACAGCCCCATTCAGCTGCCGTCGGGGGCCTCCGCCATTGATGGAGAAAGAGACAGTCGCGGCATGCGTGAAATAATCCATACATTCAGGAAAAGAAGGAGCTCACGCAGAGAAGCCACTCGATCACTGTCACCTTTGACCCTCCAATGATCTATGGCGTTACATCAGCCGTGGTCATGGTCCCTTGGGGTGCCCCCCTCTGTAGTGTAGGGGGCTTTCTGTGAGGCGGGGATGCAGAATTCCACCTGGTAATCCCTCAGTCACTATATGGACTATAGGGAAATGACACAACGCACAATGCCGAGTTCAGAGAGAGAAAGCAGCTCTTGATACTCCTGTTGGCACATAAGAGCCCCTCTGTCATAGGACTCCAAAAAAACATGCCAATCCTTTCCATATGGAGGGCTTTTTTGGAGAAGTTAATTGAGCAACTTTGATTCCTGCACTGGAACTCCTATGTGACAATATAGCTCAGTCTTAAAGAATAATTAACTCCAGGGTGACTGGCCCAAGTGCCTTCAAGAGGAAAATTCTGGAATCCCAGAATCCCTAGCAACTGACGGAAAAATGGGACAGAATCCTGTGTCTCCCGAAAAATCTGTCTCCTTTCAAGCAGAGGTTTTGAGTTAACGACAGTCTTTCACTTGACTTAGGCCCAGAATAAATGTGGAACTGCAGGGACATTTGTTAACATTTAGTATCTGCAATGTGTCTGTCATATATTCCAGAAAACCCCACCTCACTGAGGATTGTCATACATTCATGTCATGGTAGTCAAAACAAGGAGCTATGTTGTTATCAACTGGACTTAGTTTTGGACATTTGATGATGCCAACACACACTTACACTAGGACACACGCATCTGTCACAACAGTAAGGGCCACTGCACACCAGTTCCAACAAAATGCAGAGTTCTGCCAACACTCCATTTCATTGTTTTCAATACAACACCGCACACTGGCGCCAATGTCCACTGACGACGACTGTTAATTATGATCGAGCTCTATTTTTGTTGGAGCTCAGTGTGTGGGGGCAACCGAAATCGTCAGCTCTGCAATGCTATCTGAACCGGTGTGTCTGTAACCAATGCCAACAATGAGAGTTTGACGTAGTAGAGCATTAGTAAGCCTCATACAGTATCGGTAGCATTGAGCTATCAGCCTTTAGCTCATCTGTATTGTGCTGTGCCACCTATGTCCAAACTGGAGCGTTGACTGGTAGGCGTGGGTTCATGCCACAAGTGGCGAATTAGCGCAGATGACCTCAGTACCATGCGCTAGCCCCAAGGCAGTAGTTGGAGTTGGACGTTGCAGATGTTCCATTGTTTCACCTGTCACCCTTCAATCAGTGTCTGTGAAGCAGAGACGGCCATCCAAGGTTCAGAAAGGAAAAATCCCGTCACATACTTTTCACAGCCAATTCACTGATCCATCTGATTCATGCGTCACCACTAGACTGTGAACAAACAAAGGCCTGGATATTTTTGTGCAGCCCCTATTCAATTGAGGACCAGTCTGTAAGCAAATACAACAACAAAATATCTTCAAGCATCAGCCCCTGAGGACTGTGTCGGCCCACCTGGAAATGCCCTGTATGCCGCATTACCAGTCCAGGCTAATAGTAGATCGGCAGTAGATCTAATCAGGGTTCCCACGGGTCATGGAATTTCTGGAATATCATGAAATTTCATAAAAGTTTTTCCAGTCATGGAATTTTACGATTTTGCATGCACAGTCATGGACTATCATGGAATTTTCTTAACAGTTGTGTAAAAGCAAAAACTTTTCTGTTTGGTTTATAACATTGTTTCCTACTGGTTATACTACAACTCTTCGCCAGAGACAGTTTGGTTTCACGCAGTAATGTGCAACATTCTAGAATGCAATAAGCCCACTGAAGTCTGGTGTTGGCTCTCGTCAGCTCTAGGGGTGAAGACAATCTTCATTTTTTGCGCTTTTAAAGACGTTTTAATGTAATTTCTTTTTACGGATGTGGTCATGGAAATTCTGTTTTTTAGCTCTGGAAAGTCATGGAAAATCATGGAATTTTATATCTGAATTAGAGTGGGAACCCTGTCTAATATGTAAAATCACCTGTGATGAGGGCACAGGCAGAACTAATATGGAACATGGCAGGACTGTTACAAAACTTTCACTTGCCGTCCACCCCTGCTGCTAAGTGTAATGTAACTTACCTGGTGCTGTCAAAAATATTGTGGTATTATTGCCTTGACGCAGCACAATTTTACGCTAAATCAACGCTCTTCGTGACCAATGGAAGTAGTATTTGTCATGTAGTGCTGGTGCTAATCTTGATTTCCTTTCTCTCCTTGTCTCTCGTCCCTCAGGATGAAAACTGTGAGCAAGAGTAAGGAGTCCATCCTGATGGAGGGCGACCGAGGGAGCAAGTACCAGCCCCCAGTTCCTTCGCTGGACTTCGGCCTGGAGGACTCGTCCCTCGACCCAGAGCTGGAGTGCCACAGCCCCCCTCCAGACTATAACTCTGTCGTTCGCTACTCCACCCCACCTGTCTAGCGGGCCTGTAGTGGTGGGGTCTCTCCACAGACAGCCCCCCCCCCAAAAAAAAAACACATCCACCCCCTCCCCACCTCATCCCCAGGAGCCACCATCAGCTGTTTTGGGATCCCTCCTGTCTGGTCTAGGCATCACCTGTACTGGACCTGGATTGGACACTTCCCCTCTAGTCTAGCAGAGCTGTCAGCCCCGGAAGTCAGATAGTCAAAACCCTGCCACCAATGTGATCCAACTAGCTCTGAATTGGCTGATCATAATGAAGGCTCAAGTCAGGCAGCTCAGAAGGAAACTGTGGCAGGCTTTTTCTTGTTTTACTTCTGAACTGGGTGTTTGATGTCTCTGCTTTCTGATCTAAACACAGCCTTGTATTGGGGTCCCTCCACAGACCCCCGAACACTGCCCCTCTCCCCCTGGAGTCACCATCAGCTGTCTCTATATGCCCTCTGCCTAATCAATCCAGTCACCTCTACAGCTTACCTCTCTCCTCTCCTCTCATCTCCTCTCCTCTCCTCCACTCTCCTCTCCTCCACTCTCCTCTCCTCTCCTCCACTCTCCCCTCCTCTCCTCTCCTCTACAGCCTTATATTCTCCTCTCTCTCTCACTGCAGAGCCAAAGTTGTAAGTTGTGTGTAACTGGGATTTCAAAGTGCAGCTGCAAAAGTGTCAAGTTTCCAGCTCCACAAATAAGAAGTCCAGTCACTTACAACTTGGCACTTTTTGACCTGGATAAATGAGAAAAATCACAACATCGATGTCCCGGCCAGGATTTTTTTTGACATTCCGTTTTAATTTCTTCACAAGATTCAGCGTCTCATTTTTCCAGCCGGGGTTGTCCTCTGAGGACACTGCAATGAAGTTTTATCGAGGGCTTCCGATTAATGCTTGACGTCTGTTTTCCCTTTCCTGCCAAGGAATGTGCTTTGGTGCTATAGTTGGCGTTAGATGGCTCCTTTTGAACACTCATCCTTTTCCCATCCATTTTCTTTGTTCTGTGTTTTTTTTCTTCACATTATTTTCTTTCAAATGAGCACTTTCCAAGGGGCAGATATTGTTTTGTTGAGGCGAATAACAATGGTCAGAAAAAAGTTAGAGGTTAGAAAGTTAAAAAGGGGGGATTATCCACTTTTTCATTGGTCTCCTCCAGTGCTGCTGACTTTGCACCCTCACCACTGTGCTAAAGATCTAACCCACAGAAACACTCCGCTTCAGAACAGCCTCTCAGGTATATCTTTTATCTACTGTGAACACATTGGAAAAATATATAAGCACAGCTCTCACTCCTGCTAAAACCAAATCAAAGGACATTCCTCTCTGCAATCCCAAATTGAACCATGTATCATTTCGTCACCTTCCTAAAATACTCGTCTAAGTCTTTTTTTGAGGAGGTCGGCTCTTATTCCATAAATTCTTTTCTCAAGATACAACTCTTGACATAATGCATTATCATATTACATCACATTGTGTTGCATTTAGCAGAAGCTTTTATCCAAAGTGACTTACAAACAGAACATACATTTCAAAGTTCAGAGTGTGGGAAAGTAAAGAGTATTTAAGTAGAACAAAAACAGGTAATAGATAATGTGAAAATAGAGAATATATGCAAAAAACACAAACAGTTTTGTAATAACATGACTCAGGTGATTATTTTCAGAATCTGACGATTTTACTATTGAGCAAAGCAATACACCACAGGCAGTGGGGAGGGTGGACTTATTTCCTTTTTGTCTTATTTCTTTGTCTATATTACTTCACCTCTGTACAAATAGCTCATGAAACTGGAATGTTATATTTTTATTTTAATAGTATATAATTATTTTGGAAGTAGCCCTAAAATATTTAAAAGATTTTGTCTTGTTTTGGAGGATGTGTTATTTTCTGTATTCACAAAGAGCAACTGTTACATTACAGCACCACAGTGATCCTTGAACATATTTAAAATAATAAATATAACATTTACATAAGAAATTAAATCCACACAAACGTTATCCCATGGCAATTACAGGGACCATGTTTATAACAACTATTTATACTATACAACCACTAGGAGAGTTATTTCACAACTTCGTCTTATTTTAACTTCATCTGGCAAAATCTTATATATCTATTCACGATATTCCGCCCTGCCCATTTCAATGTCGCTGTGCTCTTGCAGAATTACCGGTCTGCTAGTTCCTGTTTGGCTTCTCCTATGTTTGGACCAATCGGAATTGAAAAATAGTGATGGTGCCGCGGCGGCTTGTAACCATAGATAATAAGGTGGACACATAGGAATTGATGCAGATGCCTCTGTGTGCAACTGCTTTTTGTTGGTGCCAGGTTTTCCTGTACCAGGAAGAACTGAGAATAGACAAGTAGTAAGGCAGATTGACTTGAATGTGAAAAAATGAACTGTAGCTTCACAGGCAGTATTGGTTGCCCCAGGCCAGTCTATTTAGCCTATTTTTTACATTGACGTTGCATAACTTCTGTTTTTGTAGCGAAGCAGGTACATGCGGCTACCATTTTCAGGCAGAAAACAGTGGCGTCGAATGTGTGCTATACTGTATGTCTTAATGCCCCCAGATGTAACTCAAGCCTGCTTCGACTGCATTAGAAGGATAAAACCTCGTTTATAGCTGTCTGAACTGGCCGCAATAAGAGTTTCAAAGGTGTCTCAGGACTGACATCACATGAAAAAGGCTCATTCCACACAGCACGCCTTAGATGATTGCTGTGAGGTAGCAGTTGTGCGATCACTGTGTTCTGCATTGCAAAAGATTAAGTCTTAGCAAGCCTATTTTTCTATTTTCAAGTGTACATTTATTTCTATATTCAAGAAACAGCTACTCTTAATTTAAGACGTGTTTCAGGAATTTCTAGTTGGTTGGTGATTTTGTCTTGATTATTACTTGAAAATAGAAAACTAGAATAGAAAGACTTCATTTTTTGCTTTGTATTCTTTCCATTATTTATTTCACTTAACTCGTATCATATGTTACTTCACTTCGACATAAAAGTGTCTCTGTATTATTAAGAAAATGTGACTTTAAGGTGTAGCCATTTTTTGTTGCCAGTGTTATCCTTCATTATCACGTGTTATCATCTGTTATCATCTGATGTCATCTGATTGTTGTATGTTTGCAGAGGTTAACCTCTGCTTTAGAAGTAAAAAACCTTACCATTGATGTCTTCTGCCACCGTACTTAAGAAAGGAGACTTAACTAATTATTACCCAATCAAACTTTCTAAATTCCTGTGTCAGAGAACAGTTTGATCATGATGGTTATGTGGCAAGGTTTTTGTTTTTGTTTTGTTTTTTACTGAAGATGGCATCTACACTTCTGTTTTTTTTCATGAATACAACCACATCAGTAATCCAGTGATCAGTCAAGCTAAAGGTTTTCAGATTATTCTCCCATCTGATAAAAAGCCTCATGCTCTTCACTGTATATGTAACGTGACCATTAGAGAAGTTAGCAGCATACTACTGCTTGCTATTTGTTGTAATGGAATTCAGCCAGTATGTTTGTTTCATGTGTAATTGAGGTCTTCCAGCGTAAGTCCAGAACTAATCTCAAAAATGTAACAGGTGTGGCGCAAGACATTTTGGGCCCCATGAAACATTCGAATTTTGGGCCCCCTCAAGGGCCCTTCTCAGTGCTGTCAGTGCTTGGGCCCTTAGAATCTGTAACACCTTTCCCCTCCTAGGGGCAGCCATGCTGTAACCTGTAACTTCACACCAACTAGGGTGTTTGGGGCAGGCTATTACTCAGTAGCATACCCTATTATAGCAGAGCAGACAGCATGTCTTAATGTTCTATGATGCGTGGCTGCATATATGATGGAAGTGGATATTTAGGCTGCCTGTTTAACCCTTTGAGGAGTAAGGAATTTCCCCCAATTCTTTCAAATTTTACTCAAACACAACATACAGTATAGAATTCTGTGTTAAAAATCCTGCAGTGCGGTTGTGACATCTTCAGAACTCAAAATGTTGCTGAACTTCTTATCACAAATATGTGGTGATACTCTTCAAAGGGTCACTTGATATTGATAATGCCGGGCACAAGTCTACCTACATAATATTGGCAGTGGGCCGGAGTTGCTTTGTTACCGTCACTTTTCTGGCTCTATGGGGCACGTATCAAACTTGAACAGAGTTCAAAAGTAATCATTTTTCAGTGTCACAACTAAATGCTAGTGTTTGGGAGAAATCAGACACAATTGGATAAAATCAGTTAACCTAGCTGTCCCACCATCGTTTCTCAATTTGTCTATTCCAGACCCTATGTGCAAGTACAATAGGTATGAGGGCATGGTAGGGCCAGGCCAGGCATCCGTTACGCGTGCTTAAGAAATATACTGTATAGGGCAGCTTGCAGGCAGGCTACAAGTAAACTTATAACCTTTTCAACAGTCTGGTCACTATGGTGTATGCTGTATGCTATTCATGTTAAGTTAAAAGTATTGTGCAAATCTGCCGTCTTCGCTCTGCACCAAGTTCTGAAGTTATTAAAATAGGTAG
The DNA here is from genome assembly GCF_034702125.1 of Engraulis encrasicolus. NCBI lineage: Eukaryota > Metazoa > Chordata > Actinopteri > Clupeiformes > Engraulidae > Engraulis > Engraulis encrasicolus. Next base: position 17,233,630 of record NC_085879.1, read on the forward strand.
AGAATGTAAACAGTCTTGCAAGATAATGTATGTGTAGAGGAGGATTTAGCTTACTGAACACTAACCAAGTGGATAAGTGCCAGTACCAACGGTAATTTCGCTTTCACTTTTTTCACTTTCATAATTCAATTCTATACCCTTTTCCAAACATTTACTGCCAAAATGATGCCTGTATTTTTCTAGTTTGACTAGTTTGTTCTGCGCTTTGATGAAGTAAAAAAATATATATATGTATGCACTGATATTTTTTATCAAATATGGATTTTTGTATTCAATTGTATTTTATTAATAACCACCTGTAAGTCTTAAATAAATGAATAAAGATTTATATATTTATATGTTCCATTTTGTCAATTGTGGTTTCGTCCATTTTCACCCATTCACTTTGTTTTCTATTAAATGAGACATGATTCAAAACTTAAATAAATTTGGAATATTTTTGAAATACTTTACTTAACACAGATCCTTGCATTTCTGTAGTAAAAGCAATAACAATGGTCTCACAAATGAGAACTGATAATGAATGAGACTTAACAGTGCACAGTATTTAAACTACAATTGTAGCACTCAAAACACACTTCACACATTACCAGTGTACTTTAATTGGAATTGCAACTTCTCTTCACCAAAGCAATTCTCATTCTCTGGATCCTGAGACCATAAAGACTCACTCCAATTCACACCTTATTTATTTTCAACCATTTCTAGATGGGGTCATTGGGAAACAAAGTGTTTCAAACCTTAGAAAGGATTGTCCACACAATCGCCATACCATCACTACACCATCATGTTCAGCCCACAGCCACACATCTATCTGGGGGTGCAGTACAGTAGCCTCCACTATTGTGATGTTACAGGTGATAATGTTCAGGAGTGTTGGAGTAGGGGAGGTAAAGTAGCCCACAGATTCAAATGGCATGTGGGGGTGTAATGGCCTTTATTGTTTAAATTAAGGTGTCAATTTCCCAGGCAATGTCTGTATACGTTGACAGAAAAGTTTGGGTAAGCCTGACTGAGATTTAATGATCTGTGAGAACTGCTGATTTATAATATTGATGCTTAAGTCCAGATTTAGATCCAGTAATAATTGTGAAACCGTAATTTAGAGCCAAAATGTCTTCACACTTTGATCATTTTCAGACTTTTAAAGAAAGGGTGACTAAAATCTGGAAAGAAACGTATTGACATTGAACCAAACACCCCATTTTCAGGTGTTGTTTATGACCTTCAGGCTATGTTTAGACAAGAAACCGGCCATTTAAAATATACGTTTTTATTGATATCCAATTTTAAATTTTTCAATGTATCATAATTCATATTCTGAAGGTTGTTGTATTCCATGCTGTTTGTGTAATTTGTAGAGCCAGAAAAGAGCTTTCAAACAACACCTCAGACATATTTTTGTGACATACACTGACTGATATAATCATGGCTGAATGTAGTGTCCTACCCTCATATGTAAACCGTTGCTAGTCTGTTTCTCCCTTAATATTGATGCCAGATTCACACAAATGCAGTTCTGGGGTGCTACCTTACTAAACAAGCACAGCAAGTATGATTGAAATCGGTGTCGGTCGGGTCCCAAAGTGTCTGATTTCACGTGAAATGACCCATAAAATAAAACTTTGTCTGTTTGCACAGAAATTTCTCATGTTTGACACTTCTACACAATCCACATATAAACGCACATTAAAACACATAGAACACAACATGGCCCATAAAGTCTGGTCATCCAGGTCCATAAGCTGTTAAGGCAGCACATTCCAATAAATAAATTAAATCAATTAAACACATTTAATATTCTGGAGTAGGCCTATTAAAAAGTATGTATTCCATATAGGCAATATTTTTGCCGAATATTTTACCGATGGCCGCCCAAGTTTTGGAACGGTCTCCCAGAGGCAGCAAGACTAAGCACATCTCGTGCAGCCTTCAAGAAACAAGTAACGACCTTCCTCTTTCGAGAGGAGCTACTAAACTAATGCTTGAGCTGGCCTAGCCCCAGGGCAGACCCTTGACATGATGTTTAGTTTAGTCTAGTTTAGTTTAGTTAGAGTGTGTGTGTGCGTGTGTGTATGTGTTTTTGTGTGTAGTCTTTATTTTAAAAAAAAATTTAAATGGCGGGGAATCCCGCCTCATCACTCGCTCATCCTCAGCTTTCAGCCAATAGAATGTCTACGCGTTTGTTTTAAAACTCTCTGTCTGTTTCCGCTCTTTGCTACTCAGAGTAAGCAGACGCAGACGCCGACGCCCTTCCTCCATCCCCTTCAACCTCCATCTCCTTCAACCTCACATGTCCAGATGTCTTGGTTCCCTGGTCCTCTTCAGCCTCCTTCAGACTTCCTCATGAGCCACCGTCACCAGTTGGTCCCTGTCCTGTAATGGGGGTAGGCTTCGCCCCCTGCCTCATCATCGGCAAGATATGAGCCCCCCTTTACAAATTTTATTCTGTAGGTCGGGGACCTGCGCCAAAGAGAAATGTTGCCTCCCTATTTATTAATAAATACCTTTCATTTCATTTTGTCTATCTAGTCTTTTCTTGTAGAACTGCATCTTCTCTTCACCCTCAGAGCAATTCTCATTCTCTGGACCCTGTGACCATACAGACTCTCACTCCAATTCACACCTCGACTCATCTGAACCCTTTTGTTAGATAATGAGGGGAGTGGCCTACATCCCGCCGCTATTGGCACAGAGATAAAGCTCCTGGCTCCCTACCACCAGACCAGAACGGAGACCTGAAAGCTGACAAGTCTTCAAAAGTAGACCTATTGGCAACAGTATTGCGTCTGTGGAATATACAGTCAATGCTTAAGAACCTTCCTAGATATAAATCTCTACTCACCCGCCATGAACGTGCAGGGGATAAAAGAGGAAGATATGTATGATTTTCTACCAGAAGGTTTGTACAAATCCTGGGACGACAATGATGGGAGAACACAATTCTACAAAAAAGAAATTAAAGAAGAAGACTGTAATGATATGGACTTCTGCGATGATGACAAAACTTTGGAAATCAAACCAACACTTCCACATACGAAGGTGGTTAAAGAGGAAGAAATTGGTGAGTTTAAATTGTTTGTACTGAAAACAGGAAGAGAATGATGTCTCCGCAAATCAAGAAGAAATGTGTTCAAACCTGGATGTTAAAAAAATTAACAAGAAGTATACTTTATTGGTCTACTTACCAGCCAATAGAGTTCCAATGTGGACCCAGCAATGTTGAGTACACCAACGATTTACAATAGAAATTGTTCAAATGAGCCACCATTTTCAGGTATATTCCAAGAGGGTGTCACACCTTTCAGCTTCTGGACGAGAGGGTGCACAGAGTTTCACAAAGTAGTCCAGCAAAAAGCGCAAACACCACTGATGCCAATGCAAAAAAAGAATTTCAATGCCTGAAGAAAAAGTGCTACCCAGTGTCGTAATACGGCCCTTAGACCATACATTTCGGGTAAATTTGGCCATTACAATGTGTATTTTGCATTAATATTTTGAGCAAACACCAATGTGGCTATGTTTGAAGCAAATGGTTGCAAGGAGAGGAAACCAGGTGAGACCTTTAAATGAATGTATGATATCTTTTGGATATGCTACTTTATATGTTTATAGACCTATTTATTAACAGACAATGCAATGAATGGGCTACACTACTAGCTTTAAATGTGTTTTACACAAAATCAGGGTTAATCAAATTGCAACATTGAAAACAGCACTTCGGAATTCATACACTCCAATCTGTAGTTCAAATTATATGTAATAGAACTACAGTATTTATGCTTCTAACCGGATGTTTTAGTATAGCAAGTCTTGCAATAAGGCCTTCTTTATTACTTACATGTAATTACATCATGACCTGAATGGAATTGAATGCCATCAGCTGGAGGAAATTGTGGTACTTGAGGTTAATGACGATGTTGATAGACCTTGTTAAAATGGAATTAGAATTTAGAAAAATGTAAAAATCTCTTTTTGTGGAACTCTGCCTTTGTCATTGAAAGGAATGGTGGCCCGTTTTACCTGAAGATTGATCCAACTGATTGCATTGATTTTCACCCAGCAAGTCCATATATATTAAAGAAAATATATAAGAAGTCCATGTATATTAAAGATAAGAATGGAAGCACTACATCGGAATGTAGGTGAAAAGAGGTGGATAAGAATTCCTGAATATAGGTGAAATTCAAATCTTCCTTCAGTGTACTGTATGTTCAGACAATGGTTTGAAGAAAAGCTGATTCTCAATGTACAGACATATTTCCCTTTTTGTTATTTTTTGTTTGTTTTACTGTAAATATATCATAGATGTGGTTTTCAAAGTCTACACTCCTTATTTTTCTCCCATATTTTTTCTCTGGACTCAGGTGACTGCCAAAGAAATCGTACCAGAGAAAACCCATACCAGTGCACCATGTGTGAAAAGACCTTTGCAGAACTACGAACTTTGAGAATTCATCAGAGCTCACACACTGGGGGAAAGCCATATGAGTGTACTACATGTGGAAGGGGCTTTACAAAGCAAAATAGCCTTACAAATCATCAGAGGACCCACACTGGAGAAAAGTCTTACACATGTATGACATGTGGAAAGAACTCTTCAAAGAAAAGCAAGCTCAATCAACATCAGGTAATCCATACAGGAGAAAAGCCTTACATGTGTACTACATGTGGAATGACCTTTGCACGGAAAGGCCATCTCAATCAACATCAGGTTATCCATACTGGAGAAAAGTCTTACACATGTACTACATGTGGAATTGCCTTTACACGGAAAAGCCATCTTCATGGACATCAGGCTATCCATACGGGAGAAAAGCCTTACAAATGTTCTACATGTGAAATGGCCTTTACGCAGAAAAGCCATCTCAATCATCATCAAGTAATCCATACTGGAGAAAAACCTTACAAATGTTCTACATGTGGAAAGAACTTTGCACTGAAAAGCTATCTCAATCGTCATCAGGTAATCCATACGGGGGAAAGACCACATAATTGTACAACATGTGGCAAGTCCTTTGGAAGAGCATATGAATTAATAAATCACCAGAAATTCCATACAGGGGAAATGCTTTACAAGTGTTCTACATGTGGAAAGGGATTTACATTTCCTTCTCTTCTCAGAGCACATCAGCAATGCCATACTGGTGAAAGACTTTACCAGTGTAGTACATGTGGGAAGGACTTCACACAAAAAGCTAATCTCATACGCCATCAGAGAAGCCATACTAGAGAAAAGCTCCATCAGTGTACTAAATGCTGAAAGGGCTTTACACAGAAAAGTAATCTCATGACACATCAGAGAATCCATACTGGAGGACAAAATATTTGAGTTACAACATATTGCACGAAAAGACATTTAAATTATAGGAAGAACTTTTCAGTGTGCAGCAAGAAAGAGCTTCTCAGGAAAAGGTGAACTCAGCAAACAACAGAAAGTGGACAAATAAGTCCAGGACACAAGACCTCCTAGAACATAACCACTGAACTGAAGACACACCAACTGAAGACACACTGAACTGAAGACACACTACTATATTTGCACAATACTCCTTAATATGCAGAGGATATTGAAAGTATACACACAATGTCTGTGTCTCAAATGGCACACTTAGTACTTAGTACACACATACTTTAGCACACGATGCACACAGGGCCATGAGGTCTTAAGTGCATGGTGTTGTGGGAAAGTTTGGACACCATGCACTGAGCTTCTTGTACTTGTCTTTTCATTTCCTTCACCCCAAATGGTAACTATGTCACATACACTACTTATCTTGACATGAAGAGGTTGATTGTGTCATCAACGTCACTTACAGAAATAAGAGACTGTTGTCCAAACTGTTCTTCTGAACCAAACGCCACATTTCCTCTATTACATAAACAACATGGCGATGTCACAGACTGAGCTGTGACGCTTACGCAGCCTACAGCGTTCAGGCAGTAATTAGCCGGCAAGCAAACATCATGCTGCACTGACGCTGACTGTTTCACTCTTCATTCATCCGTATGTACTGTTTTCATTTCCCTGGTTCATTGTTCAGTCATTCATCACCTTCAATTGCCATAACTTTCACCTAGCATCGTAACTTAGAGTGCAGGGAAAGGCCTACCGGCATTTCTATTGTTACAATGTATCATTATTACCGCGTTTCAAAATGCGCATTTCATACCGTTTATCATTCATCATCTTTCATCTGGTTTAGCGATCCTTATGGTTAAAACATCATCACTTACAACAGGTTATTTAAAATCTTGGTTTATTTGGTTAAAATAATTTACAAACATTTCTGATTCAGTTTAAACTCACCAGCTTACCATCAGCAGTCACTTCCTGGTTTGGGGAAACCGAGGGCATGTTCCAATGTGACTAAATAGTGGGGTGGCCGCGGTTCAGCGGAGCAGACCATTTTAAACGGGGGTGTTTTTACCGGTAATGTTTGTATTGTCTTTTTCTAAGCTTAGAAGGGGTTTTGGTTTATGAAAATGGTTTTGGTTGTTTTTGTATTTTGTTTACTTTTCTTTGGTTTGTTATTTTGGGGTTTTGTTATTGTTATTTAGTTGATTGATTTATTTTGTGAATGGGCTTTCCTGAGGGAGGGGCAGTTACTCTGTAAAGGGCTCAGAGCCTCAGTGTCTGGAAAGCGTCGTAGTGGAAGGTTGTGCTTCATGCCTTGTCTGTAAGTAGTGCTCAGGGTCTGATAGACATAGTCTGGCACTCTTGCCTATTTTTGTTTGGAGATTTTGTCATCTTTGTTTTTGGCCGTTTTGGATGCACTGTACGTATTCGCACTTTTAAGAAAAATTCAAAAAGAAGAAAAATAAAAAGAAAAGCTTTTCCTTTTGGAAAGAAAAACTGTCTCTCGTCCACTCCATCGCCGGTCATCCTGCTACATGTGGTGTCAGAAGTTTGGGTAGCGGAGTGAGACGGAGAGAAGATCCACAGCCGACAAGATGACATCCAGGAAGAAAGGTAACGAAGGCAAAGAAGATGGAGCGACAGGGGGCACCACTGAGATGAGAGTGCCCACTCCACCGCCTGCCGCAACAGATACCGCCATTGATCGTCTAGCGTCGATGTTCCAGTCGTTTATGGAAATGCAACATGCAAGAGATGAGCGGATGGAGAGGGGTGTATCCGCGCAAGCGCAGCAAGTCAAGGTCCTGACTCACCAAGTGACACAGCTCCAGCTGGACATGGAGTCGGGCCGAGCCACACCCCCACCACCACCCGAGGGCAACGCAACGCCTGAACCACCATCATCCCGGGACACTTCAAGTTCAACGCCTGAACCACCACCAACAGTGACAACTGTGAGCACCGAGGGGCGTCCGCCGAAGATGGCCAAGTTGGAGGAAGGTGACAACATCGAGCACTACCTCACGACCTTCGAAAGGCTAGCCACAGCTTTTGGCTGGCGAAGAACGACCTGGGCCATCCACCTCATCCCGTTGTTGACTGGAAAGGCCCGCAGTGCCTTCGTTGCCATGAACCCAGATGACACAACCGACTACGACCGCCTGAAGGAAGCAGTGTTGAAAAAGTACGAAATCAACGCTGAGACTTACAGACATCAGTTCAGAGCCCTGGAGACCAGCACATCGGAGACGCCGCAAGAACTGTACGTGCGACTGAAGGACCTGTTCTGCAAGTGGACTGATTATGAGAAAAGCAGCAAAGAGAACCTGATGGAGACCCTGGTTCTGGAACAGTATCTCCTCGTGCTTTATCCAGACGTGAGGACCTGGGTCCGGGAACGAAACCCGAAGACCGCAGCAGAGGCCGCTACGCTGGTGGAGAGCTACGTTGCTGCACACAGAGGTCCCCGAGGCTACCGCTATGCTGGAGTGCTGGAGCAGAGCAGCCGGGGTAAGTCTGTTGGGTTTGGGAAGGGAGTTGGTTCTGGTACTGCCAATAGTTATAGCCATAGTCGAGCCCCACACCCACCCCAACCCCCCACAGATCGTTCTAGACCCCAGAGAATTTCCTGTTACAATTGTGGCCAAGAAAATCATAAGAGCCCTGCTTGCCCCCTGCGGAAGTCCAAATACAGCCATTTATGCTATGTTCCCCACCCCACCCCTCCTCGTAACACCCTGGAGAGCAGAGACCCCACCATCACTGTTGAGCTAAATGGTAAACCTGTGAAAGCTTTGATAGATACTGGATGTTCACAGACGCTAGTGCAGGCTGACCTAGTCCCCCTAGAGTTCCGTAACTGCAATGACAAGCTGACCATTTTCTGTGTTCATGGAGATAAAAGTGAGCATGAGACAGCTGATGTGTATGTCAGAGTGCAGGGACAGACGTACTTACTGAGGGTAGGACTAGTGCCTAAACTGCCATATCCTGTGTTGCTAGGCCAGGATTTTCCAGTATTATCTGAGCTGGTGAACAAGACTGCTTTGTGTGGTGTTGTGACGAGAGCGCAGGCTAGGGAGCACCAAGCTGAGCTAGCCGAGTTGCCATATTATGGTGAAGATGTTCCTGTTGAGCCCACACTGACTAGGCAGCAAAGGTGTGATAGGCGCAGACAGAATGTTGAAGATACAGTGAGTCAAAATGGAGTGCAGTCTGAGAATATTGACCCCCCTGAACTGACTGATGTTGATTTTAGTGGTAATCTGGCAGAGGAACAGCGTGCAGACCCCACACTGAAACAGAGTTTTAAGAAAGCTGAAGAAGGTGTTGAGTATTGTCCTGTGCTAGGTAGGGAGGGCTATGTTGTGCAGAATGACCTACTGTACAGACAGAGTGAGGATGGAATGCAACTGTTGATCCCCAAGAAGTACCGTAGGCAAGTGCTGGAACTGGGTCACACAATACCCTGGGCTGGACACTTGGCCTACATGAAGACATTACAGAGAATTAGCAAGCGCTTTTACTGGCCAGGGTTTTTCTCTGATGTGAAAGAATTTTGCAAGTCTTGCCGTCCGTGTCAGCTGTCAGCAGGTAAAAATCTTGCCCGTGCCCCTATGATTCCCCTACCCATTATTGACACACCCTTTGAAAGAATTGCAGTTGATGTTGTAGGCCCCCTTGAAAAGAGCAAATCAGGAAACAGATTTATTCTTGTCATCTGTGATTACGCCACAAGATACCCTGAAGCCTTCCCCCTGAGAGATGTTACAGCCAAGCGAGTTGCAACCGCTATGCTGCAGCTCTTTTCTAGAGTAGGGATACCCCGCGAAGTGCTCAGCGACCAAGGCCCCAACTTTATGAGCAAAACCCTCAGACAGGTTTACGATCTTTTAGGCATTAGGCGTATCAGAACCACTCCTTACCATCCACAGACCGACGGACTTGTCGAACGGTTCAACCAGACCCTCTTGAACATGCTCCGGAAGTTTGTGGAAGATTCGGGCAAGGACTGGGACCAGTGGCTACCATACTTGCTCTTTGCCTACAGAGAAGTACCCCAGGCGTCGACAGGATTTTCCCCCTTCGAGCTCCTGTATGCACACCAGGTTCGAGGACCCCTGGATGTGCTAAAAGAGACTTGGGAGGGTGAGACGCCTACTGGCACCAACATCATCTCTTATGTGCTGAAGATGAGGGAGAAGCTTGCTACTGCATCTGCCCTGGCACAGGAGAACCTGCAGAGGGCGCAAGAGAGACAAAAGGCGTGGTACGACCGTTCTGCCAGATCACGCTGTTTCCAGGCTGGTGACAAGGTCCTGCTGCTGTTGCCCAGCTCCGACAACAAACTGCTGGCAAAGTGGCAGGGGCCTTATGCTGTTACCAGGCAGATGGGACCGGTGACTTACGAGGTCCACATGCCGGACCACCGCAAGAAGCACCAGGTCTACCACGTGAACATGCTGAAGAAGTGGACTGACCGCCAAGAGCAACAGCCAGAGGTGTCTGCCCTGTTCATCCGTGCCATTGAGGAAGAGGAGGAGTACAACGAGCAGTACCTACCGTGCTGGGGAGAAGGATTGACGCTGGACCTGAGCCATCTGCCCAACGACCGTCAGCAGGAGCTGACCGCCATCCTTCCGGAGGGTCTATTCGTGGAGCAGCCGGGACGGACGGAGATGGTGGAGCACCGCATCCCCCTGAAAGACCAGCAGCCGGTGAGACAACAATGCTACCGTGTTCCAGAGAGCCTGCTGCCCGTGCTGAGGGACGAGCTGGACATGATGCTGGAGCTGGGGGTGATCGAGCCATCGTCCAGTGAGTGGAACAGCCCCATCATCCTCATCCCCAAGAAGGACGGCAACCTGCGGTTCTGCCTGGACTGCAGGAAGGTCAACGCCCAGTCCAAGTTCGACCCGTACCCCATGCCGAGGGTTGATGACCTCGTCGAGCGCCTCGGCAAAGCCAAATACCTGTCCACCATTGACCTTTGCAAAGGTTATTGGCAGGTGCCGTTGGCTGAGGACAGCAAAGAGCTGACGGCCTTCAGAACTCCTTTTGGTCACTACCAGTTCACCGTGCTGCCCTTTGGGTTGCATGGAGCGGGAGCGACGTTCCAGAGATTGATGGACCGGCTCCTCAGAGGGACTGAGGGCTTTGCCGCCGCCTACCTGGACGACATCTGCATATACAGCTCCACGTGGGAGGAGCATCTGCAGCACCTGCAACAGATCCTCTCCTTGGTGAAGGAGGCGGGTCTGACCATCCATCCAGAGAAGTGCTCTCTGGCCAGGGAGGAGACGGCGTACCTTGGCTACATGCTGGGCCGGGGTGTCATCCGACCTCAAGTGGGGAAGGTCGAGGCCATCAAGGCCGCTGAGCGCCCCACCACCAAGAAACAGGTGCGCTCTTTCCTGGGCTTGGTTGGGTGGTATAGACGCTTTATACCCAACTTTTCTGAGAGAGCGGTCCCGTTGACCGAGCTCACACGCAAATGTCAGCCTAACAAGGTTGCATGGTCTGACGCGTGTGAGGCAGCATTTCAGGGCTTGAAGGACTCCTTGTGCAGGGAGCCTGTGCTGCTTAGCCCTGACTTCAACAAGACTTTTACCGTCCAGACTGATGCCTCAGAGCGAGGCCTTGGTGCGGTATTGCTGCAGGAAGAAGACGGACACTTGAAACCTGTGGCGTACATCAGTCGCAAACTGCTGCCGCGGGAGTGCAACTACTCCACTGTTGAGAAAGAATGTCTCGCTATTAAGTGGGCATTGGACTCTTTTAAATATTATTTGTTGGGGAGGAAATTTGTTTTGGAAACTGACCACAGGGCATTGTCTTGGTTAGGGAGAATGAGAGACACTAACTCAAGAATCACTAGGTGGTTCCTGGCTGTGCAACCGTTTGATTTTGAGGTATTGTACAGGTCTGGGAAGCTAAATGTCCCTGCAGACTTCCTTTCTAGACCAGCAGAGGGGGCATCCTCAGAAGGGGGAGGCAATGTCACAGACTGAGCTGTGACGCTTACGCAGCCTACAGCGTTCAGGCAGTAATTAGCCGGCAAGCAAACATCATGCTGCACTGACGCTGACTGTTTCACTCTTCATTCATCCGTATGTACTGTTTTCATTTCCCTGGTTCATTGTTCAGTCATTCATCACCTTCAATTGCCATAACTTTCACCTAGCATCGTAACTTAGAGTGCAGGGAAAGGCCTACCGGCATTTCTATTGTTACAATGTGTCACGTTGTCACAATGTGTCGCGTTTCAAAATGCGCATTTCATACCGTTTATCATTCATCATTTTTCATCTGGTTTAGCGATCCTTATGGTTAAAACATCATCACTTACAACAGGTTATTTAAAAGCATGAAGGTTTATTTGTTTAAAATCATTTACAAACATTTCTGATTCAGTTTGAACTCACCAGCTTACCATCAGCAGTCACTTCCTGGTTTGGGGAAACCGAGGGCATGTTCCAATGTGACTAAATAGTGGGGTGGCCGCGGTTCAGCGGAGCAGACCATTTTAAACGGGGGTGTTTTTACCGGTAATGTTTGTATTGTCTTTTTCTAAGCTTAGAAGGGGTTTTGGTTTATGAAAATGGTTTTGGTTGTTTTTGTATTTTGTTTACTTTTCTTTGGTTTGTTATTTTGGGGTTTTGTTATTGTTATTTAGTTGATTGATTTATTTTGTGAATGGGCTTTCCTGAGGGAGGGGCAGTTACTCTGTAAAGGGCTCAGAGCCTCAGTGTCTGGAAAGCGTCGTAGTGGAAGGTTGTGCTTCATGCCTTGTCTGTAAGTAGTGCTCAGGGTCTGATAGACATAGTCTGGCACTCTTGCCTATTTTTGTTTCAAGATTGTCATCTTTGATTTTGCTGTTTTGGATGCACTGTATATATTGGCACTTTTAAGAAAAATTCAAAAAGAAGAAAAATAAAAAGAAAAGCTTTTCCTTTTGGAAAGAAAAACTGTCTCTCGTCCACTCCATCGCCGGTCATCCTGCTACAGCGGCCATTTAGTGCATACAGTGTCCGTCGTTCACACACTGCGTTTTTGACCATTGTTAGGGCAGCGGGGTGCAGTAGCCTCCACTATTGTTATTTTAAAGGTGATAATGTACAGGAGAGTAGGAGTAGCTGAGGTGAAAACAGCCCACATATGAGGCCCCTGGTACATGAGGCCCCCGCTGTGTGGACAGTATTGAAAGGCTATACACTCAACGTGAGTAATACTGAACTGAAGATGAATAGAAGTGTTTAGATCTCAAAAAGTTTAAATGTTTAAATCATGTGAGTGTAGTTTTAGATGCATTTTAATTCCCTGTGTGTTACTCATACGTGTCTTGAAATCCAATTAAATTGGGTTTTTTGTCGTTCATGTTATTAGGACTTTATTCTCAATCATTTTAACACATTGCATATTGTTGGGTTGGAGGAACTTGGGAATTTTACTATGGTGTACTTTTCAATAAAACATGTTTACATGGCTGAGTCTGGTTGAGTCTGTTTTTGGCCATAGATGGAGTCGTTGGGAAACAATGACGAAAAACAAAAAATCCATACAACTGCCGTAGGCCTACCATCACTACACCATCATGTTCAGCCAACAGCCACACATCTAGCTGGGGGTGCAGTAGTCTCCACTATTGTGATGTTAAATGTACCGTTAAATGTACCGGAGTGTTGGAGTAGGGGAGGTAAAGTAGACCTAGCCCACACATGTGGGGGTGTGATGGCTGCTATTGTTTAAATTAAGGTGGCTGCCCCAGGAGATAGCTGGCTAAGTTGTTGTAAAATATATTTCTGTTATGGCAATTTACTGGAATAAAAATAACAGATGTGCTTAGAGAGTGTTGACTTTCTGTCCCTAAGTCAAATGTGTGAAGCGTTATATAATTCAGTGATCTACTACTTTTCAAAATGAGTTTGATGTTGCATGACAACTTGCAACACAGACGGGACTTGCTATTCTGGTGGCATATTCAATGACACAGAAACTTATTTTTTGAGAAATTAACTAATAATTTTGGGCAAGAGACAGTTTTAAACATTTTTTACTGTTTTTTCCCTTCTAAAGCCAGACATATTATGTTGGGAATTAGGAGAACCATTTTGGAAATGTATCAAAGCCGTAAAGGAAAAAAAAACTACATTGCACTGTGTAAAATTTAGACAACATTTGTTTTGCACAACTTCACATTGTCTTTGTCTGTAAGTGAGTGAGTCTGCGTTCTGCTTGAACAACCCTGGCGATGACAAAATGTCTGAAATGTTTGGCTGGTGTGTCATCTGTGCTTGACCCTCACAATGACATTGCCAGACCTCCACCTTGAAATCCCTGGCACCAGGCCTGGCCTAATGTACTGTACAAAGCTTGCTAACACACACTATTCAGATCCAAGACTTCAATATTTCTCTGAAGATATGTTTGAAATTTCAGGTGTATTAATCTTTTCAGATTTTCACATTCGGAAAGATTCAGTCGGAAATCTATGGAAGTCTTAGTACATTGGGCCCCTGGACTGGTAATCAGGTGGGCCAACAGCCCTCAGGGGCAGATGTTGTTGTTGGGTTGTTTGCATGTTCTAAGAGACTGGCCCAATATATAGGGGAGGGCTTGTGAAATGACTCTGCCTATTTTTGGTCCCATTCCAGCCCTGTCAGAAACACAGCAACTGTGCTATGGGTATCAAACGTGCTCATGGGGGCCGCTGGGGGGTGGTACAGATTCTAAGGGCCCAAGCACTGACAGGGGCCCATAAGGGGGCCCAATCACTGATAGGGGCCCTTAAGGGGGCCCAAAATTTGAATCTTTCATGGGGCCCAACATTTCTGGCAGCGCCCCTGAACATGCTACCACATGTTTAGGGAGCTATACTTGCCTCAGTTCTGCGGTAACATTCATATAGCCTAAGTTAAGTTGCTCAAAAAAGCTGATTCTGACAGACTCTGATGAGCTTACAGTAAAGTTGCTATTTGTATAAGACCTTTCTCTTACTAGTTTGACTACTTAATAGCTTAAACGGAATTAGTTGTGTATTGTGTTTAACATCCTGCAGGCATAATGACTTAGCCAGAATTTCACCCGATGGAGTCCGTCTCTGACAATGTAGATGCCAGGCTGCAATGTTTGGCTGGTGTGTCACTGTGCTGCCCCAGGGACTCAGGGACTCTGATACTCTGATTACCCCCCCCCCCACATCCCCCATTTTATGAAAAAATCGAATTGTCTATTCTCTTCCCACTTCCTCTCACCACTCCTCCTAACCCTTTTCTTCTTTCAACCTCCTTACCTCCCCCTCTACCCACCTCCACCTCCACCTCCTCCCACTACTCCTCGACCTCGGGAGCACCGGGCTTCCTGAGCGGGATGAGGCAGGCAGGCGTCTGCGGTCTTGTCACCGGGACAATGCCTTCTGGCAGTGTACGCCAAAGCGAGAAAAGGAAGAGGCCCATCAGCCTTCTCGGCCGTCACCATTCCCGTCACCATCAGCCGCCCAGAGCAGGCCAACCTGATCGGACAATCCCCCTGTGTGCACTGCCACACCCATCGCCACATCAGTGATGGGCAACCTGGATTCATGAAGCTATGTTACATAGGCCTATTACAAATGAACCAGGTTATTTGAAATATTACATTATATTACGTTTGGCAGATGCCTTTAACCAAAGTAACTTACAATCAAGGACATTACCAGAGCATACATCACTTGCATATACAAAGTGCACAGGAAATATACAGAGCAATAACCGCAGATGCCAAGTAGGTTTTAGCGTTTTTTTGTGTGTTAAAGTTCTCAATATCTGCAATATCTGGCATGCAGGGAAGCCGACAGGGGGGTCAGGAGGGGTCACTTGTCCCGGGCCTATGGAGAGAGGGGGCCCATAATTGGGTCCTCAATATATTTGCACTAGATTTGGGGCCCTTTCAGATGACTTTGTCCTGGGCCCAGCCAAAGCTGTCAGTGACCCTGCTGGCATATGGAGCTTCTGAAACCAGGTTGCCCGTCACTGCCCCTTAACCCCCAGTTATGGCAGAAGATGTATTGAAGAGACAGGAAGCACAGTTGGCCAGGGCTGTACGTAGGATTCCTGTTGCTGTGCTGGGCTTTCTTCCCATATAATCTGTGCAGCAGCTTACCAAGGAAGCCGACAGGGGGGCAGGGGAGAAAGAGGACCGTTTTCTTGGGCCCAGGGACAGAGGGGGTCCAAAATTGGATCCTCATTACATCGTATGTATTGGATCAGGGGCCCCTTTCAAATGAGTTTGTCCTGTGCTTGGCAAAAGCTGTCAGCGGCCCTGCAGCCTGCAAACCCACCTCCACCCTCATGTCTTGGCAGCTCTGGCACAAGGTATCCCATGAGGCGTGAGGCAGGATCGGAGTACTCCTTTTGTTGGGCCTTCCTATCATTATGGAGCATGTACAGTAAACTCCTTTCTCCCTCCTATTCCTTCCTCCCCATCTCTGACACAAGGTATACACCAGGGACAAGAAGGGCAAAGCTGGGCAGGGCGGACCCTTTTGTTCTTTGCTTATGTTCTATTCTTCTTTATTTTTTTGGTCAATTCCTTTTAAATTCATTTATAAGTCACAGAGGGGGAATGTTGACTGTAATTCATCGAGCCTGTATCCCGCTCTTCCCTCAGTCCACTGTACCCTCCCCCACCCCCTCCACCCTTTCCACACCTCCTCATCTTTGGCGTAAGGGGCACCCAAGAGAAAAGCAGGCAGAGCTGGGCAGGGAACACTATATTCCATTTGCTTTTCTGTGCCCTCTTCCTATATGATGGAGTCTGTAACTCTGCCCTCCACCTCATGCTCTGGTACAGAGGCGTACCCCCAGGACAGCAGTTCCAGGCTGGGCAGGTCTGGCTCAGCGCTCCCTTGTCTCAGACTGGCATCATGTAAAGGCATATTTATTTCATGCCAATGCACTCTGCATTGAGGTGTGACGCCTTTGACAGTAAAGTCACGGTTCTCAACACTACCGGAAAACACTTTTGTCACGTGAGCAGGTTTGCACAGTTCTACCATGAAGACTCGAGAGGCAA
>NC_085879.1:17257540-17260040 GCF_034702125.1 Engraulis encrasicolus
ACATGACCCCACCTCACCCGTCTCTAAAGGTTCCTCCACCTTCATATAAATAGGAACATAACAAAGGTATGTTGGGGGCAAGTGGTTGCTCGTTGGATCCCAACGCTATCAGGATGGTGGGTGGAGTGAACAACCAGCGTTCTGCCTCACCCTCATCCATGACGGAGGAGGTGTACAGCACAATGCCCACCTGGGGCGCTTGTTGGTAAGCAATCCCCGGCCCCCTCCCACACGCACACACATACACACACAAATTCACCCCACCCCCTTACTTGTACTGGGTAAGACGTGAATGGAGTTTTGTTGTGTGCACTGGCAAAATGTGACTTTCTGTACTTTTTGTCTTGCCGCTCGTAGTGAACTAACACAGTGTTATGTGTGCCTTGGTTTCCTGTGGCCCTCTGTGTTGTTTGACAACTATGAGAATGGTGGGGGGAGACACCGTATAGGCAGAGGCGCATCTTGCTTCTAGATGATGAAAAACAGCTTAACTTTTAAGCGATAATCGTGGAGATTTGTTTCGAAAGTTCTTTCTTTTGGGTATTCGCTTGGGGTGCCCACTGACAGAATCGCCTCTTTGTATAGGACAGCAGTGCATTAGTATCAGAGTGCTACACTCAAAGGGGACTCATGCACTCTCTTTTTAAAGTAGTTTGGGGTTATATATGCCTTTATTTTTTTTATAGTGACGGTGAAGAGATGACAGAAAATGGTTGGGAGAGAGTGATGAGGGGGGAGGGCACGTATTCGGGCTGGAATTGAGCCCACATCAACAAGCGGTGCCTTCGGCAGCTGATCCACGGCCATGGCTAAGGACTTGCTCTCTTCTGCGCTCTTCTAACATAGTCAGATGTCTTCTCCACTGCACCACACAAGTCATGGCAGCTGACCCGCACTCTTACCATTGGCACTGTGGGGCCACGTGTCCATAGGACTCCCTGACCGATTGATGGGCTTCACTGCGCTACAAAGCAAAAAGGCAGTAACTGTGCAGAACTCCAAACTGAGTAAAAAGACTTTTAAATGACACTGCAATCCAGTCTAAGTAGTTTTTGGGAGATTATTGACATTTAGCAGTTTTGTTACTTTATATTACCACCTTTTGTGCAGATGAATCATTTTATTTTAATTTAAACTTTGATATATATGTCATTAAAGCCATAGTAAGTCATTTTCCACAACAACGCAGTTACTGCCTTTTTGCTTTGTAGGTGCTGTTAATGGGCTATAATGTGAACGGAGCCAACGTCAGAGATTCCATACTGGATTACAAGATTAAACCTCTGCATCGGAAACTGAACCTACAATGCAATTGTCTGCTGTGTGAGCAAAAATCTACTTTTAGAGAAAGACGGAACTGTTTTGCGTAACTCATTCGGTTACAGTCTGATTAAATTAGGGCCCGAGAAAATGGAAGACCACGACCCCCCCATGCAGCCCCATTGACACAAGACATATTACAATAGGCTACATTACATTAGTCTTGCTAAACGCAAGCGGTCTGCAGTTATTTAGGTAGGCTACAGGGTTGGTTGACAATAGAAGACCCCCTTTCCTGACACAACTGGCACCTACCTGGCACAACACATATTACAATAGACAAGGTTTTTTAATACAAAGTTAACAGATATTTCTATACATGTTATTGGTTACAAGTGTCTGCAGTAATTTGGAGTAGCCTCTTACTGCAGCAGGGGTCGCCGGCGACCCTATTCACTTGCTGAAAATGCTTAAGTACATCATAACAACATTGCTATGACATTACAGAGAGCCATAGTGCTGCGCTAAGGGGTTAAGTGCCTTGTTCAGGGGAACACACTTCTGCCATGGATGAAGGTGTACTGCAGTAGGAGACCACCCCCATTCTTGCTGCGGGCACGGGATTCGAACTTGCAACCTCTTGAACCTATTACTAATTCCCTAACCACTAGTACACACACACAAACACACACATGTGTATTTACTTAAATGCGCAGACACATACACACACACATACACACACACACACACACTCTCTCTCTCTCTCTCTCTCTCTCTCTCTCTCTCTCTCTCTCTCTCTCTCTCTCTCTCTCTCTAATAAAACTTAAACATTCAAGGAAAGCGAGATTGGGTTTCTGAGGGAAGTCTTCATGAATGATGCAGAGTAACATGAGAAGAGTTGGGATTGCAGCTGTGAACATTGGCCCAGGGTCTGTCGAGAGAGATTTCAATCAGACACTGGCCCTGTTTACAACCACAGAATCAAGCAGTGTTGGGAGTCTGTGTGTGTGTGTGTGTGTGTGTGTGTGTGTGTGTGTGTGTGTGTGTGTGTGTGTGTGTGTGTGTGTGTGTGTGTGTGTGTGTGTGTGTGTGTGTGTGTGTGTGTGTGTGTGTGTGTGTGTGTGTGTGTGTGTGTGTGTGTGTGTGTGTGTGTGTGTGTGTGTGTGTGTGTGTGTGTGTGTGTGTGTGCACATGCGCATGTGCATGTGTGTGTGTGCGTCCGTGCATGCGTCCGTGCGTG
>NC_085879.1:17265040-17280040 GCF_034702125.1 Engraulis encrasicolus
CGGGTAGAATAGTAGCCTACATGGTTCCCCCATCCACCGGAATTAGCCGTGAAGTGTGACCCGAGAGAGTGTAAGGGTGTGAACAGAGTAGAATGTGAAAAGTTGGCTCGGCCGCAGGAGCTGCGGCATCACGTTTAACACCTTCCTCGCATCTCTTCCTCGAGAGAACATCTTAGGCGAGAAACGTGGCCAAATACTCTGCATAATACCATTCCCATGTCAAGAAGTCACCCTCCAACAGACCAGCCTGGCTTCACGTCCACTAATATATGTAAATGCATTTGCAAATCGTTTTATACCACTGTTTGCATCATCAGGGCAATAAGGTTTTGTTGTGTCATTGATTGTATAGGTCCATCTAAAACTAAACACATGCCATCTGGTTTTAAACGCCAAGAGCAAGGAAAATGGCCAGAAAAAAATAATAGTCCCATATGTGTGATATATAATCAAATATAATTGACAATGGTCCGTATGTTGGTTAAATATACCATGTTTGGCCTAAGCGACATATTTCTCATCTATCTGATTTGCAATTATTTGTATCTTTTGCATTTCAGTATTAGTCAGGGATGATACAAATTGAGATTCTGAAGCAGGCCAACACTTAGGGCCTATAAAAGGTGCAAAAGTCATCAGATCAAAATCTATTGCAAAGAGTGTTGGTTATAATTGCTATCAAGTTTTTGGGCTGCAGCATACATGCGCGTCGCCAGGGGAGCCGTGCGTGGTGGCGTTATTGGGGCCTTCATTTGAATGCAAATCTGAAGGGTTTGAAGTCTCGTCTGACGTCAGGAAGAAGTTGGTATACCTTAGCCGCCAGCACCTTGTCAACAGGCCCACATCATGTTTGAGTGAGCCACTGAGAGGACTACGTCGCATGACTGGCCACACTCCACGGCGGATCTTCATTTTGGACTATTAGGGCTAAATAGACAGCAACAGGTTGATATCGTCTTCACTGGCCAACTATATGGCTAGTATGTCACCTTAAACACCTTTTTGGATATACACATTTCCTCATCGAACCATGTACGTGGGATACCTTTTGGATAAAGAAAGCAGCATGTACCACCACCAAGGACCTGTACGGCGTTCCAGCATCAATTTACCACCCCAGAATTTCGTTTCGACACCCCAGTATTCCGATTTTACAGGATATCATCATGTCCCCAACATGGACACCCATACGCACACGCACACTCACCCTCAATCGACGGGGGCTTGGGGAACCCCTTACGGCGCACCCAGGGACGACTGGGGCGCATACAGTCTGGGACCTCCTAACACTATATCGGCTCCCATGAGTAACTCACCGGCCGGACAAGTCTCCTACTGCTCTACAGAATATAATCCTATGCACGCTCCACCTGGATCAGCTGTTTTACCCCCGCCACCGACAGAAAATTTATCCGCGGGCCAGCTCTCTCCTGAGAGGGAGAAGCGCAACTCTTATCAGTGGATGAGCAAAACTGTCCAGTCGTCTTCAACAGGTGAGGTGGATTTGGAAAAAAAACAAGTGACACATTAATGTAAAAAAATGCATGCTGCTGGACATGATTCACCAAATGCTGAAATGTGGTGTGTTGCTGTGTGACAGAGTTGTATCCAAGTTAACATTCCATGTCACTTTAGTGTCATCGAATGTATTTGGGCTGGTGTGTGTTGCACATGGAATGCGTTGACTTCATTAGGCCCCATTGCAAGAATACACTGCTAGAATGACTTCAACATTTTGCCATGATTTAAAATGTGTGTTTCGGCAGTCATTTTGGTATTTGTCTTCAGTGGTTTGTTGGAAAACATTGTGCGTAATGACATGCGTGCACATAGCCGAATGGCGATGTTGCATTGGACTACTGTAGCCTACTCTAGTGCAAAAAGCAGAGTGTTTGCTTAGCTGCAAGTAGGCCTTCAGACTTCATATGGTATTGCTGGTCTCCCAAGTCTAATGCAATTCACCAGCATATGCACAAATATCTATTTTGTAGCATGGGAACAATTGTCAGTGGAGACACAGGCCTAGGTGTGGGGAAATGGCGCCAGGGCTTCTTGTAATGCTAATTTCTCAACTCCTGTAAACTGAATGTGAGGTCTACGTTTCCCAGCATTGTCTCACGTTTTTTTTAGTTATCTATCATGTCCAGGCAGTGCCCCCCTTTAACACCTCGCTTTTACTTTGATATGCACCGTCTCTTCCTCTGTCTCCGCTCGGCCTGTAAGGGTGACAACTTTCACAGCAAATAAAGATAGCCTGTCTCTGGCGCACGGCTAACACGGGAGTTCTTTGATGCGCCATAAAATAACTAATAAATCATTTTGTGTTGAATGCGGAGCCTGTTTAATTTGCATATTTAATGGTTACTACTTTTGAAAGTTGTGTTGTAATTAAGCATCCATAGAGATGATTTGGCTTCACTGGCGCTTGGATTTAAAAAGTAAAATAAAATCTTATTTATCGTGTCATTAATGGAGTCACATTTTAATAGGCCTACACACCGGTAATTATATCTCAACTATAATGCGCCATGTTCATCATAATCCTACCTTGTCAACATTTTTGTTATTGCGCAGAAGTTTGTTAGTCAAACAGTGCTATCAGATCTTAGGGGAAAGATCAAGCGATAATTTCGCCTTGTAATCCCTCTGTAGGTCGTGTGCTCCCGTTTAACATATCAAAGAGTCTTAGGGAATATCTTCAAGTCTCTTTGTTCAGCAGTTTGTTCATAACTTCACATCAAAGGAGATCAAAGTTAATTTACATAACCGGCCAATGCGAGGTGGTTTACGACGCACAGTGGCTCAATTAACATCTTTTTCTGCTACATTCCCAAAGTTGAGGCCTGTAACCTACAGTTTCATGTACAGTTTACATTTTAGTTTTATTTTAAGAGTCTTTATTTGATCAGATCCACTCCAAAGCAACTGCACCTGCACAGTGAAGGAAATAGTAGGCCTATAGGCTAAACCACAAGCTAACAACTACATACTAAAACCATCTGTTTTGTGCATTTACAGGTAAAACAAGAACAAAAGAGAAATATCGAGTGGTGTATACCGATCATCAGAGGCTTGAATTGGAGAAGGAGTTTCATTTTAACCGTTACATCACCATCAGACGAAAAGCAGAGCTTGCGGTGAACCTTGGGCTCTCAGAGCGGCAGGTAGGCCTCATGCGTAAATTTCACTCGCATTGCACCTCTGTCAAACATAACTTCTGATTTATTTGTGCCACTATTGTAACACTGAACCGTTCAATCTTGTTGTTCAACAGGTGAAGATCTGGTTTCAAAACAGACGTGCCAAGGAACGAAAGTTGATCAAAAAGAAGATGGGCCAGTCGGATGGCAGCGGTGGATCAGTACACAGTGACCCAGGTTCGGTGAGCCCTTTACCGGTGCCGGGTTCCCTCAGTCCGTCGGACTTACACGGTTCGCTGTACCCAGTACCACCAACGGGAATGAACACCTTACCATCGATGAGGAACATACAGCAAGTTACTGTTACACAGTAATAATCGAAAAACCGAACTTGGGATCAACCAATTTAATTGAGCACTCCGCACGCTGAAAGGACAGTGCGCATGAAAACAATTTTGGTACTCATGGATTACAAGGCTTCAGAAGACGACCTGAAGCTCACGGATTGTGGATTACAACAAGAAACAATCAAGTTTTATATGCAAAGAAATGCAGGAGGCTCTTCACATATTGTTTTAATAATAGAATAGTTTTTATCGAGAAAAAAAGAAAACGTTGTACGTCTGGTCAAGAAAAACTAAATATAATGGTTTGTTTTGTGTTTGATCAATTAAGATATAAATATTGTTTTCCTGTCTGTGGTGAGTGTATAGGTGTTTGTAAATAAATAAGAAAATCCGGTACAGTGTTTTAACATAGACTACTTTGTCTAATAGCCTAGTGCTATGCAATATGTCCTCATTTTTTCACGAGCACACCTTCACACTGTTTTCATAAAAGGGATACCCGTGAATCAGGTCGTTGTGTGATGTAAGTAACCATATGTAAATAAAATGCTTTTCCAAGTAAGTTACACAAATCTCTTTACTTATTTAAGAAACAAACATTTTCATAATGTGATGCGGCCGCTATCACTGAAGAAAAAAAAAAATCAACTGAGCCCACATCGTATGGCCATAGGGTGTGTTAAACGATTTTCAATTGATTTTTTTAAACAGTGTGATGGAAAAGTCTATGACTGACAAATGCAAATATTCATCAAAATTATATTGTATAGCCTAGCCTACAAATTCAGGTTATAGATAACACACTTAGAGAATAGGCCTAGCATATCCAATTTGGCTGATGATTTTGGTGACTGAAAATGCCCAGGCCTACATGGAAGCTTGGCCAACGTGGAACCCTTTCCCCCCTTAGCTAGCCTAATGTTATTTGGAAAGGGCATCATCAGAAAAAAAACACATTTTGCATTTATTCCTGACTCGTGTGAACAGCCCATAAGCCAAATTCATCCATTTCTATGATCTGACCAGCGACCGTGTAAGAATTAAACAGCACAACATAGCCTACACCCCGTCATCAACGCATTTCACTGTAAATATTGGTCTGCTGCGGGCCAAAGAAAGAAACACAGGAACGCTACATGTAACTATTCATGGATAAATAATAACTCTGTTCAGTGGTTACAATGTAATAATTTCGCGCGCCACTTGTGCTGTGGTGGCGCGTGTGAACAGCACATTGCCTGATGTCATCTTGGCAGCGCTAGAGACGTCATGAGCGTCTTACTGCCCAACATGGCGGACTTTGATACCATTTATGAGTTAGACGAAGAAGATGAAAGGATAGTGAGTGAAGAACACCTCGCCAGATACTGCCCTGAACCTGTCATAATGCGAGGAGCTGGACACATTACCGTGTAAGTTGGTGAACAGGCGAGTCTGTCCGTTACAACTGTCAGTTAGACACTGGTGGGTCAGCTAGCTTCCCTGCTAACCAACAGTGCATGTTTTTGTCATTCGTAGTAGTAAGCTACGATGAAAACCACAAGCAGGCCAAATATCCGTGTAGACTGTATGTTGTGTTCCTTGACGGTGATTACTTTTAGTCAAAGCAGTGTGTCTGACAGCCACTCAGACACGTACAGTGATTTATTGCGCTTTATTGCAAGCCATGCATAAATTCTGCCCCGTTAGTCAGAGGGAGGAAGGAGAAGGACGTTAGCCAGTCAGCTAGCGTCACAACATGACTTCAAAACAAGAAACCATGTCTACCTTCAACTGTCTATATATAAATAATATCGGGTCGTTTTCGTCATGGATTTCTGGATTTGTTTGTATGAGAAATGTTTGACAGAAGTGATGGGATAGTGAAGAAAGGTTTCTCCCGCAACGTAGGCTAGTGTGTGTGTCTGTCTGGCTATCGTGCAGTTTATTTCACATTAGGATAAAGATGTTGTCTTGTCATTTTCCATAGTGTTTTTGTGTATACATGAGGCAAATATTCAGATTATTATCAGACACAACTAATTTCACTGAACTGACAAGTCACTGGCGATGACATT
The DNA here is from genome assembly GCF_034702125.1 of Engraulis encrasicolus. NCBI lineage: Eukaryota > Metazoa > Chordata > Actinopteri > Clupeiformes > Engraulidae > Engraulis > Engraulis encrasicolus. The sequence goes on from NC_085879.1 coordinate 17,270,585, forward strand.
ACATTGTCAGTACACCATGTTGGGTTGAACATAAACAACCACACACACATAGACTTCAGAATCTCAACTGACTACTTTGATTCCCAACATCATAGTGCAGTAGGCCTATTTTTACCCATAAACACTATGAATTGATGTTGCCTCAAACTTCTTGGTCTCAAACCTGCTTTTTTTGTCTGCAGGTTCGGCTTGAGCAATAAGTTTGACACAGAGTTTCCCTCTGTCCTCACCGGAAAGGTAATGAAAATGTCATTATATTTCCTCTTGTCTAGACTTGTCATGATCAGCCAAGCTGCAGGACTAAGCAGACTTTGCATAGAAATTACTGTGGCCTAACTTGTTTGAAGTTGAATAATCAGAAAGGTACAGGTAAGCCTTATCGCATGTATCAATCCAGTTTTAGTTTCATGCGTGTAATTTTGAACTAATTCAGGCCATGGTAACCTCTACATTTTTGATGTGCACTCTGATTGGTACCACAATTGAGGTTTAAGGAGGGTTATCTTAAAAGACGACCGGTGTTTGTACAACTTGATACTTAAGCTTATGTCAAATGTTCTCATATGATTGAATTCTTCATTTATACATGGTCCGTGTTGAAGTTTTAAAGGCAGCACAATTGTTAAAAATAATCACACTTCTGTCAGAACATTTTAGTCATGAAAACACAACAGAAGATTCTGAATTAAATGTCTTTATTGAAAGCTATGAATTACATTTGGCGTTATGGTTCTGTTCAGAGGAGCGAGTCCCCTGATTTTCATGAGCATCATGAAAAAGCAGCAAGTCATGGGACAGCAACGGTGTTGGGCAGAACAGGGAGAGATGGATATTCCCCCTTGAACACAGCAGGCATGACAAGAGAACATTCCATGTCATACACATGTCATGTCATGTTCCTGTCATAATCAACCGCCTTAGCCTCAATTAAGACACAAAAAAGCTTCTCATCACAAGTACGCTGCATAAGAGAAAACAACAGGTAGCTGCCTCTAAATCATTTGGGTAGCAGCAACGACAGTCACATAGTGTCAATTTATGACACTGTAAGCTTATCCATTGTGTAAAAGGCTATCATTTCACATAAAAAAAGCACATACTGAACTTATGAACTAAGGTGTTAGCTGTATAACACATATCATGATCATCATCACTCGGATCATCAGAAACTATATGACCAAGATGATTCATTTCAACACACACACCATGAATGGATTATCACCCAGATAGAAGACAGGACAAGTCATTTTCTTGTCGTCTTAACTTCCTATACTCCAGCACTATAAACCAGCACTACATGGACTCATAATGGGCTGATGGTCTGCATAAATGAGGTGGTTGATGAGAGGGCTACCAACCAAGGAGGCCACAGTACACAGCTGACTCAGCTGGACTGACAAGTCATTCATGTAGACATTAAATAATGCAGGAGATTGTAGCCCACCTTGACGGACTCCATTAGACACACAAATTGGGGAGAGTATTTCACAAGCCCATTTAAGCAAACTCAAAGGCGCACAATACATTCAACATTGATGTGCGCATGCGCGGGCGTGCTGAAGCCACTGGCAGCCGCGGGATAAAGTTTTTATTGTTTTTAAAGTTTTAGAGTTTTTATTCAAGTTGGTAAATGAAATGGCCAACGGACAGTTTGTCCTACTTTTGTTGCTGGCGTTTTGCCAAACCGTAGGACTGTATAACTCTTTTGTGGCTGGCAAAAACGCGGAAGCAGCTTTGTTTCTGAAATCAGCTGGTGACAAACATTCCAGTAAGATACCCGTCGGACATTACCAACTGTTTAATACATTAATCCGACCGAGCCAACTTGCCCCCAACAAGCAACGTAACCGGAGGCGAAATACTGGTGAAGTAAAGATACATCTTACGCTACTGGTCGTCACAGAAAGCTTGCTGCTGTGTGGGGATGTTCATCCCTGCCCTGGACCATCCACCTGCAAAACATCTAGGTGCCAATGCCCGAACTGTGGGAAGACTGTGAGATCAAACGCAAATGCAATTGCCTGTGATCTGTGTGACGAGTTTGTTCATATTAAATGTGCAAACATAGATCGCAAAACATACTCCTTGGCCGTCAAAGCACAGGCAAACATTCAACTGGTGTGTAATGCCTGTTGCGCGCAAGAACTGTGTTTCCCCCGATATCCTGGATTACGCACGAGAGGTTACTTCTTTCGGTGGGGATGACAGTATGGAGAAAGGGGAAAACGTCCGTGGAACTTTTGAATCAAAGAGGGCTTCATTTCATTCACCTCAACGCAAGGAGTTTACTTCCGAAAATTGAAGAATTAAGGCAGTTTATTGCAAGGACAAAAGCCGCAGTGATTGCTGTGACTGAGACGTGGCTAGACAATTCCATTGAGGACGACGAGGTTAAACTGCCTGGTTTCAACTGCTACCGGCGAGACCGCAATAGGAACGGAGGAGGGGTATGTCTTTTTATTCGGACTGATCTATCATTCACCCCTTGCCCGGACTTACAGATAGACTCATTGGAAACTGCTTGGGTTGAAATTCGACTGCCCAAAACAAAGCCGATCTTGGTGGGGGTGTGCTACAGACCCCCCAAACAAAATGACTTTTATGAACTTTTAGAATCAGTGTGTATTGACGGCAATGTGTTTCTGGAGAAAGAATGCATTCTCATGGGTGATTATAACACAAATTTGCTGCTTACCAAGAAAAATTGTCTTCTTAAAAAGTTTTTACATTTTTGCAAGGTTTTTGGGTTACAACAACTTATAACTGAGCCAACCAGAGTAGATGTGTACACTAAATCCATTTTGGATCTGATACTGGTTACTGACAGGGAGAAAATATCCTGCTCAGGGACTTTGGAAATCGGTATCAGTGACCATAAAGTAATTTTCTGTACTCGCAAGACATCTAAGGGTAAAATAGGGTCAGGATCTCATCATTCCATAAAAATGAGATGTACAAGACAATATTCTAAGGAGGCCTTTGAGCTTAAACTTGCAGATCAGGATTGGAGTAAAGTTTTAGACAGTAAGGAACCTGATCAAGCATGGAAGTTGTTTAAGGAGAGGTTTTTAACAGCACTGGACATGGTTGCACCAATGAGAGAGATGAGAGTTAAACAAAAGAGAGCTAAATGGATGACTACTGAGATAATTGATTTAATAAGACAGAGAGATCACAATTACAGAAAATTCTCTAAGTCTAATCTGCAAAATGATTTTGACAAATATGTATATACACGGAACCAAGCAAGATATCTTATACAGAAAGCGAAAGCTGAGTACTATGCTGAAGCAGTTACAGAAAATATTCACCAGCCAAAGAAGCTGTGGAAAATATTAAAAGACATTGGTGCTGGAAAATCAAATACTAATAATTGTAATACTGGGATTGATATTAACAATACAGTTTGCTTTGACAAAAAAGTCATATCAAATCATTTTAATACGTTTTTTACTACAATTGCTGCCAGCTTGGCTTCACATCTTCCAGTAGGATCAGGGAATTTTGGAGCCAAATTTCTGAGGTCAATTTATAATGATGTATTACCTGACTCGTTTGAGCTTTGCTCAGTGTCAAATGAAAAGATAGGGGAGATGTTGGCGTCATTATCCACCAACAAGGCCACTGGCCTGGATCAAATCCCAGCCAGATTTATTAAGGATAGTGCTAATGTTACAGGGGGCGCCATTGCACACATTATTAATTTGTCTATACAACTTGGAAAAGTTCCAACGGAAATGAAAAGGGCCAAGGTTCTCCCTCTATTCAAGAAAAGTAGTAGGGCTGATGTTAAAAATTATAGACCGGTGTCAATCCTACCAACTTTGTCTAAAATATTAGAAAGAGTGGTCTTCAATCAGATGGAGAAGTACTTAACCCAGAACAACTTGCTTTATGACCTCCAATCTGGTTTTAGGTCTGCTTACTCCACCGACACATGCCTCACTCACCTATGTGATTACATCAGACAAGAAAGTGAAAATGGAAATTATACAGGCATGGTTTTATTAGATTTACAGAAAGCATTCGACACAGTGGACCATTCAATTCTTTTATCTAAGTTGCAATGCATGGGTTTTGGCCAGGCATCATTACAGTGGTTTAAATCATACCTATCTGATAGACATCAAATTTGTGATTATGATGGGGTATTGTCAGAACCCTTGCAAATATCGTGTGGGGTGCCCCAAGGTTCAATTTTAGGACCTTTGTTATTCCTTATTTATGTAAATGATATGCCAGCAGCTGTTAAATGTAAAGTCATTCTTTATGCTGATGACTCCTCTCTACTTGTATCTGGCAGGGACATCTCTCAGATTCAACACACCCTCACTGATGAGTTGAACAATGTAAGACAGTGGCTGCTAGACAATAGACTGTCCTTGCATGTGGGGAAAACTGAATGCATTTTATTTGGTACCAAACATAGGATAAAAAAGGCACCTGAGTTAAAAGTCACATGTAACGGTAACGAAATACAAACAAAATCAACAGTTACATATTTAGGTTTAACACTGGATCAGACTTTGACTGGTCATTCAATTGCAGAGAAGCTATTGTATAAAAGTGCTTCTAAATTGAAATTTTTGTACCGTAACACAAGGCAATTAGATTTTAAAGTTAAAAAACTTCTTGTGTCAGCGCTTGTGCAGTGCCATTTTGACTATGCCTGTTCAGCATGGTACAGTGGCCTGACAGTGAAAATAAAAAATAAAATGCAGGTTATGCAGAACAACATGATCCGTTTTATATTAGGTAAACCATCTAGGTATCATGTTACTTCAAATGATTTTAAGATAGTGGACTATCTGCCTGTGAAATTAAGGGTTGAACAGCTAAAACTGAATCATATGTTTAACATTATTAATGGGATAGCCCCTAAGTACTTGGGATCCCAGATTGTAATGGTGTATAACTTACTCAACATGCCCATGGAACAAGAGCAAGTGTTCGCTCCTGTAAGGTACCAGCTTCAAAAAGCACAGCTCGCAGCTCTTTCTTTTATACAGGGATTATGCTATGGAATAGCCTTCCACTAAATATTAAAATGGCAGAAACAAAAAGGTGTTTTAAACAAAGAGTTAGAGTATTTTTGTGGAATAAAGTGGAGAACTAGGTGACGTAGGAATGTGATGGCATATGTGTATGTGTTACATGTTTTTGTTATGTCTTGTCCTCTTCCATCAGGGACCATGTTGGAAATAAGTGTTTACACTTTTACATGTTATCCCTTGGATACCTTTTTGTCTTCCTATATCCATAAATAAACCAAACCAAACCAAACCAAAACCAAGCCTGGCTCAAACTACACGACTATCGGTCTGATTCTCGGCTGAAAACCCCTCTTACGACAATCGGTGGAACGTTACCCTCCAGGACCATCGCAAGCGATTGTGTCGGGCAAGATTTCCTTGTCATGTGCGACAGTCTAAGATAGAACTTTGACTGCTCAAAGAGGTGCAGATTGCAAATCGTAGAAATCAACCAGTGTTTGATATTTGCGACTGGAAATAGAACGTTGGGCATTGTTTCGGTGGTTGCGATCAGGGATAAGATTGACAGTTGCGATTCTCTTATAGTGTGCAGTGCTCCCCGACGTCAAAATCGTCCCTTTGGGACTCCTTTCTGTAATAATTAATGATGAACCCTACCAAATCTATCTACCCCTGTTGGTTAGGCTGTTATCCCCACAAGGCTCTGCTGCTGACAGCAATCCAAGCATTGCTTAATGTGCTCTTTGAAAAAGCCACTCTGGAGTGTCTGTCCCATCTGATAGTGGTGCATCTGCCCTGATGCAGTGTGTGTGTGCGCGTGTGAGTGTGCATGTGAGTGTGTGTGTGCGTGTGCGTGTGCGCGCGTGTGTGTTTGTTTGTGTGTCATGCAAGCAGATGCACACCTCTACCACCAGTGTGTGTGTGTGTGTGTGATTGTGTGTGTGTGTCCAACACTGGGCCCGATTGTAGCCTAAAAAAAAGCCCCATCTGTCAATGAGTAAACCGTCTCAGTGTCTTCTGTGTCCTCCGCTGGTCGGGAACCCCAGGTCCCCCTCGTCCCCCCCCGCAGTCCCCGGCGCTGGGGAGGACGCAACTCCAGGTGACAAAATAATGACATAAAAGAAGTCGGGTGCGCACAAGAAAAGAGGCAGCTTCCTGGGTCAGACACAGAGACACAAAAAGGGCTGGAGGGGGGGTTAGAGGGGGTAGATTGGAGGTAGGCTTTCGGGGTTGGTTGCATGGGTTTGGGTTGGGTTGGCGGGGGGCAGGTTTGGAGAGGACAGAGCGGGTTGAGGGAAGTGCAGGGTAATAAAGTTGGGTCCTCAGCTCCAGCGGTATAGTGACCCTGGGTGACATGTGACGGATGAGGTCGCGATTATGATGATTGAAGGGTGCAGATCGGGGCCTGCTGGGCTTATTGCACCGACTTCTTTTCACTGTTTGCAAAAAGAGACCTTTGCATCCTGTCATAAAAGATTACGACCCCCCTGCTTTTATGGCGGCGGCCGGCGTACATACCCAGAGAGAGAGAGAGAGAGAGGAATGAGCGTCCCATTCATGTTGTTTGCCGGACGGGCCACAGCTACAGCCACAGGCCGTCCACATACAACCCTTATCTTCTCTCTTCTCTTTGGACCCCCCCCCCCTTTCTCTCTCCTCTCTCTTTTTTGTGTGTGTCCCTCCCTCCTTTTGCCCTGAGCCTGACAGTGCAAGGAGGTTGGTTGGGCAAGTTAAAAGCACACCACTGAAGATTTCAATCTGATAATCTTAAGATCTCCACACAAGTCCCTTTCTAGTCTTTCCTTTAACTCTTCTTAGAATGTAGCTATCTCTGAGATGCATGTGTCATATTAAGTGGAAGTTAAAATGTGTCAGCTTTCCGGTCACCGTACCACGAATTATGCAATCAGCATTCAGGAGAAAGACCGGAGTTGTTATCCGCACAAAACATCAGGTCTCTTTGCCCTGCATCCTATTTATCCCCATTCTCTCTCTCTTCTATTCTCTCTCTTCTATCCTTTCTCTCCTTTTGTCTATGTCTTTCTGTCATACATACTGTCTTTCGTTTTCTCCCCATTCTCTCACTGTTTTCATCTTCCCCTCTCTATTTTACTCTCTCAATTTCTTCTTCTTCTTCTTCTTCTTCTTCTTCTTCTTCTTCTTCTTCTTCTTCTTCTTCTTCTTCTTCTTCTTCTTCTTCTTCTTCTTCTTCTTCTTCTTCTTCTTCTTCTTCTTCTTCTTCTTCTTCTTCTCTCTGTCTGCCCTTTTTTCTTTTCTCTATCCACTTCTGTTTCCTCTCTCTCCTCCCTACCTCCTGTCCCTTGCTCTCTCTCTTTCCCCATCTCTCTCTCTCTCTCTCTCTCTCTCTCTCTCTCTCTCTCTCTCTCTCTCTCTCTCTCTCTCTCTCTCTCTCTCTCTCTCTCTCTGTGTGCAGGTGGCTCCTGAGGAGTTCAAGACGAGCATCAGCCGGGTGAACGCCTGCCTGAAGAAGAACCTGCCGGTCAATGTGAAGTGGCTGCTGTGCGGCTGCCTGTGCTGCTGCTGCACTGTGGGCTGCAGCCTCTGGCCCGTCATCTGCCTCAACAAGAGAGTGAGTGGAGTGGCAATGGATCATTACATTACACTTTACTGTATATACACAATGAAAAGTCAATTGTCTGCTCTGCTTCTGATGCACTGTGGGCTGCAGTCTCTGGCCCCCCATGTGCCTCTGCAAGAGAATGTGCCAATAATATGCCTCATAACATTACACTTTATATACGAATCATTAAAAGTCAATGTGAAGTGGCTGTTGTGCTTCTGATGCACCGTGGGCTGCAGTCCCTGGCCCCTCATATGCCTCAACAAGAGAGTGAGTGGCAGTGCTTACTGTGTCATTACATTTTATATACAATTAAAAATCAACGTGAAGTGTCTGCTGTAGCCTACTGCACTGTGGTCCGAAGTCTCTGGTCCGTCATCTGCCTCAATAAGAGAGTGAGTGGCAGTGCTTACCATGTGTCATTACATTTGATATGAAATTAAATGTCAATGTGAAGTGGCTGCTATGCTTCTGATGCACCGTGGGCTGAAGTCTCTGGCCCATCATATGCTTCAATAAGAGAGTGAGTGCCAATGCTTACCATGCCTCATTACATTACATTTTATATACGTACCATTAAAAGTCAATGTGAAGTGGCTGCTGTTCTTATGCAGCCCCATGGGCTGCATCCTCTGCCCCGTCATATTCCTCAACAAGAGTGGCAGTGCTTACTATGTGTCATTGCATTTTATATACCATTAAGTCAATGTGAATGGGCTGCTGTGCTTCTGATACACAGTGGCTGCAGATGGACTTTTTCCTGATTATCCATCCTGAAAAAGCATTTGTAAAATAATGATCACCATGAACTCTAGCACACCGTGAACTGTTCTCCACTTCAGCAAGAGAGTTGCCTCCATGTTCCAGTTTAATTGGCTTTTTATTAGGGCAGGGCGGTTAATCGAAACCAATTAATCATACCGACAGTGATACCAGAGTGCATTTCACTGATTGGTCTCAACGAGAGAGTGAGTGGCCTCTTTTCTTCCGTCTGATGTACATGCAGCCTGGCAAACCAGACTATGACAGAAAGCACAGTGATTGGCGAGGGTGCACATATACCAGACAGCTATTGGTAGAGCAAAATCAAAGCAGCAAACAGTGCAAGTATAATCTTGAGGTCCAAAACCAAAAGTGGGAAATACCTTGAGCCTTGAGTCTTAAACCAGCACTCCCTCTTATTATTGATGCAGCTGATTGACACATAAAGGTGGCACATTCACATATTCACTCCTGTGTCAACATCGAGGTTATTATGAACTCAATGATGGCCATGGGATGATCGTGGTCGCTCACTACGTTTTCAAAGTGTGTATGCATGTACTGTACTGTGACCACCTGTATCCAGACCGCTCGGGACGAATACATATATCGCAGCAGGCCCGTCACCATGTGTCCTAGAAGTCCTCTATTAGCCACAGAGGACAACAGTTGTTGGCGACAATCACAAAACAGTCCCAAAATACTATATTGCGTAATGCAACATCATGTGTCCCAAAATGTATTACATAATGTGTTTAAAAATATGCACAATTATCTCTGCAACACGGCACTAGGAATCACAGCACAAGACTTTCATATTGCAAGCCGCAATGCCTGTTGTGGCCTTGTACTGAAATTACTTTGATTAATTTACTTGAATCTGTTCTTAATATTATCCATAAAAATTACTTCATCTTATGTTCTTGGTAAGTGGTTTAGTTTCATCCTTCAAAATGCTGCATTCACAGAGCAGAAAAAAACGAATTATTTAGCATCCTCTATAACACAGCACTGTTACATTCGTCCTTTTCCAGGAAAAAAAAAAGAAAGTGGACGTTATCTTGAGGCTGTTGTGTTTGTGTGGTATGTCAGCCATGGTGTCGAAGAATGGGCTGTTCG
>NC_085879.1:17282540-17342540 GCF_034702125.1 Engraulis encrasicolus
CCATGCAAATGGAACATGTACGATTAATTCATTAATGTACGTAACAGAATAGTGACATTAGCAGTGGTTGCACCACATTTATGTCTGCTTTTAAAAACGTCAATGACCCATTGGTAGTTTTTTTGTTTTCTGTTGACATACACATACATATCCTAGTTTCTGGCTATTTTGTGTAGTTTGAGGTTCTGGTGAGGAGCCATTTCATTTTGTTGACTGTTGCAAGTTATAATTTTTCACAATTAAAAAAAATGATCAGGCTTTGAAGTTGTAGTCATTTTTTGACTGGAGAATACCACTTGAAATTTCATACATACGCACTTTATTTAACTGTACAGACAGCCTTGACCCCTTTTGTAGCTAAAATGCAGATTGAATGGAATTAATTGAATTGCCATGTATTTGTATGTGCAGGCATGCATGTGTAACCGTCATTTATTTTTTTCCCTTTTCTTTTCGTTCTCTGGGCAGGTGATTCTTATAGAATTCTTACCCAAATATCCGATATTCCGGCCGGACTGAGGCGGTCTCCAGGGAGACGGAGCAGGCCCCCGCTGGTGTTGGAGCCCCCTCTCTCCCATCCTTAGTGCCTTGTACATAATGTTGGACCGAGGGTCATCGCCATAGACATGTATGGAAATATACTGCAGGGTGTCTGGAAAATATGAATAGAAACAGAAAATGATTGAAAAGTAGGTGTTTGTTTGAAATTCACATCATTTTGTATAAACGTGTAATACAATTACAATTTTCAGATTTCATTCTTAAATGTTTTGTCTCGCGTTTTCTCCAACGGGCAGCCACTGGGGTCCAGGCACTGCTGTGCTTAATTGCTCAGAATTCTACTGGAATTTGGTGCATTCGCTATCAACAGCTGCATTCACCTTTAGTGGCTGTTGCATGTCTCACAGCGCAGACCTTAAGACATCAATTTGAGAGCAGGCGGTGACAGATCAATAAAGTGATGTCTGGAAATTCTATAGCACTTTGAAGATGACATGAATTTCAACACTCAACCAAGCTACTTAACAATCATTTAAATTGTGAATACATTTTTTTCTGGACACCCGGTAGTATACTTGTCTGACATATGTCAATGGTTATCACTGGCTTCTCATTAGCCTCAACACAAGACACCACACCACAACAAACCATCAGCCCACTCTTCCCTCTCTCCTCTCTCACCTCTGAACCCCTGTATGTCGCCCTCCTACCCCCCCCATTCCCATACACTCCTGTACAGTAGAAGTTGCAAACACTGTCACTTTGTTTTAGAGCAGATTTTGCACATTTTCCTGATGTAGTAGAAAAACGCTCCCTTTTGTTGCACTGACAGACGTTTTGTTTTTGTTTATTTGTGTTTGTTACGTATGACAGTTTGCGATTTCGACACAAAAAGAAGCAACAGAGAACTGAAAACTGTTTTTTGAGAGAGAAAAAAAGTGCATTTACCCCAAAGAGCCATCAGTCCCTTGCCACATGTTGTATTAAGATATCTTTGTAAACAAACAGGTCACCTTTCGGTGCGTATTTGCCTTATGTTAAACGACAACCTTTTTTTCTAAAGAGATGTGTGTGCGTGTGGATGTGTGTCTCTGTGCGTGTGCATGTGCACGTGCACATACACCCTTGTGTTTGTGTGTTCGTCTGTGTGGATGTGTGTGTGTGCGTGTGGGTTTGTGGATGCCAATGTATGTTCCTGGAGGGATTTGTTGCACAGAACTTGTTCAGCCGTCTAAACAGGTTCTGCTGTGAGGTTTTTTTGGGCATTGCCTCCTGAAACCAGTTGTTCTCTCCCTACAGTTGATACGGGGAGGTGGGGGGTTAAAAAGAGTAACGGAACAGCGTGGCTGCTACACTTAGTGTGAACTAGCAGGACATTCCAAGAACGTGTTAACCTACAAAAAGTACAAAAAGTGGTAAACCTGATAATAAACATTTTACAGGTGTTATTTAGTTAAGAATTTGGGGAGTTCAGGCTCTTTTATTAGATGTCTTACCACTACCTCTAGGTTTACAGAGCCTGCTTTGGCTATTCACACACCTTCTTGGAATAGCCATTGCCCCAAAGGACTCGTGTGTTGGAAATGGAGTGAAGAGTCAACGCCATTGGTTTTCCTGCACCTTTTTTGTTGTTTTGTTTGTTTGTGGAGATTTTCCTCCACCTATGGGTAGGGGGAGCTGTCTTGCGACTGACCTTGTAAATACAATACACAGATTAACCTGTATGTACAGTGTGGTAATGCCATGTTTACATGATGTTTAGCAGCTCATTTTGGGGCTTTTCGTTGGTTTTCATTTTTTGTTTTATTTTTTGTTTGTTTGCGTTCTGTTCTGCCAATAATATAACTGTATTATAGATTTTCTTAAAAAACAAGTGTTTCCATGAATAGCGTTCTCCAAGCCGATATTTTGACCCATGTTACCTTAGAGAAAGCCATACGCGTTTTTGATGTACATACTGTTTTTGCCAGAGCTTAAGGCTGAAGCTTGCACTTGGGCAGTATAGGTTTAGGAGGGGGGATAACGAAGGGTGCCTGCCTGCTCTCTGGTTTAACATGTGGAGAGTGGCTCTGTTATACATGGATGCCCACTTGTTATTGATAGTGGGTCTAATAGACCTACATGGTTGCCCACTTGGATAGTGGGTGTCTTGTACATGAATGCTCACTGGCTGTTAGATAGTGGGTCAATTATACAAGGATGCCCATTTGCTGTTGGATTAGTGATCGTCTTGTACAAGTATGCCCACTTGCTATTGATAGTGGGTCTCTTAGGGCATGAATGCTCACTTGCTGTTCGATAGTGGGCGCCTTGGACACAAATGCTCACTGGCTGTTGGATAGTGGGTGTATTACACACGAATGCTCACGGGCTGTCGGGAGAGTGGGTCTCTTATTATACACACTGATGCCCATTGGTTGTCGGAGTTGCGGTAATGCCAACTGAGGAAACCATTTTGCCACAAGACGACAACAAAAGTGTCATTAATTACAACTCTTCAACTATCATTTTGTGATGAGTTGGTTTTTGTTTTCTTTCCCCCTCTCTCTACCCCATAATTTTGCTTTGCTGGACACCCCTCTCTCCTCTCTTTCTCCATCAGCTGTTGTTTTCAAATCAGTCTTGAGGGGTTTATAAGCATCTCCGTCTCCTTTCTCATTTACATTAGCTGTTACTTGACATTGTCCATATGCTAGCTGCGCTACCTGTGGACACTATCTATCTATCTATCGATCACTCCTGTCACCCTTCCCCTTCTCTCTCTCTCTTGCTCTGCAGAGAGTGAATCTGACATCATTCAGCTTCTTCAGTTTCATCCTTTTCCCTTTATTCATGTTAGTCCACTCGCTGCATTAGAGAGTGCCTCATGGACTTCATGGTGAAGCTTGGAGAAGAAGAGCTGTGCTCGAGGAGGAGGAGAAAGGGTTTTTAAATATATATGAATATAAAATATATATATCTACCGGTCTAACAGGGAGTCACAAAACCTCCTCACAGTATTGGTACCCCGTTACTGAGTTTCTTGTAAATGTTTGTCATTATTATACCCAATCCTATGGAAAAAGGCTTAAATAAACGGTCAATTTTTACTTTTCTTTTCCCAAAAAGCGTCTGATGTGTATTTTGTGTTTATTGTAAGATATATATATGTTTTTCTGCATCAAAACTTGAAAGATTTAGTTGACTTTTTTTTTTTTAAATAGAAGGCCTCCTACCCCTAACTACCCACTCACTATCTCTCTCACACACACACACACACACACACACACACACACACACACACACACACACACACACACACACACACACACACACACACACTCTCTCTTTATAAGGTGATGACACTTGACTACTTGTTAAGTTATTGTTAGTGCCAGTAAAATTAAAGGATTATAGAGCAGTTTACTCCCCAGGTGAGTGGGGAAATAGGCCTGGATGACTGACAGCTGACCATGGCCTCGTGGCCACTTTGACAATGTTGTTTTGGCTTAACAAGGTGTTGGATGGATCGTTAACTTGCAGGCCCCACTAATTGCTCACCACTTTAAATAAAATTTAAGAGCAAGGGTTTGTACTTATGACACCCCCCAAAGTACTACATCCTCCCCCACTCTCAGGGGCCATAGCACCAAGTCCTGGGTGTTCTGTTGAGATGAGTTGCCTCGTCGCTCATATAGACAGGACGCTGGGCCCTATGCACAAACAAAAAATCTCTGGGCTCCTGCTTTACACTAACTTATGTGGGGGGCCCGAGGTCCCCCTTACAATGATGCACCCACCCTAGTAACAGTGGTGGGAGATTGGGGCCCATCTAGAAGTTCAATAGTCAAACATGTTTTTCCCCTGATTAACCAGGAGTAATCTTGAGTTTCCAATCTGAAAGTGCAAGTACAAAACAACTGTAAACATAAAAACCAATGTAATGCACAATACGTAGAGGAGCCCTACTGGCAGTGGTGAGAGTGGTCCATTTTGAAGTTCAATGGACATGCATGCCCCCACCCTGGATTAATGAGGGAATTCCTGATTTTCAAATCTGGAAATGTGCATGCATGTCCAAAAACTTGAAAGCATGTTGCCCATTGCCACCATGGGTCAAAGTAGGTTGTGTGAGAAGATATGTATGACGAGATTCAAATGATTTGAAAATCAGGCAACAAATTACCTTTGCATATTAGACTGCAATATCTGTCAATAAAGTATGAAAGTGATTCTGATTTTAAAAAGAAAAACAACAGTTCATAAAGATTTTCAAATCCAAAAAGCAGTCAAATACCGATACACCCAGGGAAAATGACATCTCCCTTTTCTTCTTGAGGCCTGCAGGGGGCAGTATGTCACACGCTGAATTTGCAAGTGAGTGGCAAGACATGGGAGGGGACCAAATGCAGTCTGACGTGGTGCACTAGAAATACCTCACTGTGGTTGAGAGAGAAAGAGAGAGTGGGGGTGGGGAGGTTGGGCAGGTAGATTCTATGACTTGGGTTAAATGGGCTGACCAAATTTACTTAATGTTAAGGGATCTAGGTGTTCACATAGGCCTACTGTAGTGGCCCATAGGCATGACCCATATGGCATATGGCAGTGGTGGGGACCTACAATTCAAATTTTCAGCATGTACCATAAGATTTCTAGCAGCACAGAAGTATCCTGCTAGCATCTCAAGTGAATTACATTGACTTCTGTAGGGGTGTTTTATCAGGATTTCTGGAACAAGCCTTTTCCAGGGAGTGTTCCCAGCAACACCACCGGTGGTGTGATGTGTGTTTGCACCTCCTGTCACCGGCCCCCAGCTGCTGTCTCCACATCTGCAGCTGTAGAGGACTCAAACGCCACAACCAGAACAAAGTAGGTGTCTAGAAAGATGTACAGGGTGTGATTTAAAGGGCTTAGTATTGAGACTCTTTTTCAAAAGTTATTTTTTTTAAATTTCAGCACATTTTATTTTACAATAACATAATACCAGTCATATGTTAAGCAAACAATATTATGCTATGTGGATAAAATGTTGAACATTGAATGTCTTCCGTTCACTTCATACGGCCTGAGTTGCATTCATTTTTATCCCTACATAATGTAATGTGCACAGTGTTGTGTACAAGTCATTGTGAAAACAAGGCAATCAGGACATTTTTTCCAGAAATTAATCAAAGGTTACCGAAAAACAAATCAGTCTAGCAGAGCTTGTGGTGAAACCATATTGCTTTATTGTATAATAAGAGGAACCCAGGGACAGGCAAAAGGCGTTCCCTCTCTCCCTCCCTCTGTCTGCCTGGGCCATCCCATGGGGGGAAAAGGAAACAATCAACATTTTGAAATGGAATGCAAGTGTCAGGAACTGTGTGTGTGTGTGTGTGTCTCTGTGTGTGTGTGTGTGTGTGTGTGTGTGTGTGTGTGTCTGTGCGACGCATGTGTGAACTACACATCAAATCAGACACATTCATTCGAGTAATACGTCATCAGGTAAAGAGAACATGAGAAGCAGGAAAAGAAAATAATTATACAACGATAGCATGTTTTTGGTCTATTGGCATTTTAAGGCAGGTGTGCATAGATTCATCCTTCGTTCTTTATAATGTATGCAAGGCACCCAAAAAAATCAAACACTCATTACAGTTGCATTCAACAGAACATCACACAGGTAGCCAATTATATAGTATCAAACCCCAATTAATACTGCAAATCTAACGTCATTATGATGTGTATTTCCTAGCAGTTTAATCGAATAGTATTTGGTAAAAGTTATTAAAATATCAGCATAAGTCACATTGTAGCCCAACTCAAGACGTTTTGGTCTGCTCTCAGAGGTGTTGCCATACTTGGTATACACCCCTGTGCGTCTGCCATAGTTTTCCTACGGAGTATGGACACTGAGAGCTATGCAACAGAGATATACTAACAGTGAACGAGGCCCTATTGCTTATATATTGAACCTTAATAACCCCCGCTGCCATAACAAGGGTAACATTAGTGATTCGTGCTACACACATAACAACACAGGCAACTCTTTAATTCGGCATGTCTTGCACGGAACGTGTAACATTCAACCAACGCAATCTCAACGTTCTAAAAACAAACAAATAAAACTTGAACTTTCAGGGCTTTAAAAAAAAAAAAACATGCCCTGCATTCTCTCACTGAACTCTCAAAGTTACACACGGGTGACAGACACAGAAGGAAAAAGGCATTTAAATGAAACATTCAAAGAAAACAAAGCGATTAAAAGGCCGGCGAGACATTTTGGCCCAACATAAAAAAATGTGTAATTCCTAAACATAATTCCTTCATATCCAATTAGCTCCCAATCTGATTGTCAGTTTGTCTTCCTCCTCCCTGATTGGCGGCCGTCTGTCTCCAGGGGCAACCATTTCAGCCAATAACAGCGCGCGCACACATTCACACACGCTAACATGGCAGTCTCGCCTAGAGCAACTGTAGGGATGTCAAGCCAGTGATCAAACTCTACGTATAATATATATATATAATTATAAAACATTCATCGACAGCAATTAAAACACTTCCGGGGGGCAGGGAAGGAGACCCAAACCTGTCATGCTTTCTCCCTTGTCAGACCAGACAAACAAGAGCAAGTCTTCCTAAGATAAAACATCGTTAAGACATTTTGCAGCTTGAACTGTTTAATCTTCAGCCATGGAGCATCCACAATTTAGGAAGTTCGGTTATCCATATTGTGATAATCAGAGCTGGGCCTTAACAGACATGTTCCCTCAGTCACTCCATCATTCACTATGAAGGGGCGGGAGTTGCCTTGTTTGTCCCTGTCATTTACACAGTGCACTGGGTGAGGACTAGATGGGGCTTCTGTTTTTAGGTTTCTCATGTTCTGATGGAGAAGGCAGGGGGAGGCCATTGTCTGAGGCCCTGGAACCTAGTGCCTGGTGCCTGTAGCCCTGGAGGGGGAAGGGGGAAGCGTGGGCTAGATCCTATTCTGGATGTCCATTGTACAGAGGGAGCAGGCCTGGA
Organism: Engraulis encrasicolus; assembly: GCF_034702125.1. Lineage (NCBI taxonomy): Eukaryota > Metazoa > Chordata > Actinopteri > Clupeiformes > Engraulidae > Engraulis > Engraulis encrasicolus. The sequence goes on from NC_085879.1 coordinate 17,290,026, forward strand.
AAAGGAGCCGTTTTTGGGGGCCTGGGTTGCAGGCTTTGAGGCCCGGAGCCTTAAAGGCAAGAGGAAAGTGTGGGCGTAGGTGAGGCTTCCCAGCCAGGAGACCAGGGTGAGTGTTGATGATCATGTTGTGATGGCTGTAGGATTCAGACTCGCATGAAGCAGCACAGAGGAGGCAGATGCAGCTGTGGCCGGCCTGGGGACCTAGGGGAACCTGGTGCCTGGGCCCAGGTCCCTTAAGCCGGGAGGGAAGCGTAGTGTTTAGATGAGGCTGCCAGGCCAGGAGACGACGGTGAGGGTGACCTTGTTCTTCTGCAGCTTGAGCATGGGGATGAGGGAGGAGTTGTTCATGCCCACCGTGGTGGCCCCGTTCACGGCCACGATCTCATCTCCACACCTGCGAGAAGAAGGAGAGAGAATACATGGCAGACATTTGAAGAGAGAATACATACAAAGTACTTGCTTCACAAGAGGTGGTCAGCGCAAATCAATGTTTGCACGTGTGCCAAGGACGGACCACTCACACACAGAAAAACACTCACTTGAGGCGTCCATCGAAGTGTGCAGGCGTGCCAGGCACTATGGTCTTGATGAAGAAGGGCTGCTGGCCTCTGCTCTCCTCGTAGCCCCCCACAATGCTGAAGCCCCAGCTCTCAGTGTTGGTCTTCATCAGCACAATGTCACGACACCAGTGCATGTTGCTGCAGTGAAGAAATATAATATATTCGGTTACATAGGGCTACATTATATTATATTATATTATATTATATTATATTATATTATATTGCTGTGAAGCTCTCAGTCATCAGCATGATGTCACAGCACCAGTGTATGTTGCTGCAGTGGAAGGAGGGTTACGGTATGGGCTAGGCACACATTTCTCCTTTTGTGCCTCAATTAAAAAAGCCATTTTAAGCCATTATCACTTCACTGATTGTGGATAAATCTTACAAAAAAAGATTAAGCCTCCAGGTCGTCTTTTTAAAACATTAAAGAATAAAAAAACGCTGGAACATTGAACAGGTAGCTGATACCCGGACAAGTCAAGACAAGTTTGGCTTAAAAAGAAAGCACTTTGAGTCAACTGAGTATAGTTGTGCTATTGTGCTATATAAATATACGCTGCTGTTGTTGTTGTTGACGAAAGGTTGATGTCAAAAACTGAAGCTCTGTGTCCCACCTGGGCAGTCCAAGCCAGCGTGTCCAGAGCGGTGCCCAGTGGATGTCGTCCTCGCGGGGGCTGTCCCCTCCCTCCTGCTCCTCCTTGGCGGCGGCGTCGCCCTCCTCCTCGTCCTCCTCGGCCAGCGTGCGGATGACACGCAGGGCCACCGAGGGCTGGGCCGTCTGGGCCTTCAGCACCGACACCGCCTCGCCATACGTCAGCTGTGTCAGGTCCACGCCGTTGATGCTCAGCAGCACGTCGCCTGGGCAACCACAGGAGACACCATATTCTAAACTCAACATGTCGTGTAGGCAACCACAGGACACATCATATTCTAAACTCAACAACTCAGCAACCACAGGAGACACCATATTCTCAACTCGACAAAATGTCGCCTAGCCAACCACATGAGGAGACACGTTATTCTCAACTCAGCAACACTAACAGGAGATGCATCACATTCACAACTCAAATTTCCCTCAAACATTACAGTCACCATAGAGCCAAACATCTGAAACAAGTATAGACATCAGGAGTCATAGGACTGTTATATGACACATGCTATGATATTATACATGATATGACATCAGCCATATACTAATACTATATGAAAATATGTAAATAGACTGCAATATCAGTCAAGAGTCATAAATCCTTTAATGGGCAAACGTTTCTTCACTTAGAACTACTACAGTATTAACATAGCCCCAGGTAAAGAGGAAAACATCTCCACCTGGGAACATGGGAGTCACATCACCTGCCACCATTGAACATTATGCAATGGGCTACATGCAAAACTCGTCTGCCAGACCAAATTTGATTGCGGTGCTGCTCCACAGTCTGGTTATTTGAATAATGGCATACAGAGAGGTGGAGGTGGAAAATCCCGGCTTTAGAAAGTAAAACCCTGAGCCACACACTTGATCCAATCTTGAATGGTATCTGTGGACATTAGGATCTGCTGGGATCAGAAAGGTAGGTAATCTGCAGTAATAGGGCTGACCAAGTGGATTACTGGCTGGTTGATAAGAAAAATGAAAAAAAATGATGTTGTAATTACAGTACATTTCATTATCGAACCAGAAGTTAATAGCAGCCAAATGGGATAATTTTAACTGGGAGCGGCTTTTACTTCAAAAGTTAAAATCCTTTCCACAAACCTGATCCAGCAAGCTCTGAAGATGATTGTAGAAGTAGAAAAGCTTACTTTTTCTGGAATACCGTACATCATTTTGCAAGTCTGCACAAAACGCATTAAACAGGCTAATGTCACTGGCGGGGTACTGACCTGTCTTGATGTTGCCGTCACGATACAGACACCCTATTGGCTGGACGCTGGTGATGTAGACGGGGACGCGGCTGCGGCAGTCCCGCCCCCCGGCAATGGTGATGCCCAGGGAGTGGCGAGGCTCCTTCTTCAGGTTCACCGCCTTCTCCTGGCACGAGAAGCCGCTCGGGGGCTCCTAGAGGACAGGAGATGAGAGATACTTTACTGATTAATAACATGTAACAATATGAACTAACATGTAACAACATGTACTTGACTGCCTTCTCCTGGTAGGAGAAGTCGTTCGTGGGATCCTCGTAGTATTAAACAGAGGAGAACAGAGATACTTACTGTTCAAGGTTATACGGATCAGGATATTTTAAAATATAGATATTGTTTCATCCGTTAACGTGTAAACACGACATGTGAAGTGAAAAGTGAAAGCCCATTTGTGGATGACAATAAAAACTCCATTGTGACAGGTGCATTTTAGCCCCCTAAATGGGATAATTTTGAAATGCACCTTCTAAAACAAGACCAAAAATATCCACACACGTGTAAATAGCTTCTCAGACGTATAACATGTACTTGACCGCCTTCTCCTGGCACAAGAAGCCACTCTGAGAATCTTAGCAGCAGAATGGCATTGGACATCCAGAATAAATACTTTAAGCAACATAAATAAAAGATTGTCCATGTGCATTTGGAATGAGAGCTAGCCATATGGTGAGATATTTTTATACGAAGTAAGCCTCTCCAAGGAGGAACCACCAAGTGTTACTAATTGATCACTGGGGCACCCTTTTGGATAAAGGCATATAGCTTCCACTTGGACGTTTCCTCCTGGCATGAGAAATTACTTGGAGGGTACAAGTAGTTCAGTAGAGATGTACATTCTGGGAAGAAATTAAGTAATCCCAAAGCAATTGATTTAAGCATGCATCAGCGCCGCAGTCACTACAACTGCAGTTCTAATAGTTGAAAAGTGTATAGTGTTATACTACAGTGATTGGGTGGGCCCTGCATCAAGCGCACCATGGTGTGTTATTGTTTGTATGTATACAGGAACAAAGCATGTATAATTGACTGTTCCACTACACTAAATAGCCCACTGAGCAGAACCTGTATAAGGACCAGAGTTTACAAAATGGTGCTACTCTTTGGACCTCATTATACAGTGACCTGTACAGTAAAACTAAAAGGCAAGTCCAGGGCTTGAGATGATTTGAATTCCTCTCAAGTCTGGAACAAAGTGTCGTGGCACACCAAGAACTTCAATAAGATATTGACCGAGTTTGGAAACGTGTCGGCTTACGCCTTTGCCCACTGCATTGAACTGGATGGTTTAAATAGCATGACAGACAGGAGAAATTCCCCTCAGCATTTGACTTCTGACATTAGGACCACAGTTTACAAAATGGAGTCCTACGTTTTGACACCAGTGTTTCCCATACATTGAGGAAACTATGGCGGCCCGCCATAGTTTAAATTTGGCCGCCATAGTTTACGAAAATGTAAAAAAAAAAAAAAAAAAAAAAATAATTTTTTTTTACTTTTTTTTTTTTTTTTTAACGATATCCGATTTGAATTACGATTTTGAATTTCCTTCGCATTTTCCTCCTGGAGTAAATACATCCTATAGACTCTGTATTGGTTAGATAAGTAGTCCCACGGTAACACAGAATGAGGGGAAAGCATTAGGAAGTGACCGTAAGGGTATTACAGTTGATTCATGTGTGCACACGTGTAACATCGGGTGAGTAACAGAACATGTGCGCAACGATGCGTTATGACACGCCGATATGCGAGGATCTTCGTCCAAATCGCTAGTCGCATGCATCATCGCTAACTGCGTTTACATCGCGTGCCGCGTGTAAGGGAAATGTTAGGCTAGTTGTTGACATGTATGGAATTCACTTCAATTTGTGCTGTTTCTTGCTTCAGTTGTGGACAAAACGATTGGCCAAACTCACAATAGAAAGCCTTTGCTGTGCTACTGTCCCAGAGAGCTGAAAAAAAAAACCTTCATAGAAGAAGTCACACTTAACAGCTGTGTTAACCAATCCAATGAGTTCTCTCATTTCTCTCTCTCTCTCTCTCTCTCTCGCTCTCTCTCTCTCTCATAGTAGCCTACTATTTACCCATAACAAATGGTGAATTTCTGAGCCCTTTTTAATTTGTAGCCTATACCACTTAAGGCATGATAATGCTTCATCATATTTTAGAAATAGGGCCTATGTGCCTTTTATATACCAAATGTTTATCATTTTGAAATTGTTTCAGTTGTTTATGACTTGTGTATGACTGAAATTATCTCTGCATACTATCAGTGCTGCATTGCTTTGTAAAGATAGGCTATTCAACACACTTTAAAAACACACTGAAAAGATACGGCCATAGTAGCCTACTGAAAACATTTTGTTCATAATAATGGTGATTAATAAATGGTGGTCTTAAATTTTCATACTGACATCCTTGAATTTGACTTGGTAGATCACGGCAGACCATCAACTTCAAAAGTAGATCTTGGTTAAAAAAAGGTTGGGCACCCCTGCTATAGAGAGAACCACAAGTGCTTGAAAGACAGGGATCAAAAGCCTAGTCAAGTTGTTGTAGTTTACTTGGGTTTGGGAGCAATATAAAAAACCTTCAGAGAAGGGACAGTTGGGATGAGTTTACTAACACTCCCTAGGCTTTGTTTTATAGTTGTAATGAGTTTGGTGACAGACCTTCATTGACACAGCAGAGGAGACATCGGGCTGCATATAGAAATTAATGTGTAATGAATGTGAATATAGACATAAATGTGTAATATGTTGTTCAGCCCTTTTAATGGGAGGAATTTGGAAAAAACTGGCCCTGTGACCAGCACCCCTCATGTAGAATGTGTACGCCTACAGATATGTGTGGGGGAAAAGGCATAGCCTACCCTCTAAGACCCTTTTTGTCTATGCGTTAACAATTTCACAGTGCTCTTAAATTCTTATCTCTGCTCCTATTTTGTTTTATTATTGTTTCCCAGACCCCTGCATGAGGGACGAATGAAACTGTGTTGTAAACAGAAATTATTCACTGTACTGCATTTTTTGACAATGACAATGTACTACTATTATACAAGTCATGGGTAAAATCTTATGTAGCCTTATTTCTCAAAATATAAATGGCTGAAATATAGGCCCAGGCCTACAGTTTCTCCATGCGCCAATGTCATACTGTAGTCATTGTTTTGCCGTTTTGCATTTACGCCCTTTACGCCATTTACACAGCCCCCCCCCCCCCCCCCAAAAAAAAGACCCGTCCCCCCCCCCCCCGGACAAAATAAACCCCGGCTGCCCCCATAGTTTCCAAAATTTCTGTGGGAAACACTGGACACAATCATTGATGTGGATGTGCAAATACTCATGGACCACATATCACAGAATTGCTGTAGAATTGCTTCAGAAGAATTTCTCTTACTTTATACTATTTCTCTTACTTTATACTTACTTTATACTACACTGAATTTGGGTGCACTACCACATGAGTACAAAATAGTCACTTCTTTGATACACAGTGCATGATGTTAGGTTGTGTGGTGCACAGAAACTAAGTGAACATCAATAAAAAAAAATATATACTGCATCATAGTCCAGCGATCAAAAACATTTTTCACACTCTGACAAATCTATATCAAAAAAATATACTCGACCCCCAAATGCCTCAGCAAGAGGGCAAATTGTCAGTGGAAACCGTTTAGTTTTCATAGTTCATAAACACTACTGCTGACCTTAAAATTATGAAAGCAATACAAACAGTGAGTCAGTCACCCAATGCTGGCCTACTCTGCTCTGGCAGACTCCTACTCCAGGGATGAGGAGGTTTTTTTTTAATCAAAAGATTTGGCCTGGGGCACAACAATATTTTTCCCTCTGAGGGCAGCAGAGAGACAGAGAGGGAGAGAGAGAAAGAACGATGAAGAGAAGGAGGGAGGAGAGCAACAGAGGGAAATTGAGGCAGAGAGAGAGAGAGAGAGAGAGAGAGAGAGAGAGAGATAGAGATAGAGATAGAGATAGAGATAGAGATAGAGAGAGAGAGAGAGAGAGAGAGGGGCAGAGAAAGGGAGGGGGAGAGAAACAGAGGTGAATTGACACAGGAGAGAGACATAAAGGGGAAGAGAGGAGGAGAGAAAGGGAGAGAGGAGGGGTAAGGAGACGGGCAAAACGGCAAAAAGAGGGGGCAAAGAGAGGAAGAGAGGACGCGAGGGAGGAGGGATAAAAATATAACGGATGGAGTGACCTCCTGTGGGGATACTGCTTGTGCAAACAAACACGTCAACGTGGCACATCCCTGATCCAGCAGAAAACACACACACAGGCACGCACACACACACACCCTCAAATCCCCCCCCTCCCCCCACACACACACACAGGCACACTCTCACTCACGGCTCTGACAGTGTGCCAAAACTCTCAGCCACCATTACAGTGTCTCTCCCTCACCTCACCTATTCTCCTGTGTGTGTGTGTGTAGAGGGGGGTGGGGGGGTTGAGAGGAGGATGAGTATCATTCCTTCCTACCCAGCAGGGCACTGCACCCCCCAGCCAGAGCAAAGGCTCCTGCCCAGCAGGACAAAGCTAACTGTCACCAGCTTTGATCCTCTGCCACCTGAGCTAAACTCACTCACGCACGCACGCAGGCACGCAGGCACACACTTCAGGTGAGAAGGCAGCACGCAAAAGACCACAGAGAGAGACAGAGAAGGAAAGGAAGGAAAAGGGGGAGGGAAGGTAAAAAGCCCCTACTTGTACTCCCTACCCCGTACCTTTCCACTTCCAGCCCTGCACCTTTTGATCAGGGAGAGTGGCTCTGCTCTGCTCTGCTCTGCCACGCTGTAAGCACTAGTGGCAGCACTGGAGCCTTTCATCTGGAGACAGGCCAGGGGAAGTGGAGTGGGGATGGGGGGGGAGAAGAAGAGAGGGAAAGAGGGGGAAGTGGAGTAAGGGGGAGGAGAGGAGGGGAGGAAGAAGAAGAAGAGAGGGAGAGAGGGGGAGAGAAAGGGAAGTGAAGTGGGTGGGGGGAGGAGGAGAGGGGAGGAAGAAGGTGGCAAGGAAAAAGGAGGATGAGGCAAAGTGGGGGAAAGGGAAGAGAGGAGATGAAAGGGGAAGCGCAGGAGAGAGGAGGAGGGGAAAGAAAGGAAGGGAGGGGAGGGGAGAGGTAAGGGAATTCAGGGTGGCACAGACGAAGAGGAGGCAAGTAAAGTGAAGGGGATTGGAGGAGTGGAAAAAGCAATTGAAGGGAAGGGAAGGGAAAGAAACACGAGGCAAAGTGCGGCAGAAGAGAAGATAAAGGAGAGGAGTGGAGTGGAGGCAACCGAAGGCAAGTGGAAGCTGGAGGATAGGGGAGGTGGAGGAAGGAGGAGAGAGGAGTAGGACAGAATGAGGGAGGAGAGGAATGAGGGGAGAGGAGAGGAGAGCAGAGGAGAGGTAATGGCGAAGAAAGGGAATACAGGGTGGCAGAACTGAGAGCAGGTGGGGAGATGGGGGAGGAGAGGAGATGAGAGGAGGAGGGCCTGGTCTGTGGAGAAGGGGGGAAGAGCGGGGAGGAGGGCCTGGTCTGTGGAGAAGGGGGGAAGAGCGGGGAGGAGGGCCCAGCCTGAGCCACCAGCATCTGCAGCATCTGCTCTGCACCCCCTCAGCAGCACACAGGAAGTGACACGCTGCTCGGGTGCGACTCCAGCACGGTGTCAAGAGAAAGAAGAGTGGAGAAGAGAGTGGAGGAGAGGAGACAGGATGGGAGACAGGAGAGGAGAGGGGAGAGGAGAGGAGAGTAGGGGAGAGGAGAGGAGAGTGGAGGAGAGGAGAGTGGATAGGAAAGGACAAGAGGTAGGGGGTAGGAGGGGAAATGAGACGAGAGGAGAAAGGAAAGGGCAGGAGAGAGGAGAAGGCAGAAGAGGAGAGGAGAGGAGAGGAGAGGAGGAGAGTAGAGGAGGAGAGGAGAGAGGAGAGGAGAAGGCAGAAGAGGAGAGGAGAGGAGAGAGGAGGGGGCCGGAGAGAAGAAATGGCAGAAGAGGATAGGAGAGAGGACAAGAGAGGAGAGGAGAGGAGAGGAAAGGAAAGGAGAGGAGACATGAGGTGGGGGTAGGAGAGGAGAGTGACATGCTGCCAGGGTGTGATTCCATTGCAGTGTCAAGACAGAGGCCGCGCTTGACAGTAGACTTACTTTACCCCCACTTTCTCACTCTTATTCCTTTGCTTTGTCTATGTGTTCCCCCTCTCTTCCTTTCTAGTTCTCCCCCTCCCATCATCATCCCATCTCTTCTCCTCTCGCTCTGACTCCTTCTTGATCCATTCATTATTGACTTTCTCCATCCTCCCCTTTCTTCTGTTTTCCTTACTTCTTGCTCTCCGACCATCTCTGTGTGTCATCGACATTCCCTCTCTCCAGTCTTCAACACTTTCTTTTTCCACTCACTTCTCATTCCCTCGCTCCTATTCTCCTCCTATTTCTCAACTCGTTTTTTTTTCCTTCTTCTTCACGTCCCGCTGCTCTCTCTTGTGTTCTGTTCTATTCTGCCAGCCTCTCGTGCTCCAGTTGACTTGAGCTATTATTATTTCACATTCCCTTTCATCTTCCCTCTCATGACACACACACAGATGCTCCCCCACTTTCTCAGGCTCGCTCTCTCCCACACACACACACTATGACAATCTCACACACACACACACACACAGACGCACGCACACGCACACGCACACACACACGCACGCACACACACACACAGACGCACGCACACGCACACGCACACACACACGCACGCACGCACACACGCAGACAAGCACGCACACAAACTATGACAGTCACACACACAACACTTCCCTGTGCACGCACACAGGCACACACACATTTCCCTACGCACACACACACGCGCACACTTCCCTGTGCAAGACACACATCTTCCTCTACTTCAACACACACACACTTGAGAAGTGCTGAGCAGCGAGCAAGGCTTTGCTGTGACAGGGAGGGGATTAGGGAGCCGGGGGGTGTGGGAACCAGCTCATGAAGCTGATGGCTCCAGGGAGGAGAGAGGAGGAGAGGAGAGGAGAGGAGAGGAGAGGAGAGGAGAGGAGAGGAGGAAAGAAGGAAGGAGAGGATAGGAGAGGAGAGGGGGGAGAGGGAATTGATAGAGAAAGAGAAGATAGACTAGAGGGGGGAATGGATGAAGAGATAGCAGAGGAGAGAGGAGAGGAGAGGAGGAGGGAGGAGAGAATAGAAGAGTAGAGGAGAAGAGAGGAAAAGAGAGAGGGGGTGGAATTGAAGTCAGCGAAGAAGAAGAAGAAGTGGAGGAGAGCAAGGTAGAGTACAAAAGAGGAGAGGAGTGGAGGAGAGCGAAGGAGAACTAAGTGGAGGGTAGGAAGTGAAGAAAGTTGCGGTGGGGGAGAGAGAAGAGGAGACTGGTGAAGGGGAGATGGTGGTGGAGGGGAGGAGGGCATAGTTGAGAAGATGGGGGGGAGGTAGAAGAGAGGGAAGGAGAGTGGAAGAAAGGCGATGAGATGAGAGGAGAGGAGGATGGAGAGCATAGGAGAGAAGAAAAGAGGAGCAGAGACAGAGGAGAGGGAGCAGGCAGGAGAAGAGTAGAGGAGGGGATGGGGGGAGAGAGGGGCAGGGGAGGAGGTGCTGTGCTGGGCCTCTGGAGGTAACACAGGCCCCTTTGGAATAAGCCAAGCAGACAGGACCACACAGACGCATCTCCACGAGAGCACATTACTGCAGGGAGGCTGAGGACATGAGGGTGGACACTGTGTGTGTGTGTGTGTGTGTGTGTGTGTGTACGTACTAGGGATGGAAATTTAGACCAGGCACAAGATAGTCATAACATATACAGTGACTGGGAAATGCATTGTTTATTTGTCAGTGTCCACACCTGTTCTGTGTGTGTGTGTGTGTGTGTGTGTGTGTGTGTGTGTGTGTGTGTGTGTGTGTGTGTCCGGTGCTTTCCTTCATGCATGTGTTTGTGTGTGTGTGTGTGTGTGTGTGGGAATGTCAATGTTGGTGTGTGTGTGTGTGTTGGAATGTCAGTGTGTGTGTGTGTGTGTGTGTGTGTGTGTGTGTGTGTGTGTGTGTGTGTGTGTGTGTGTGTGTTTTACCTTCATGTATGTGGAGCGTCTCCTGAAGAACTGCTGTTCTGGAGCTCTCCGGGCACCCCTCATCACCACCACCTCACCCACCTCCTCCGCCTCCGGGTGACGCATCACCACGAAGTTCACACGCACCTCACTGGCCTGATGAACAGACACACACAAACAGACAGACAGACAGACAGACAGACAGACAGACAGACAGACAGACAGACAGACAAATAGAGAAACACAGACAGACAGACAGACAAATAGAGAAACACAGACAGACAGACAGACAGACAGACAGACAGACAAATAGAGAAACACAGACAGACAGACAGACGGGCAGACAGACATACGGGGTTTAGTGAATACTCAAATGCTGGTCTAAAGAATATCATATCCAGTTGTAAGTATCGGGTTATGAAAAATGATACACCATTTATATGCAAATAACAAAATGCTGGTATTTGCATTTATGTTTTGTGCCTATGAACAATGCAATACATCATAAAAATCATGGCCGCCAACAACATCGATTTTAGGCAATTTGCACCACATGACTTTCAGGGACTGATGTGTCCTGTATCCACCCAGCTGTGTGATCTTTACTGTGTCTGTGCCTCAGAGCTAACCCACAGCGAAATGGTAACATTTGGGTCCGACACCCTGACCACTTACCCATGACTGTGTTTATGTGTACAGTATATCACGAAAGTGAATACACCCCTCACAGTTTTGCAGATTTTTGAGTATATCTTTTCATAGGAAAGCATTGCAGAAATTTCACTTGGACACAATGATTAGTGACCTTTTAACAACATATTTAACCGCTTAAATTTCTTGTTCACTCAGAAAAAAACAAAATACAGCCATGAATGTTTGAACATGTACTCACAAAAGTGAGTACACCCCAGATGAAAATCCGGTAGAGAAGGGGCTGTGATTGTACAAATCGTCTTGAAATGAAACGAAATGAAAAGGGATGAAAAGGTTGGTCATCAGTGTGCGTTTCAACCTTTCTTTGTATTGAACTTTTACATTTTGAGTCTGCATCTGGCTTAAATAGATTGGTGTGAGATTTTAATGCAATCCTATGGAGAATAACAGGATCTGCTTCAGTAGTCACAGTGCATGTTGACATGCATGTTTCTTTTAGGTGTATTTCAGATTACCAATGTTGACAGCATTCATGCATCCCCAAACCATGTCAGTCCCACTACCATGCTTGGCTTTTGATAGGATACACTTTTTTGTAAAACTCACTTGTTTACCACCACACATGCTTGACACCATCTAAAGTATATTTGTTCATCTTGGTCTCTTCAGATCACACGACATGGTTCCAGTGATCCATATTCTTGGTCTGTTCATCTCTCTTGAGACCAAGATAAACAAATTTGCTTTAGATGGTGTCAAGCATGTGTGGTGGTAAACAAGTGAGTTTTACAAAAAAGGTGTATCCTCTCAATAGCCAAGCATGGTAGTGGGACTGACATGGTTTATGGATGCATGAATGCTGTCAACATTGGTAATCTGAAATACACCTAAAAGAAACATGCATGTCATCATGCACTGTGACTACTGAAGCAGATCATGATATTCTCCATAGGATTGCATTCAAATCTCACACCAATCTATTTAAGCCAGATGCAGACTCAAAATGTAAAAGTTCAATGCAAAGAAAGGTTGAAACGCACACTGATGACCTCCCCTTTCATCCCTTTTCATTTCGTTTCATTTCGAGACGATTCGAGCCAACACAGCCCCTTCTCTACCAGATTTTAATCTGGGGTGTACTCACTTTTGTGAGTACATGTTCAAACATTCATGGCTGTATTTTGTTTTTTTTCTGAGTGAACAAGAAATTTAAGCGGTTAAATATGTTGTTAAAAGGTCACTAATCATTGTGTCAAAGTGAAATTTCTGTAATGCTTTCCTAAGAAAAGATATACTCACAAATCTGCAAAAATGTGAGGGGTGTACTCACTTTCGTGATATACTGTATGCATGTACGGGTATGTATGAATGCAGCAGACATGTGTTTACTGTATATGCATGCATGTAGAACTATCTGTAAACACCTGCATGACCTGTGATGCAGTCTTGGGTGTGCTGTGCCTCAAGTTGTGCCAGTTGATGCCCAACCCTTCATCATTTCATGTGTGTGTGTGTGTGTGTGTGTGTGTGTTCTGCATTTGTACCCACCTGTATGATCTGCGCGGCCGTCTCTGGCGTGCCGTGCCTCAGGTCGTGCCCGTTAATGGCCAGCACTTTGTCGTTGTTCCTCAGCTTGCCGTCTTTAGCCGCCAGCCCCCCCACCAGCAGGTCCAGGATGAAGACGCCCGACTCGTCCGACTTGCGGATCAGCTTGATGCCCAGCGGCTCCGAGCGCTCCCGCTTCACCAGGGTGACCTGGGTGACCGTGCCCTGGATCGGGTGGGCCGGGTGGTGCGCGTGGTGTGGGTGTGGGTGGTGGTGATGGTGGTTGGAGGCCTGAGTTGAAGTACATTGCATTACATTGCATGGCATTAAGTTTAGGAGACGGTTTTATACATCGGGTGCATTCCAATATGCAGACTCTAGTTCCTCCAATTGTGCTTGTAGACTCGCGTTTTGCGGACGTCCCGCCTTTGTGGAGAAAACAATTAAGTTTACCCGCTGTCAGCCTAGTCCAAAACATTTTTGGTAGACTGTTCTTCATTCACTATCCCGATTGCAAAGGAGGAAATTACATTAGAATTGTGCTTTTGCAAGATTTGGAATGAATTTTCTGTCGTGAGTGACGTCATCATAAGGTAACAAGCAGGCAAGTGAGCAAGGGAGGACGGAAGTCCGCATATTGTAATCCACCCAAAGTCGCTTACAAAGAAGGAGGAGCTTATTTATTTATGTTTATTTATTTGCAACTTGTTGGAAATTGAAGTCCGATTGCTTACAACTGTAACTTTTAACTATAACCTTTTGGATAACATGACCTGGATGAATGGCATCGCCACAGACATACGTGTATGCAGGTAACAGTAGATGTTACCTGTGGCGATGTGTTGGACGAGGAGGACGAAGAGGAGTTGTTGGATGAGGATGAGCCAGTGGAGGTCAGGGGAGGGTTGGTGGCGGCGGTGCCCGAGGAAGGGTGCGCTTGGTGGGGGTCGGGCCGCGGCTTGAAGCCCTTCTCCTGCATGACCGTGATGCGGAGAACAGAGCAGGGCCGCCTCAGCACGCCAATGGCCCGGTTGTGGCACACCGTCGCCAGGCTGACGTCGTTCACCTGGAACAGAGGGGAGATAGGGAGGATTAAAAAAAATTAAAACTTCACGCATCTATAATCACAACGAAGAAATCTCTTTGTAGACGAATGAAAATACATAATCAGAGCAAACAACACTTGCAGATACAAAGTGCACATAGAACAATAAGTGCAACCTGACACTTTTGAATGGGTAGGTTTTAGCTATTACGGTCTGACATTTAGCCTTCCACTGCCGTTTTACTATTCATTCACATGGTTTTACTAGCCCTCAGTTTACTCATAACTTGGGCGACTTGGCTTTGGGGAGAGAGGGACAGAAGTTAAAATGTGTCTGATGTTACAGTTGATAATATTTTATGGCTAGGAACAGTGTGAAGGGTCCTCTTTAACTACATAATCACCGATGAGGAACGCTGGTTTTAACGAGGCAGGGGCTGGGTTAAGGTCAGGAGAAGTTTTGGGGCCTGATGTCTTTTGGTAGATAAGGATGTTATGATGGGAGGCTCTTTAGTGGTAAGAGAGGGCGTTTTGCTGTTTATGTAATCGGAGATAAGCAACGTCGTTAAACAATCATTTTTAAAAAGCAGGACGCCAAGGTATTCTTCTAGGATAAAACCTACAGGGCCATCATCAGGACAAGAAGTGAACCAAGCAGTACCATCTTGTGTGCAGTATTGCTTGGTTCACTTCACGTCTCAGCCAAAGAGCACCTACTTTACTACTTGAATGCCGCAGCCCTCCAGCCTTCATTTCCTCTTAATACTTTATTTGAAGCTGCTGAAAATAAAATTGGTATGTATTACATACAACATGTGCTTTATTGTGTAGTGACAACGGAAAACGAATTCCCACCTATTCAGGACCGTAGTACTACTACTAGTTCACCCAATCTCACACCAAAAACACGAGTAAGAAAAATGTTTGGAATGCCAAGAGGGGGTGGTTCTTAAGTGGGAAAAGTGGTTTCTGTAGAATGCCTCCCTTGCAGGTATCGCAGGGCCTATGTAAGCGAGCGTGAAAAGTAACACCGAGTAAGCCTTTGCACGACATATTAACCAAATAAAACACCAAGACTGCATCCAGAGCAGTGTTTCTATGCATGTGTCTCTCCAGTTGTCCTATCTAGCTTTAGCAAAGCAAGTCCATTTATCTGGCATTAACCACACAAACAAAAACACAGCATCTATAGCTCACTTCCATGATTGTGCACATTCCAACATTCCAAATTCCATCCATCACAGTCAGTCAAGTCAGGTCAAGAGTGTGTGCTTGTTTCAGCCGTGTAGGTTTTTTACAACCACAAGCCCTCACCCCTCTAGCTACATCACTGCCTGTGACATCAAAACAAGCAACAAGAACGCTAGACAGCCCAGATGAGATATGGCATCTCTGCAGAGGCGTGGTGCATGATGGGATATGGGAGGGGGAAGGAGAGGGAGAAGGGGGGAGTGGTGCAGAGGTCACACCGTCCATTAGTCAGTCAAGTACCGGTATTTCCACTACCAGGCTCAGTAGCTCAGCTCCACTGCTTAGCTCTTGCAAATTACAACACGTGCAACTTGTGTCAGTGTGTGCTTTGCTGTGTGCTTTGCTGTGTGTGTGTGTGTGTGTGTGTGTGTGTGTGTGTGTGTGTGTGTGTGTGTGTGTGTGTGTGTGTGTGTGTGTGTGTGTGTGTGTGTGTGTGTGTGTGTGTGTGTGTGTGTGTGTGTGTGTGTGTGTGTGTGTGTGTGTGTGTGTGTGTACGCGCGTGTGTGTACGCGTGTGTGTACGCGTGTGTGTACGCGTGTGTGTACGCGTGTGTGTACGCGTGTGTGTGCGCGCGCGTGTGTGCGTGCGCGCGTGTGCATGCGCATGTTGGCTTTGCATGCCTGTGGGGATTAATTGTTTTTTGAGGCCAGGCCGGAAACTTCAAAGCACATACAGTATATAAAGTGCATAGCAACAGTGTGTGTGTATGTGTGTGTATGTTTATGTGTGTGTCCATTGTAATGTTAGTCAGGGTCATTTAATCTTTAAAGAGAAAAGCAGTCGCCTCTGAAGATTGCAAGTGTGACTGCCATGCTACACAGCCACGAGGGGAGTTAAAGCATGTGTGCTTACCTACATAATGTATGTGCATGTGTGCGTGACCTGCCACTGAGATGCACTGCATTCATCTCACTCAGGGCATTTCATCTTCATCATCATAAGAGAAAAAAATCAGAGAGAGAGAGAGAGAGAGAAAGAGAGAAAGAGAGAAAGAGAGAAAGAGAGAGAGAGAGAGAGAGAGAGAGAGAGAGAGAGAGAGAGAGAGAGAGAGAGAGCAAGCATAGGGGGGTAATGAAGCTTGAGCGTGACCTCCATCCTTGGCCCTTACATCATCTCTCCTCTCTCCTCTCTCCCTCCTCTCTCCTCCTCCTCCTCCATCTTTCCTTCTTCTCCTCCTCCTCCCCCTCCTCTAAGGACTGTGTATTTAAAGAAAGTCTCAGAATAATTTGGACTGCCAAACCAAGACAGTGAGAAACAGCAGCAGCAGTAGCAGCAGCGGTAGCAGCAGCAGCATCACTGCGTTGCTCTTACAACTTAAAAAGCAAGGGGGAAAAGTAAGGGAAAGAAGAAAATCAATTGCATCGACCAGAGCAGCGACGGGGGAAAAGAGAGATACTGTTTCAAGGAACGAGAAATGAGATCTTCACTGGCTTCGGTTGTATCTCTTTACAGACAAACTGCCTCTTCACCCAAAAAAGAAAAACCCAAACACAATCTTGAACCAAGCTACAACAAAGCAGCCCATTGGCCGAGGTGGCATGGCCTTCAGGTCCCTCTGGCTTTTGATTGGTCCAGTGGAGAGAGAGAGAGGGGGGGGGGGTCATGGCGGACTTACGGGGATGGAATGATAGGCCTGGGATTCCCGAGAGAGAGAGAGCGAGAGAGAAAGGCGAATGTGAATGTGGGGGCCACTGTGTGTATGTGGCTTTGGTTTAGTGTGGCACTGCTGCATTCCACAACAACCGAGGGGAGAAACCCTAGGAGAGGGAACTGTGGGAAGAGGAGAGGAGAGAGGCAGGAATCAGGGAAGGAGAGAGAGATGGCGGGAGAGAGAGAGAGAAGGGGAAATATAGATGGAGAGAGAAAAAAAAGAGAGAGGGAGAGAGAGCGACACAAAAGAGAGTGTGATGAAGATGGAGGGAGTGAACGTCGAGAGGGAACAAACGTGAGGAGCATGAGAGAAAGAGAGACATAGAGCGAGAGATAGAGAAAAGAAGATATGAAAATGGAGAGAGTGAAATTAGAGGGGGAATGGATGTGTTAAGCATTACAGAGAGAGAGCAAGAGGGAGATCAAGAACAAAGATGGAGAGTGAAAGCAGAAAGGGTGAAGAGCATGAGAGAGAGAGCGAGAGAGAGAGAGAGAGAGAGAGAGAGAGAGAGAGAGAGAGAAAGTGAGAGAAAGAGAGAGAAAGAGAGAGACACAGAGACAGAGAGATGCCGGGAGAGACAGAGAGGAGTAAAGAGAGGAAACTGGGGCAAGCATGTCATCGTAGGGTTGAGGTTAACCTGCTGGCCACCATTCCGTGCATCGCTCTGCTTATTGTTTCATACACACTCACACTCACCACACAACGAGGTCACCCCCTCCGAACAGGCACACGCGCACGCACGCACGCACGCACGCACACGCACACGCACACACACACGCACACGCACACGCACACACACACACACACCACAACAACAACCTCAACAAGCACAAACATTAAAACAACATTTAACTCAGAGGGTTAGGCCTGTATTGGAGCCGTCATATTTTGAGTTAATTCAACAAGATCAACCTCCTATCCCCCAACAACACACACAAAACTACAACACAACAATAGCTAACTTAATACACTCAAGTAGTTCCTCTTTGTAAAATTAACTTTCTTCAGAAAGCCCCTGTAGCTGGCGTAACAGATTATTAACAATAGCAAACTAAACGACGGCTCCTAGCATCAGAAAAAGAGCCTTCAAAAAGCCGGAGCTGCTGAAAAGAGTTCAGGGCACAGACCAAGGAGAGCGGGTCAGTGCGAGTCCACCGCTGAAAATGAGATCCATGATCTGATAAGGGGAGTCTCTGTGAAACCCTGCCCAGAATAAGGGCCCCATTGTGGGATTAATCCAGGAGAGAGAGAGAGGGGCCGGTATGGTACGGTGTGGTGCGGTACGAAAGGGCTGACATTTTAACTCACTTCACCTGTTCCAGAAACACGCTCACCTTCATCGGGGAGGGGAGGCAGGATATTGCCGGGCTAATGTTTCACCAAAGTCTGTGTGATTATGTGTTTTTGTGTGGATGTGTGTGTGTGTGAGAGGGAAGAGAGAGAGAGAGTCTTTCAGCCAAAAGTAGGACAGGCAGAGTACATGTCCTCTGGCTGGGCTACACTGGCCATTGAACATCAACCAACAACAACAACTCATCCCCAAACACCAGCACTGCAACCTCTGTCCGAGAGAGAGAGAGAGAGAGAGAGAGAGAGAGAGAGAGAGAGAGAGAGAGAGCAAGAACGAGAGCAAGAGTGAGACAGAGAGTGAGACAGAGAGAGAGAGAGAGAGCAAGAGCGAGAGAGACAGAGAGAGAAAGGTGGAACCACTGGAAAAAAAAACACCACCACATTTCTCAGCAAGAGAACCTTTGAGCCATAAGAAGGACAGGCAGAGTACATGTCCTCTGGCTGGGCTACACTGGCCATTGAACATCAACCAACATCCCCAAACACCAGCACAGCAACCTCTGTCTGAGAGAGACCCTTCTGGAATATTCTAAATATTCTAATATATGAGTCGATCCAGTGAGGGAGGGAGAGAAAGAAAAAAAGAGGGAGAGCCTGAGTGTGTGTGTGCCAGAGAGAGAGAGAGAGAGAGAGAAAAAGAGAGAGAGAGAAAGAAAGAAAGAGAGAGAGAGAGAGAGAGAGAGAGAGAGAGAGAGAGAGAGAGAGAGAGAGAGAGAGAGAGAGAAAGGTGGAACCACTGGAAAAAAAACACCACCACATTTCTCAGCGTCCCCGCACCATCACACTCGAGACCGGTCCTTCCGGTTGGTCGACATGGCGACACCCTTGACAGAGCATGCTCAGTTTAGTCAGGGCAGGCTTGGCTGACCAATCAGCTCGCTGGCTAGAACTTTATTATGTGACAACCGATCCTCCAAACTTCAAAACTTTGTCCCTCAACAAAGTAGGGAGAGGACAAAACTTCCCTGTCTTCCCAGAGAGATCGGCTTTCTCTTCTGGCCCAGGGCGGATCGATGTGCAAGGCAAGGGGAAAACCAGCGTGAGTGTGTAAAAAAAGGTTGACCCGTTATTTTGCGGTCTCATCGCTTGAGGTTGTTGTGCCATATGAGCAGGGAGAGTTTGAAAACATACAGTAAACATGTGCGGACACAGATACAAGTGTGTGCGCGCGCACACACTCATGCACAGAGAAGGAAGTTGGGGAGGTTATTATCTTGTGTTATCCAAACTCTGCTGCTGTCCCCTACAGCAGGCATCAGTTTTAATGAACACACACACAAAATAAAGCTGGGGGAGCCTATTATTTCATGTCACCCAAGTTCCGATGTTGGGCCCTTCAGCAGTTTTAACACACACACAGACACACAGACACACAGACACACACACACAGACACACAGACACACACACACACACACACACACACACACACACACACACACACACACAGACACACACAGACACACACAGACACACACAGACACAGCTGGGGAGTGTATTATTTGGTGTCATCCAAACAGTGCTGTTGTCCCCAGCTCACGGCACAGCCTCCCAGAGGGAGTGAGCGCTGAGCCAGCTGATCTGATACGGTGCAGGGCTGGCCAACACGGTGGGAATGCAAAAGCAAACAGAACTCTGCTCAGCTGTGTACACTGATAACACAACCCATACAGCACACGCACGCGCACACGCACAACGCCATTCTGGTGACTTGCGGGAAACACCAGAAACTCATAGCTGAGCCATGACTAACCATAAGCAGCTATTAAGAATTTCATTAAATCATTAACCAATCAAATTAACCATTAAATCAATAACAATAGTCAAACAACACGTACTGTACGTTCCCTTAACCAGCACAAAGGGCTGTGAGCATTCTGCTATCTAATAGTATCGACTATAGATAGGTAAAAAAAAAAAACTTTTAGTCATTGTTGCTGCGTTTTTTGGTGTGAGCAACCCTTGATCCATGCTTCCTTCTTTCGAATAACAAGCAAGCAGTTGGAGGTAGGCTGAAAAAGACATTGAAAAGACCCCCCATGTTTTGGAAGGGGTTGCATACAGCGAAGACTGAGCAGCACAGGTGTTATCAATCTGTCAATCTGAATAAAATCACATTCCAGATGTGAAAGATTAGAATCCCACCCTATATCATCCAGGATACTGGCTCTGTTTGTCATTTCCATACTACCCTTATCCTGGATGACATAGGGTGTTATTCTAATCTCTCACATCTGGAATGTGATTTTACAATGGGAATGGGGTTGTAGAATATATTTTGTATGAAGGAATGTTAAGAACTGAATGGGCATGAACTCCATGCATTTCAGGTCTGAAAAAAGTCCAGCTGCCTATAACTAACTTATTTTGACTAAAATGACCTGGATGAATGAGCATGTTCACAGTCAATAGCCATGAACGTATTGGGAGTGAATACCTCCCACTGTGTTTGTTATGTATACACCATCATCATCACCTTGGTATCCTGGACGGGGATAGGATGGAATAGCAATCTCTTGCCTCTAGAATGTGATCGTTGTAGAAAGTGTGAATGTGGTTAAGAGGGAGTGTTGAGGGCTGAATTGATGTTTTCGGTGTGAACAGCTACCTGTTTGTTTTTCAAATCGCTCTCACCATTATATTGTGGATGGGACGGGAGTCTAATCTCTCACCTGAATAGAATGTGATCGTTGTACAATGTGAGTGTGAGGGAATGTTCAGGGCTGAATGGACATGAATTCAAGCTCTATGCTCCATGTGTTACAGCTTGAAAAAGAGGTCCAGCTGCTTACAACTAACATCTTTTAGCTAATTTGATCTGGAAGAATGAATATCTACAGTAAAGAGACAATGGGCCTGTACATTCCAAGAGTGCATTCCTCCTCCCACTGGATGTTTATTTTTCATATCTCCCTCACCTTTGGATCCTCTACAGGGCGGGAGTGGATTATAATCTCTCCCCTCTAGAATGTTATTGTTTTAGAACGTGTTTTGTAAGGAGTATTTAGGGCTGAATGGGCATGAATACCTTCAGCGGCTTCTGTTTGGTTTCTATTCTGTACTCCCCTCCCATTTAGCTCCTGGACGAGACAGGATAGGAAGGTGATTCTTTTTTAAAATAATATATTTTTAGGGCTTTTCTGCCTTTATTTGGTAGGACTGTTGTAGATGGTTACATGAAGCGAGTGTGAGAGAGACGGGGGAGAGTCGGCAAATGACCCGGTCCGGAATCGAACCCGGGTCGCTGGCGCAGCAACCCAGCGTCCCACCGATAGGCCACGGCAGGGCCAATAGGAAAGTGATTCTAAAGTCTCACCTCTAGAATGTGGTCTCCGGGAAACAATTTTCCACTGCGCGCGGCGATGGAGTCGCGTACGATCTCCTGGACGACAATGTTGCCGAGGGGTGTGTCCTTGCCGCCGACGATACGCAGGCCGAGCTCGTCCTCCGGCTCGTCGCGGTACAGCTCCACTACGTTGGCCTCCGCAACCAGGCTGGAACGCAGGTGCGTCTCTGGAGAGATAATAACATAGATCAATTAATTAAAAACAACTACATTTAACCTTCGCCACCAGGCTCAAATGCAGGTGCGTCTCTACAATGGCAAGTCGAGTCATTCAATTAGTATAGTTTAAAGTAAGACCTGATGATAAAAGAAAACAGGCTCCTTCTACATTTCTCTCTGCATTATCAGATTCAATGGGTTCAATAAGTTTATTTTGAAATAAGGCACAATCAAGAATACAGGCTACTCCTACATTTCTAAGTAGTGCAAAAAATGTTTGCCTCTGCCACCAGAAATCATTTTCCAACTGGCATGGTGGCGTCAAATGCACATAGGAAGCAATCTTGAAACGGTAGGCATGACATTGAACATATTTCATAACTCTACCAACAAAGTTAACAGCCTATAACTCTGCTCTATAAAGTCAAGGAAGATGAAAACTACTTCGTGTTTCTTTAGAGTTAATAAATCGTACTCCTGCCCTAACGCATGTCCGACTAAGCATTAAAACTCCTATCTCCTCCCTTTAATGTCTGTAGTTGGCCCGTGTCTAACAACATAAGTAGCATCCCATCTGCTCAAATGGGTTTCTGTAATACCTGTAGTAGGCCGACGCGTAACATCTTTAGCAATATCTCATCTGCTAAAATGAGTTCCTTAAGCGTCTTTGGTAGGCTGGAGTCTAGCATCTTTAGCAGGATCTCATTTCCTCAAATGAGTTTCTGTAGCATCTTTGGTAGGCTGGTGAGTTTGTCCTCTGGGTGACCCATATAAATGGGAGCTGCATGCCAACTCTTTAGTGTTTAGTGTCTGTGGCTCCTCTCCTCTACTCTGCCCTGCTCATGTCTCTATCCTGTTAGCCCTAATTTCGGTCAGACACGGACACGGACGTGCTCACGCACGCACACACCACTTATCTTGCCCTTCAGTGCCTCTCATTCTCCATCACCCTTATGTGACAAAGTGTCATTGTGCTCTGCTGTGATGTGCGTGAATAAAAACGTCAAGCCTGTTAGTGTAGAACAGCTGCGTGAACAGGAGACAGTAGCGTGGAGAAGTGTTCTTGAGAAACGGACAAAATACTGCCATTCATTCTCCATCACCCTTATGTGACAAGAGCCTCCTTGTGCACTCTGATGATTTGTGTGAATAAAACGTCAAGAGTATTAGTGTACAGTACAACAGCTGCCTGGATAGGAAAATAATAGTTGAGGACTGTTCTTGGTGTTGGAACCGCTAAAATATGAAAAATGAACCCTTGTTACATAGATTTTTGACAATAAAGTACACTTGACTTGACATAAAATGCCACCTTTTAAGGAAGCATTCCATAGTAGCAAAAGCATCAGCCTCCCATATACGATTCCTCATACTGTCAAAATTTGACAATAGAGTTCTCCTTGTTTCTTCTCTTTATTCTACATCCAACTCTATTCCGTCAGACAGAGTAAAATTATGTCTTGGAAATAACCCTACAACCGGACAACCCGGAAAAAAAACAGATCGTCTTTGATTAGTCAAACTGCAATGAATCATCATGTCGCATCATCTCCTCTTTTTCAGGTGCCAGCGTTTCCCACTGAAGTTTACCTGAGCTATGATGTAATCAAAGTAAACCTTGGTTGCTTGGTTACAGTGTGCTGCACGGTCATAAAGTATGCCTCCAGGTGTTCACGGGCGGAGCAGGTGAGAGATTTTATGGCCAGTGGTTTACGTTCAAACACGCTCAGCCCACCAGCTTATCAGACAGTGACTGGCTCATGATTGGCACTTTCCATGGCTTAAGCTAGCCCGTGCTGTCAGGAAGCAGCCATGATATCATGACATATGCCTTATTCAACCTTCATCGACCACAGTGCATTCTTGTTTAAAAAGCCTACAAGAACACACACGCACATGGATGAGTGCAGGACTTAGAAACAATGCTAAAACTAATTTCAACTGTTATTAAACATAATGATGGGAACCTTTACAAATGCAATTAAAGGGTCTTACTTATACAAGTGGAATAGTAACTGTTGTCAACGAGTTGCCAGGTGAAGGCTTAGGTGGGGGCCATTACAGCTGACGCTTTCCATTTGAACATGCTCAACCCATCAGCTTATCAGACAGTGACTAGCTCATAAAGGACATTTTCCCTCACTGAGGCTAGCACACAATGTCAGAATGCAAACACCATGCCACGTATTGAGCCCTATTCAAATGCCACAGACCCCAGTGCATACTTGGCTACAAGGACTTCTACCCTACAAGTGTAGTCATGATGAGAATGAGTTAATACTTAAAAAATAATACTCTAATACTAATTTGAACCATTATTCCACTTTATGCTGGGCTCATAACCACTTAGAAGTGATGAAAGTATTACGCTTTAAGCATCACAGAAATTGTTACCATCTACTAAACATACCTCCAGGTGTTGTCGGGTGCAGTAAGCACAGGTAAGGACCTCACAAACAGCATTTTACGTTTAAACACGCTCAACCCACCAGCTTGTCAGACAGTGACTAGCTCATGAGTAGCACACACCAGTATGAAACATTATTACACTTTATAATGTGCTTATAAACCTTAACAGATGCTATTAGAGAGTCTCATGAATACAAGCATCATAGTAACCGTTACCAACTATTAAACGTCCGTCCAGGTGTTGTAAGGTGAAGCAAGCGGAGATGAGATCTTCACCACCAGCATTTTACGCTTGAACACGCTCAACCAGACGTGGCATCAGACAGTGACTGACTCATGTGGCGCACTTTCCATCAATGGGGCTAGTGCATGCACACACTGTGTCAGGAAGCAGCAATTTGTCATGTAATGAGCCTTACCCATTTACTACAGTGCAATATTGCTTAAGATTTACCTACCCACACTCCACACTTAACCAGAGAGATTATCAAAAGAGTGACTGGGTGATGAATGGCACTTTCCATTGCTGGGGCTAGGGCATAGGCTAGGGCAATCAGGCAGGCAGGCAGGCAGGCGTTTGTAGTGCTGGACAGGCATTTAACCAAACACCTCAAAAAACCCTCCACGCTCCAAACCCACTCTGAGCCCATTCCTTCCACTGGGAGTGGCACTAGACTTTCCATCACTGAGGCTGCTAGCACACTGTCAGAGAGTACCAGCCTCTAACCACACTCCCCCGTCCGGACACACCCTTCACCCCGCACTCCAAGCCTCTTCCTTCCGCTGGGTGAAGAGTGGCACTTTCCATTGTTGGGGCAAGCACACATTATTAGGGAGCCTACAAAGAGGCAAGCAGGGAGTCTGTAGTACCAGTCTCTAACCAAACTCCCCCACCCTGACACCCCCTTCACCCCCCACCCCCAGCCTCTTCCTATCGCTGGTTGAGGAGTGGCACTTTCCATCGCTGGGGCTAGCCCACACAGTCAGGAGGCAAACAGACAGGCAAGCAAGGAGCCCGTAGTACCAGCCTCTAACCAAACTCCCACCACCCTGACAAATCCTTCACCCTCCAACTCCCACCTCAGCCTCTTCTTATCACTGGGTGATGGGTGGCACTTTCCATCTCTGGGGCAAGCACACACTGTTAGAAGACACACAGCCAGACAGACAGGCAGAGAGACAGGCACACAGACAGGCAAGCAGGCGAGCTCCTAGCCAGGAGTCTGTACTCTGTAGTACCAGCCTCTAACCAAGCTCCCCCACCTTGACACATCCTTCACCCTTCACCCTGCACCCCCACCCCCACCCCCAGCCTCTTCCTATCTCTAGGCGATGATTAGCACTCTTCATTGCTGGGGCTAGCACACACAGTCAGGAGGCACATAGACAGGCAGACAGGCAAGCAGGCGAGCTCCTAGCCAGGAGTCTGTAGTACCAGCCTCTAACCAAACTCCCCCACCCTGACACATCCTTCACCCCGCCACCCCCCTCCTCGCAGCCTCTTCCTCCCACACACTGGCACAGACACATCAAAGGCGCGGGCTGTTTTGTTTCTGACAGTGGGTCAACACAGCTGGGGCTCTCCACTTCCTCCTGGCTGCCTTGCCTTTGTCGACTTTTCACGCTTCGTCATCTCCCCACCCCTGTCTCTCTCTCTCCCCTCCTCACTTCACCTCTCTCTCCTCCTTCATTTGCTCTCCGTCTCCCTCACTCACTCCCTCCCTCTCTCTCACTTGCCCTCTCTCCCTCCCCACCTTGAGTGCTCTCTCTCTCCCTCTCTCTCGGTCTATGGTGGCGTGAGAGCACTCTCCTCATCCACCCCATCCAAACAGCTTAATCATCCCCAATCACCCAGCACCCCTCGCCCTCTTCCTCCTTCTAATACGGTAGCGTGTCAGTTCTCTACTCACCCACAGATTATTATGCTTGACCATCCCCAACCACCACACCCTAGCCAACCCAAACACACCGCTCATCCCCACCCTGTCTCTCTCTCTCTCCACCCCACTCTACCTGCACCACTTAACCTTTCTCTCTCCTTCTCAATGTCAGCCTGTCACTTCCCTCCTCACAGCACAGATTATACCCTTAATCATTCCCATCCACACTAGCCAACCCAAACAAGTGCTTCATCATCCGCACCCTGTCTGTCTACCACACTTCACCTTTCTGTCTGTCT
The DNA here is from genome assembly GCF_034702125.1 of Engraulis encrasicolus. Lineage (NCBI taxonomy): Eukaryota > Metazoa > Chordata > Actinopteri > Clupeiformes > Engraulidae > Engraulis > Engraulis encrasicolus. The sequence goes on from NC_085879.1 coordinate 17,316,144, forward strand.
CTCCGTCTCCCTCTTGCCCTTCCAATATGGCATGTTGATTCTCTTCTCACCCCCACAGACCAAATACTTAATCATCCCCATCAAAGCACGCGTCCTCCCAACTCCTCCCGTTACTCCATACTCCACACAATATGGGCCGTCCTCCAAAGGAAACGGGTTGCATTGAACACCCTGGTGTGTTTACAAATTGTGAGGCAATGCCAGCGGAAAGGGAGATTCTTTGTGCCATTCTATCAGAGAAAACGCCTACCAAACAATAGCAAACATACTCGAAAGTCTGTTTCAGATCGTTTCGTTACGTTGCATCTCAGCAATTTGTTCAATAGGGAAACTGTAGCAAAACGTTGCAGGGGTTGAACATGCCCATAGTTGAACATTCACCAAATCACCTTAACCCAACTCAAATACGTCTCCTCCCATCGCCCCCTTTCCCCTCTCCCTTCCAACATGGCGGCATGTCATTTCTCTCCTCATCCAGAGATTGTCGGCGATACCACCCTGTCTGTTGCCACCGCAATCATCTATCCCCATCGAACACTGAAAGAGGCCGTTAGAAAATCTTGCACAATCAGCACCAGGCGCCTGGCAAGTTTGTTTGTGTTCCATCAAAGCGAAACTTGATTTTAGAGATAGGCTCACTTTGGCTTGTGAATAGGCCTCGACAGCTTTGGTGGTGCTTTATCAGGGACACAGAGGACAACACCACTCCACTGCACATGACGTACTGCATCATACTGAGTCATATTCCCTTTCACTTGACCTCCCTTCTTGGCTGCTTAGCGTTTTGGTCTGATAATTCTCATTGACCATTGAATGTTGACTTTCGGCTGGGCGGATAATTCACATGCAGACTCTGTGAACCTTGAAACCATTTTGCCTGCTTTCGTACAGCAAACGTGAATACAGCAAAACTGTTGAAAATTTCTTAAATCGTCTAAACAGTAGATGAGATGTGAGATATAGACGGGGCCTTCTCAGCGATGCTAGTGTGTTTTCAGAGTGATGCGCTGTCCTTTTTGGTATTTTATTGCCTCTTTATTTGTTCTTTTGCAAGCATTCCAAAGTCTGCCGGTCACCTTATAGTTTAAATTAAATTTCTGCCCTCTCCAGAGGACAACTTCATTTTTTTATTTTGGACTGTCATTCGTAAATCTAATTTGTTGGAGCCACTGTGAGTTTCAACCAACAAACCCAACATATTACAATGGACACCCTTTGCCACATAGGAATGCTTTTACATTATATTATAGTACATTACACTACTGTCCATCCTCTAGGGTAGGGTTTCTACCTCTGTCTGACAAAAAACTGTCTGACAAATCCAATTGATTTGCTTGTATGCAATGGCATCCTTCACGTCCAAGAAAGTATTTATTTCTTCAGGGCCTGGTTTCAACGAGCAAACATGATGACGATATTAGTGATAAAAGGTGAGAAAATTAAAGCCATGGTTCAGAGTAGATTCACCCTAATGCCATTTGACATCCATCCAGTAGTCCACCCGAAGTGTTTTCTGGCTTGAGCGAACATTAGCAGAGTTACTGAGTTATTATATGGTTATTCCGAATAGCTTGGCACAAGCGCTATTGGGCATTCACAGTATCTCCAAACTTACCCCACAAAAATCACATGTCATGACACCAAACTTCTACAGTAGTACAAATATGGTCTCTACTCACAAAACAAAGCATTTGGAAGTTTGGAAATAGTCCAGGAGTCTATTATCATCAACACAAGCCGAATAGATTATGTCCTGCGAAAGCTGCGCTGACATTATTTCCGTCATCTGACACAAGTCCTCAACAAAGTTCCAGACAAGAGTATTAAATAACGTTTTCATTGAGTTGTGATTAAGGATTATATTTTCAAGGCAACACTTACAAGATATTTCAAATGTTACCTACCATCAATTAGACAAGGATTTTTGTTATCAATACTGATGCTGAATCCACTTTTCATTGTGCATAATGATGAGTTTCATTGAGGACTTTTACGGGCTTACGGAAGTAACGTCAACGCAGCTTTAGCAGCACAGAATCTATTTGGCTTGTGTTGATAATAATAAACTACTGAACTATTTCCAAACTTCAGTTTTTTTTATGTAGAGACCATATTTGTACTACTGTAGAAGTTTGGTGTCATGACATGTGATTTTTGTAGGGTAAGTTTGGAGATACTGTGAATGCCAAATAGCACTTGTGCCAAGTTATTTGGAATAACTATATAATAACTCGGTAACTCTGCTAATGTTCACCCAAGCCAGAAAACACTTCGGGTGGACTACTGGATGGATGTCACGGTTCAAATGGCATTAGGGTGAATCTACTCCGAACCATCGCTTTAAAGGGACACTGTGTGAGATTTTTAGTCGTTTATTTCCAGAATTCATGCTGCCCATTCACTCAGGTTACCTTTTTCATGAATACTTACCACCAGCATCAAATTCTAAGTATTCATTATGACTGGAAAAATTGCACTTTTCATACATGAAAAGGGGGATCTTCTCCATAGTCCGCCATTTTGAATTTCCAAAAATAGCCATTTTTAGCTGCAAAAATTACTGTACTGTACTGTACTAAAACCCCTTCCTGTCACCATATTACCCCTGCACTCCAACATCTCCACTGGCTCCCTATCAAATTTAGAATTCACTTTAAAATACTTCTCCACACCTTCAAGGCTATCCACAATCTTGCCCCTCCTTATCTATCTAATCTTATTCACATTGCTATTCCCTCCCGCCTCCTCCGTTCCTCTTCCTCCATTCTCCTCTCTGTCCCTTCTGCCCGTCTCAGCACCATGGGGAACAGAGCTTTCAGTTGCTCTGCTCCTCAGCTGTGGAATGCGCTTCCCCCTGACATCCGCAACATTGAGTCTTTACTCCTGTTCAAATCAAGACTTAAAACTCATCTATTTCAATTAGCCTATTCTTTAACTCTATTTTGTTTTATTTTATTTTTATTTTCTATATATTTATTTTTTGTTTACAATCTGTTTATCTGTCTTGTTTTATTTTGCCTCTCTCTGTACAGTGTCCTTGAGTTTTTTGAAAGGCGCTTTTAAATAAAATGCATTATTATTATTATTACTTGGACCATACAATAAAATATTTGTTTATTACTTCGTAAACTTTCATGTAAAGATAAAATTTGGCAATAGGTAGCCCAGTTTCAATGAGCAGCATAGTTGCAGTACCTTTTTTGACCATTTCCTGCACAGTGTCCCTTTAAGGTTCAGAAATGAATAACCCTACCATAAATTTGATCCAACCCAACCAGTCCTGAATCAGGTGATTGTTACTAAGTTACTCAGTGAGTTACTCAGTGAGTTACCCGTGTTGGAAGGACACTGTGACAGTGTTTTTCCTTCTGCCCTGGGTTTTTGACACTTCTAGTGATGCACAAACTACATCTCTTACCTTCCTCTCCCTCCTCGAAGGCGGGGTTGACCATGCCGGGCTCGCTGGGGGCGCGTGGGGAGCCACGGGACAGTGTGGGCGTGGCCTTGCCGTCCTCCGCCTCGGCCTTGCTGGCCTTGATCTCGTTCCAAGGGGGCCTCTTCCTCCTCTCGGCCTCCTCGCGCATCCGCCGGAAAACAGGGCATCTGGAAAAAGGCAAATGGAAAGCAAAAAACGAATGGTGAATGTGGTGAACATATGAGAGAGAAGACATACAACACATTCATGAATGGACACATGACAGAAGGAGAAGGAGAGAGGGAGACAGAGAGAGGGAACAGAGAAAATGGGAGACGAGAGGGCAAAGAAAGAGAGAAAGCAAAGGGATGCAAAAATAGATTAGTGAATAGACATGGGCATGAGACAGAGAAAGACAGACATAGGGAAGGGTATTGAGAGAGAGAGAGAGAGAGAGAGAGAGAGAGAGAGAGACAGAGACATAGAGAGAGAGAGACATAGAGAGAGAGAGACATAGAGAGAGAGAGAGAGAGAGAGAGAGAGAGACAGAGAGACAGAGAGACAGAGAGAGAGAGAGAGAGAGAGAGACAGAGAGACAGAGAGACAGAGAGAGAGAGAGAGAGAGCGAGCAAAGAAGAGCAAAGAAGAGCAAAGAAATACTTTAGCAAATGGACAGAGTGAGGAGAAGAGTTAGAGAGAAAGAGAGATAGATGGAGGTCGATGGAGAGGTTAAGAGATAGTCAAGTAAAGCAAAAAATACATTAGCGAACGCAATGCACATTAGTATGAGACAGAGCAAGTGAGACAGTCAGGCGGAGACGGCAGGGCGGAGGGAAGAGAATTGAGAGGGTCTAGAAAGAGGCAGAAAGCAAAGGGTAAGTAAAAATAGATCAGTAAATGGACATTTTTATGGGAGAGAACAAGAGAGACAGAGAGCAGGAGAATGCAGAAGGAAAACAAAAATAGCCGAGAGAATGAATATTTAGTATGACAGAGGACGGGAGGAAGAGGAGAGGAGAGGAGAGGAGAGGAGAGGAGAGGAGAGGAGAGGAGAGGAGAGAGAGAAAGACTAAGTAATTAACTTCAGAAGACATCCTTCAAGACATGACAGCAACAGATACTAAAAATATCCCTCCATCACACACAAAAGCACACATGCCCACACACGCACACGCACACACAGACACGCACACACACACGCACACGCACACACAGACACACACACACTTTCCTCTGGGGTGCTCTGAGGGAGAGAGAGCAGAGAAGAGACAGTGCGAGGCGAGCTGCTGGGAGGTGGGAGGGAGGCTTCCCGTGCTCATTTGAAGGTGTAATCAGAGTTAGTGGTGAGGAACACGCTTACACACTATAGGGGCCCTGGACACACGCCAGGCAACAGGATTGATGGGAGAGCAGAGGAAGTTTAGATGGAACATGGACAAGGATGGAGGGGAGAGAGAAGGGGGGGGCATGGTGATAGAGCAAGGGGGAGAGGTGGCGATGAAGGGAGTAAAAAGTAAAAAGGGAGGATGGAGAGAGGGAGGAAGACAGAGAAAGTAGCAAGTGAATCACTGTGAAGAGCATGGGGATAGGAGGATAGGAGGAAGAGTGATGGAGAGAGAGAGAAAATTAAAAAAAGCCCATAAGTTATCTCACAGAGGAAGAGAAAGAGAAAGACAAGCAGTAAGCAAGATAAAGGGATGAGGCAGGAGAAACATATACAAGCCAGCGAGCAGACCGCTTTTATAGCACTGTAGGAGGAAGAGCAGAAGATGAAGAGGAAGAGGGAAGTCAGATGTAGAAGGGATGAAGAGAAAAATACAGGAGGAAGAGGGGAGGAGGGTAACAGACTGAACAACATGAGCAGAACCAAGATCAGACACAGGCACTAGCCATCAAACATGGCAGATACACTAAACGTGATGATCGACGTGATTTGACTCTGAGGAAGGCACAAGTGCGCCAAAACCTCAATCACATTGTGCACCAAGGTAAAAAAAAGTTGCAGAGTGCTCCAGTCACCCCCGAGTCTAGTCACTGCGAAGTAGCCCAGTTTGTCTTGACCAGACGTGATAAGTTGATAAGATGATATGCAAAGACCGTTTGTGTGGAATCTTGTATCTACTATGGTAGAAAAGTAGAGAGGCGTTCCAGGCTACGCCTAAGTGTGTCCCCCTAATGTAATATGATCTGAGCTGCATGCAGGTGTGTGTCCCTGTATGACTGACATTTTATGCATAATATTTGGTCCAATGCTCCGTCTTCATGGCTGTATAAAATCAGGGATTTTCCACTCGTTTACCCACCGGTTGTGGTTTCAGAGAGTGAGAAAGTTAAATCGTGAAATATCTTCCATCTTCACCACCATTGCTCCCAACATTACTAGCGGTCAATTGTTCTCCCTCTCCCTGATAAATTTCACCCCCATCCCTCCAGCTCTCCTTCCTTCCTTCCTTCCTTCCTTCCTTTTCTTTCTCTCTCCGTCTCTCCTCTCTCTCGATCCCCCTCTCCAAAGTCCAGCTCTGCGTCTGAACTTTGCCTCCTCTCTCTGTTTACCCTGGCCCATGTGAAGCGAGCGCACCTCAACCTTTCGCCTCCGGTTTCGTCTACAGTGGAAAGAACAAAAAAGAGCAATGCAGACGCTGTGTGTGTGTGTCGACACACACACACACACACACACACACACACACACACACACACACACACACACACACACACACACACACACACACACACACACACACACACACACACACACACACACACACACACACACACACACACACACACAATTGGTGAGTGTGCCTCTGTGTCTCTAAGTCTGTGTCCACATCTGGTTGTGTGTATGGTATATCTGAAGTCATGTGCATCTTTGTGTGTGTGTGTATGACTGTGTGTGAGTGTCTGTGTGTGTGTGTGTGGCATGAAAAAAGCCAACTCAGGCGTGAGGTGGTGTCCGGTGGGCGCCAGTGGAGCCTGCCATCCCCATCCCGTGTGGGTTCAAGAGCAGAGCAATGTGATCGAGTAAGCACTGGGAGTCACAGAGCCGACGGAGCGGAGTGGTCGAAATGCGTGCCGTGCTGCGCTGGGCTGGGGACTGTAGCTGACGTTTATTGGAGTCACCTCTCTGTCCGAATCGGCAGAGGAAGGGTTGAGTTTCCAAAAACGTCAAGTCATGAAAAAAGAGAATACAAAAAAAAGAGAGCGAGAGTACAAACGCCTGGTCGAAGGGGACTTTTCTGGGTGTCGTCTCTCTCTCTGTGTGAGTCATGGCACACACACACACAAACACTACCACGCATGCACGCACACACACTCTAAGAGGCATCTTCCGCTCTTTACAGTCACCCACACAACCATCCCCCCAGCTGTCCACCGCACTCGCACGCGCTCACATACACACGTTGGACACACACACACAAATGCACAGGCTGACACACACACAAGCATACACGCGCGGACCCAAACACAACATTACTGGAATAGGAGACAGGAACGCTGGCCAAAACACTCCGAAATGAGTCCATTCATCATTTCGCGCTCCCAGTCCCCCCTGGCAGCGAGACAAAGTACAGAGTAGCCTATCTAACCGCCAGAGGTGGGGAGAATAGGGTTGTGAAAGCAAAACACCCTGCCACAGTTTCCCAATCCCAACACAGGTGACTTGACTGAGTAACTGGTCTACAGTTACTGTCGACTACAGTACCTGTCTAGAGTACTCATAGTGATCAGCTGATTCAGAACTGGTTGGATCAAATTGATGACAGGGTTTTGACTTTCTGACTAAGCTTTGAACTACTGATGAGGACTATAAGCCAGACTTCTCCATGGGAGTATGACTTTACCTGCACAACATGCCCAATATGGTCCATCCAACCAATTCAGAATTATTTTGGCTTTTTCACTATTGTACTTGGCACCGTATGTTACTTTTTCTTGCACCTTCAATTTTGCAGTGGAACTACAAAGTATGAGTGTCTGCACAATGGCCTGCTTTGGGCAATCCATCGGCAACATTGTGGCTTTGAACTATAATACTTGATCACATGACACGTTTGATTGCTTTTCAAAGCACTTAACACATTGACTCCCAAACCACTGGAAAACCCGTTTTTACTTCCCATGCGTTGGCTCCCAAAACTGGAAAACCCGTTTTTGAGTTTTTATTGCATATTTCATAACTAGACACTTAAATGCTTATTGTGTGTGATTTTGGGAGCTCTGTGATAAGTAGAACAGACATAGATGACAGTCAAAAGTTTGTGTCATCATCTGGACATTTTAATCACAACTCCAGGACCGGCACCAACACAACAATATTTTTCATAACTGTAGCCTACTGTATGGAACTGTTGGTCTGCGTCGGTTACGTCACTGTTGCGCCCTCTGTGTAGCCTACACAAGTGTCTGCGATGCTGTCATCTTTATAAACACAAGGATCATGCTTGTATGTTGTTTCCTTAGTGCTACAATAGGCTACAGTCAGCGTCCACTCTATGGCGCTTTATAATATGCTTCACAAAATAATTAGTACAGAAGACAACACTTTCACTTCGACTGAACACACCTGGAGAATAATGCAAACCTTGGCCAGATCCTACTGCCCTACACATTGTGAACTGTGATTGGATTATTACCCTTACCTCGGATTTGATCGGCAATCAAAGAGATCAGAAGAGATTCTTCATTTTGTTCTTGTATTACCCCCATGGTGAAATTGAGGTTGTAGTGAACAGGAGAAGCTGGCTGCTACTGTCGGTGAAGCTAGCATTGCTATGTAAACAGTAGCACGCATGCGGTGGTAGATGGACACTCCCAACTGAGATCGCTCCCGGACGTGCAGTCCCAGGTGTTTCTATCACTCCCGGACGTGTAGTCCCACCCGATTATATTTCACGTATTATCATACACTGCCACATACAAGCAATTTAGGGTTAGGGTTAGGTTTAGGTTTAGGGTTAGAAACAAAAAACTAACATCAAAAAGATAACTAGCTCCGTTATATGGCGGTGGGACCGATAGTCTGGCTAGTGGGAGCGAGCCGACAGGGGAGCGTCCTGCGTTGGGAGCGTCAATCAGGGAATCGCACGCATGCATCGCACAGCACTGCTGTTTCCCCACAGGATCGGAGACATAGAGTTCTTCAGTAACGCGGAAGCATGTAGTAGATTGTAGTCTTTCATGTTAGCATTTAAGGACTTCCTGGTTCGTATCGGCTTCCGGCCTCCATTGGGAATGAATAGGGGTAAATTTCAAATAAGCTCCGAGTGCAAGCACGCGCTTAGCGAACCCCCGCAAACTGTCGAGGGTGTTAAAAATAGGCTGTAGGTATGACATGGTTGATCATTTTGTGTCAAACTTCGACATAAATACGATGTTGCGTCCATATGCTAAACCCGGAAGCTTTTGGCGACTACAGAAGCGGCGCCTGTATCTAACGGCATGTACGTGCGGAGGCTTGTACCCATGGCAACCAAAGGAAAGTATGTAGTTCGGAAGTTTTAATGATCAGAAAGGGGTTAGCAATATTGAATTATAATCGTCATGATTTAACATGTGAATACACCAACATGATGATACGATCCGTTCCACTAATGAGAAAGGGATGCGGGGACACGCTAATGTTCGTTGTTGCCGTGCAACTTATATTTTTGCCAAACCTGAATCTCTATGGCGTTTTGCAATGTAAAAAATCGCCATCGAACCGGAAGTCCAAACGCCGCATACAAGTTGACGTCAACGCTGAAGAGCTCTATTAATGCATACGATTAACGGATTTTGTTGTTGACGTTGGACTAGATGCCTTTAGTGACGTGCTTTTGAATGTGTTTTGCCTACTGCGTGTGGTGGTGTGACTACGACCCGTTTCGTGTGGTGTGTGCAAAGATTAGTTGTGCAGGAACAGACTGTAGCCTACACAAGGAACTGAAACGTACTTCCGGCGAAAATGCGCTTGGTTGGTTGATACATTTGGAGGGGGAGGTGGCAGAGCAGGAGAGATGTGTCTATATTGGTCTCCGTGAAAAAGCGCAAGATTCATTTCATAACAAGAAGAAGAAGCGCCAGATTCTGAAACGGCGCATGATTGACAAAAGCCTCGATATCTCCCTTCCATGGTGATTTGGGCAGATACCGGCCTTGGTTTAACTTACGATAGCTCGGCAATAAAAGCACGTAGAGACATGCGGTTTTCACGCACTAAGAGATGAAAGGCTCACCTTTCAAATGAGCCATAGCATGTTTCGGTGGCCCTATCACATAATATGCTATGACTGTACAAAAAACACCTAAAAATGGTTTAGAACGCTGGGAGTCTACGACATGATTCTGAAAACACCGCTGGTAGTCAATGTGTTAATGACCCCGTTTTGTTTTTCAAGTTTCCTTTTGGCTTTGCCGTTCGAGATTCCTTGCATAGGGAATTGTATATTGACAATAAAGGTTTGAGTCTTGAATCCTTTCCCATTCTCCTGAGAGTTTCCATATGTCCCAGGCAGCACATCTACTTGGCAACAGAAGAGAGGATGCCTGATACACACGCACACACAGGCACATCATACGCACACAAAAACACACACACACACAAACACACACACATCATACGCACACACGCAGATCATACACACATACAGTATCATCTTCACATCATGATCCCATTGACCCATATTTCTGTTTCCCGTCTCTTGCAGTAAAGCATCCTCCCCCTTCCTCCATCTGTTTAAACTTGCATGCATAGGGTGTCCCGTCCACCACATAGGGTCCAGCGAGAAGTTAAAGAAAAAAAAACGCTATAAAAACCTAACATTTTATTATTTATCGCAAGCCATACAGTCAGGCAGAAGCATCACGTTCAACAATGTTATTTCATATGGCAAATATTTCCATTTTTTGTAACAAGCACTATTTTCCTACTTGGCAAGCCTGATCATAACATGAGACGTTTAGTCTGGCAACTTCAACAGTATTCAAACCGGTTCAAACTGTTTAACTACCGCAATAGTCAAGTCCAGCACAGTAATGTCATCGCCTTGCTAAGCCTCCAAAACAACTCAATACTCATATCTACACAGTTACCTTACCGGTATATAAAAAAAACAGAAAACAGTTAGATACAGACAACTAAAGCGTTGTGATTGGAGGACAGATTTTAAATCCTTTTCGATTCTCTACTATGGAGCAGCAGTACTAGACCAAACTCACAAAACAACAAACAACAGATTTTCTTGCCGCTTCTCTGGTCTAGTTTAGGTCCTATTTTCCACACATCCAAGTACTTAAGGTGCCCTGACTCCATCTCCATTAACCTCCCTTATTGTACCTTATTTATAGGGTGCCCAGTCCACAGCTTAGCAATAAAGTCATTGTTGAAAGATCCTAAAACTGCACACTTAAGTGATAATTTATTTACTTAATAGGCAGCCATCACCACAGTCAGTAATGTGACTTCATACGGCACATTTTTCAGCTTGTCGTAACTTAACTTGATTTTCCACATGTTCGCGAGCACTCGAACTACTCCGCATGTTAGATGGCCCATCAGATCATGTCAACACCTCGCGCAGTGCTCCCCAGCCTCCTGCAGTTCGCCATTTCCCCCCTCGCCACGTCTCTCTTACAGGGAATGTTTTCGCAACTGTCTGGGAGAGTGCAAAGCTGGGTGGTCAGCAGATTTTAATCCCCCCCCACCCCCAACCCCCCCCTTCGTCATGTTCGTAGGTGCTTATGTTATGCATCCTTGGCTTAATGTCCTCGTGCATTATTCATTTATGGTGATCCAAAGTTGCTTGACATTCGTACGCTTGACCCGCACACCGTAAAGCGGTCAACCTTTCCATCTCCTGACGAGCCCACATCCCACCCCATAAAGCTATAACACAGCCCCCCCTTCGACCACTTTCTTCCTTCCCTTCCCCATATTACCCGTCCCGCTCCCCAACACTTTTCTCCCTCCCTCTCCTATATCACATCTCCCCACATCCCCATTTTCTTAGTCTCCATCCACCATATCACCCCACCATCCAATCCTGCCATCGACTTTCTCCCAGCTTTTCATTCACGTCACCCTCTCTCAAACTCTCTCTTCCCATCACATGCCCCCATCCCCACCCCCCACATCTCCCCATCTTCTTAACCTCCAACAGGTCACACACCACCCACCACCATTCCCTCTCCCCTGTCACACGTCACCCCTTCTCAAGCCCCGTCGTTCCTACCCATCACATCCAACCCCCCACCCCCCTCATCGATCTATTTCCTTGACCTTCACCATGTCCACAACCCCCCACCTCCACCTCCACTATTGCCTTTCCCTCCTCCTCACTCATGTCACCTCCCCCGTCCCCTCTCTCCTCTCTTCCCTAACCTCCTCCTGATCCCACTCTGTGGACCGCTGATGGGAGCCTGGTGGGTTGACGCGTATTATAGCACATCTAATATTTCTTTTCTATCAATCTCTCTTGCTCTCCCTCCTCTCTCCCTCTCCCCCCCATCTCTCCATCTCTCGTTGTTCTATGGGGAGTATTATTGTGTGGTCTGTAACTGTAGCCGCTATTATGGCAGGCTGCTCACCACACATAAGAACATCGTCGAGTGGCTTCGCTCCTTCACATATCTGATCATTTACATCGGCTCCCCCATGACCCGTCTTTCTCTCCCCCCGTCTGTCTTCATGTCCGTCTCTCTCTCAGTCTCTCTCCCTCTCTTTCTCTCTCTCTGCTCCAGTTCCATTTCCATCCATTCCATTACTGGCGATGGCAACTACGCATGTTTGCACAGGGGTGGAAAAGTCAAGTAGGACTGCTATTATTACTGCCTCGCATTTGTTCCACTCACTCGTTTGACAAACAGGGTGCACTTTTGGAAACCAAAACATTCAGATGTGGCTGCATATTGCAGGTACAGAAAGCCAAAGCCATTGAATATTGTACATTCACTTCTGCCCATGAACTTGGCATCATTTATCCATTACAATCAGCTGATCTACCCATTGTATGGTTTCTAAGTTCATGCCAAGCTCTCCTACTTCTGCTTTACCCAACTCTGTTCTTAACAGAGGTGAAGTACACTTACAGATGCAATTACAACACTAGAAGTAGTACATGGTTTCAACTGTTACAACAGGTTTCAACACTGTTAGAGCACTTCTACGTCTACTTTACGTTTGATGTTCTTAGCCAGAGTTGTGTAATGAAGCCAAGGCATCCATTCCCGCATGACACCAGTGGTACCATGTTAGTAGAGTGGATATCCCAAAAGAAGTCATCATGACAAGACACTTTATAGAACCACAAGCCACTAATTGGTGACTCTGGTGGTGTGTGGGAAACCGTGTGAATGTGTCTATGTATAGATGGTGGTCAGCCTGCTGTGATGCAGGTGCGGCTTGAGTGGTTGGTGTGGATTCAGACTGAGACACTTTTTCTCTGTCAGAACAGGCACTCCATTTCCATAGTTTTCCTATGGAACAGCGTGGCTGACAAGCAACTCACAGTTGAAACGCTTCTCGCTAAAAAACATGCAAGGCTTCCAGAAAATGCTAGTGCTCCAAGTTCAAATCAGTTCAACTTTCCTAACATGTTTTTGTTTCCACAAGTGAGATGAGGCCATTTGATAGCAGAATATCAAGGTAGAAGATCGAACGATGTGTGTAACATAGCAACAGATGCAAGCTCTTGGATTTCAAATACTAGCGATGCTTCTCATGTTTTGGAGGAGAACAAACGGCTCCCAATAGTAGTGCAAGTCAGGCAGGTGTGTGAGTGAGATGTGAGTGGATGCGAGTGTGCGATATGCAGAGAGCACCCTACCTGTGGTGGAGGTGAGGCTGCAGCTCGCAGCGCTGCATGGCGCCCTGGCACTCGGCGTGAAAGGGGCACAGCACGCTGAGCTTGTCCAGCAGGTTGCGCACCAGCAGGCTACTGGACCGGCACTGGGCCAGCTGCAGCCGCTGGCGGTCCACGGGGCAGAAGTCCTGCTCGCGCAGGAAGCTGCTGAGGCACTGGTAGCAGTAGGTGTGGCCGCACGGCGTGTCCATGGGCCGCAGCAGGGGCTGCAGGCAGATGTGGCACACCAGCTCGTCGTCCACCTTGGAAAGGTCAAAGGTCAAAGAACAAAAGGTCGAAAGTCACCCATGTAAGAAGTTCCTTTCGCCATTTCAATTCACCACACACGAAATGTGAAAGGTTAGCTTTGTTGTCAATCAGGTCATTATATACCTCAATTTCTTCAAATAACATCAAAGCAAACCAATACAGTCACCATAAAATAAACAAAGCGAAATAGTGTGGAGTTAGCTTGTCATCCTCCTCAAAGTCAGTCAGTAAGGGGCGTTTCTCGGAAATTGGACAGGACCAGACAATATTTGCAGTACAGGCCGATGTTTATGTGCACATTAGGGCTGGGCGGTTTTGGAAAAAATTGATATCACGGTTTTCTTGATGAAAATTGATATCACGGTTTTCTGCACGGTTATTTGATATGCGACGATTTCCCCCCAAATCTTAATCTTTCTAAGGAAAATCTCAAATTAAATGTTAAAATGAGATAAACTCATGAATTTAAATTAATCTCCATTTATATTTTATCATTTTTTCATTTCAATAATATTTTCTATAATTTATAGTTTATATTTCCCTATCCAACAAAGGGGAAAATGCAGCATTTCATAAAATAACCTAAAATCTTGACCAGGGTGTCATAGATTTTTCAAGGAAGAAGGGTTAAATGATTATAAGCAGCTGTTTTGGGCTTTTTTTTCCAAGACAGCCCAAAACAGCTTATTTCGTTCTACACCTGGCAACACTAATGGCTTATTTGTCGTTCTACACCTGGCAACACATCCGGCGCGTTGCGCTGCCGCTGGACTAGAATCTAGCGAGTAAACAACAGTGGGACAGAAACGAAACAGACTGAAGACAGACACTGAAAACAAACGGATTTACTTCGATGTGCGATGTGTTTCGCTCCTATTTTGCCCCCAAATCATTTCAAACAAATATAGCAATGTAGCAATGTATCTTGTCTGCCCATTGCATTTGAAACACTGACGTGTATAGTATAACTATACACGTCAGTGATTTGAAAGCTAGGCTACTTTAGCTTATAAGCAGTCTTAACAGCACTGCGCACACAGTTGGGATGGTAATTAAATACAGTTAAGAATCAGATAACTGTTGTAGCCTGTTAACATAGCACCACATAGAATTGCCTTTTATTTAACTTTGTGAGATCAAAGGCAGGCTAAATGAATTGAAATGTTTGTCATGATTCATCCATGCCATGTGTGTTCATCATGTTTCACTCATAGCCTCTAGGCGCAACCAATTATTTTATTAGTTCAATCAACATCTTACATTGTGGTGACATTCCCTAGTAGAACAGCAACAACAGTGGACTTAGCAGAGTTGAAATGAAGTGTCAGAGACTTATGAATTAGAAGAATCTTTGGAAGTGTGACACGGAGTATGAAGCTCACGCACATAACATAGGCCTAGTAGGCTATAAACAACAACAACAAAACCGTCTCTCATCAAAAAGAGAACCTTGTGTAGCGTAAACCGAGATCACGGTTTTTTAACCGTACACCGCCCAGCTTTATGTGCACATGCACATCTAGCCCAGGAAAAACAATATTAACTAATATTATAACTAATATTACGCATAACCACTACTACTGACGATAAAATTAATAGATTAAGCTAAATACTAGTGCACAGTACAGTGCAAGTAGGATCAGGTATTGGCAGCAAAGTAATATCAGCCAGATAAGGAATTCTCTAGTCAGATCAGGTATGATGTGAGAGTTGGCATTACCTCGTCTTGGTACTCGTACAGGTGAGCCTCGGGCGCCTCGTGGCACTGCCCGCACTCCTTGCACACCCGCGCCCACGTCACCGAAGCCGACGGCGACCCCGACACTCCCGTCGCCATGGACACGGACGAGGAGGAGGCCGATGAGGTCATCATGGGCACTGTGGTGGTGGCAGCGGTGGGGGCGAGGGCGGGGGCAGCAGAGCCGCTCGAGGCGGACACCCTGACCTCCGTCATGGCAGACGCTCCGAGACCCGTCACGACTCCTCTCTTTACTCCCCTCCCTCCTGCCTCTTTTCCTGTCCTCCTTCTCTCCCTCCCTCCCTTCTTCCCCTCTTCTTCTTCTGCTTCCTCCGTAGGAGCCTCAACTCCCGGGGGAGCAAGCCTTCAGCTGCAGGCCTAGCTGCGCGTGCCCGTCTTGACAACAGCCAGGCTCATCTACTCCGGCAGACACATGGCACCGGGAAAAGAGTTGGGGGAGGGGAAAACAAAACAACTAAAAATGAATGATTAAAATAACACCCTCTGGCAGTCTTGGAGAACTAAAGAGTACTTCTTCACGCAGATTCTGCTGCGTAGTAGCACCTCGATGCCCGTCCTCCTCTTCACTTCATGGTGGGGTTTCTACAGTGGAGAAGAGAGGGAAGAGAAAGAGAGAGAGAGAGGAAAAAAAAGTTAACAAAGGAAAGCTGAGGCAGGACGTACGTTGGATTTCATTTTTGCGGCCCCCTTCCTCTACTAACCCCCCTCCTCCTGCTGTTCCTGCTCTTTTTCCCTCTCTTTTTCTCCCTCTCTCACTCTAACACCGACCCTCCCTTTCTTTGTTTCTCTCCTTCCTTCTCTCACTCTCTTCCTCTATCACCATTTCTCTCTCTTTCTGTCTGTATCTCTCTGTCCCCACTCCCCTTGCTCCTTCTCCCTCTCCTTCCCAATTTCTATCACTCCCTCTCTCTCTCTCTCCGTCTCCACCCCCCACTCCCCTTCACCCACCCCCTGCCTTGCTCCCTCTCTCTCTCTCCCTCTCTCCCTGGCTCAACAGGAAATGACACAGATCCATGAAAACGGCAACAATATGGTGTCGGGCTGCAGCTGTATCCTCTCCCCTGAGCGCTCCACTCCGCTCCGCACAGTGCCGCGCAGCCCCAGGAATCTGCTATCTGGAAACTTCGGCAGCCCAAAAGTGTCACCGCTAGCTTGCTGCCTGCCCTGTGGCCACAGTCGCCACAGCTCTTGCGGCTATTGGCTGTACTACTATTGCCATTGGCTCGCACTGCTTGGGTCGTTTGAAAGGTTAAGCCCCATGAAATGATTAGAACCCCAGCAGAAGTGGAGACTCACTGGACTAATGTGGAAAAGAGCAGAGACCTGAGTGGCTGGCACTGAGTGAGTTAAGCATAATATATATGAGAGAGAGAGAGAGAGAGAGAGAGAGAGAGAGAGAGAGAGAGAGAGAGAGAGAGAGAGAGAGAGAGAGAGAGAGAGAGAGAAAGGACAATAGTGAGAGAGGGGAGAAAACAAATGGAAAAACTAAAGAAGCAGAAGGAAAGAATAAAAGAAAGTGCAGAAAATAGAAAGAGGCAGAGAGGAAAGCTGACTGAAATGAGAGAGACAGTGCTCGAGTGAGTGTGTGAAGGAGAAAGAAAGAAAGGAAGGAAGGAAGAGAGAAAGAAAGAAAGAGAGAAAGAAAGAGAGAGAAAGAAAGAGAGAAAGAGAGAGAAAGAAAGAGAGAAAGAAAGAGAGAAAGAAAGAGAGAGAAAGAAAGAGAGAAAGAGAGAGAGAGAAAGAAAGAGAGAAAGAGAGAGAGAGAAAGAAAGGAGAGAAAGAAAGAGAGCACGGTGTGCTGAGGGGAGAAGGAGAGAGAGAGAGAGAGAGAGAGAATAAGAGACAAAAAGAAAAGAAGAGAGAAATGTGGGGAAGGAGCAAAGTGGCCAGAACTGAAAGCCCTGGCTTGTCACTAATGACCCTCTCATGCCCCATCAGCAGTGGGGCTGCTCCCCCTGTGAAATTCCTAATCTGCTTTAAGTCCCCCCCGTTAGTCTCCACACACACACACACACACACACACACACACACACACACACACACACACACACACACACACACACACACACACACACACACACACACACACACACACACACGGGAACGTCTGGCTTTGTCCCAGCTCTCGTTCTGGACTCTTCGACCAAATACATATGGCCACCAACAGCACCCCAGTGACACAGAGCACAGCCACCTTGCTATGCAACCAGACTACACTAGACACAAACACTCCGATTGTTACGCTCCTACTCCTACAGACATTAACCCTGATGTTCACGCAGTGTATGTGTTTTGAAGTCAAAACACTATACTATACAGCAGGGCTATTCAAATGGCGGCCCTAGGGCCAAATGCGGCCCTTGGACGGCAAGGTTCTGGCCCCCCCAAGCCTCTTGAAATACGGAAACGTTTTTCGTAATTTAGAGATAAAAGTACGGGTTCCGTATCAAGCTGAAATGAGACACGGGATGTTAAAATGCAGGAAATTACATCTAAGAAATGCAAAACTTTCTGGGGGAGGACCTCCAAACCCCCCACCTCAACGAAGTGTCCAGTATTTTTTTTTCATTCACAGTCGGCAACGATGATACATACGTATAGTTCGGCCCTTTTACTGGAAGGAATTTGAAAAACTGGCCCTCCTTGACATTTAATTGAATACCCCTGCTATAGAAAGACAGAGAGCAGAGTGCATACTGTATGTGTGTGTGCTACGTCTACGTTAAAACACTACCCAAGAGAGCAGACTGTACACAAGCCCTCATTCCTATGACCCCACTTCTACATACAATAAACCTGGATAACACCATTTAAGGAGCCTCTAATTACAATATACTTACTCATTAGGTACAAAGGAATAACAGGTGTAATAACATGTAAATTACAACTGTATTACATGTTATTACATGTATTATTGTGCATCTACATACAAAGGGTCTCTCATTTCAGCCCTTTGCCTTCTTGGAAGAATTCATCACTTTGGCAAAGAATTACAAAATACTTCATAGTAAATTGTGGTCATTATTGTCAATATGGTATGTAAAAATGACAATGTAATAACATGTACTGCAGTTGTATTTACAACAGTTATTCCACTGTATCTAATGAGTAAGTAAAGTGTAATGAAAGCCCCTTAGTATTAAGTGAATTAAACCTGATGTGTGTACTGTATGTGTGCAGCTATTTCCTAATTGAAACACTATACTGGCGGCGACACAAGGTTCTTTCCAATATGCGGACTCCCGTGCTCGGCCAGCCTGTGTTTGTGGCATCGCGTTTAGACGACACCCCGCCTCCGTGGAGAAAACAATAAAGTTTCCCTGATGTCAGCCTAGCCACAACAACTTTTGTGGGACTATTCTTCATGAATCATCCCAATTGCAAATGAGAAAATGACATCAGAATCGCTCTTTTGTGAGATATTGAATTACACTTCTGTTGCCAGTGACGTCGTCACGAGGCACACAAGCAGGCAAGGGAGCGAGGAAGGACGGGAATTGGGACATTAGAATACCTGTAGAGAGACTACAGCCACCTTGCTATGGCACCAAACTAGGGCTGTAACGATACACTCAACTCACGATTCGGTTTGTATCACGAATCATGACCTACGGTTCGATACACCCCTCGATTTTACATTTGCCAACATTATAATCTTTATGAATAAAAACTATGATAGTTCAAAGGTAGAATAGGTTACAAGAGGCTACAAATATTTGTAAACGTTTCTATATAATAATGATGATGCTTGGAAGAACTATCACTTCATATCATATGGTTGTTTTCTGGGCAGATGGGTATCAAAACGTTAAAAGGGCATATCACGATACTGCCTCTTTGTATCACGATATAGTATCGTGACTCTGTGTATCACGATTTCTCAGTTCGATACAATATCGTTACAGCCCTACACCATACACAAAACACTCCTCTTCCTACCATCCTCACTCCTACAGTCATAAAACCTGAAGAGTCATGGACTGTATGTGTGCAGCTATTTCTAAGTCAAAACACTATCCTAGCGACACAGAGACTACAGCCACCTTGCTAGGCCACCATAAACAAATACTCCTCTTTCTGCCATCCGACTCCTACAGACATTAAAGCTTGTGTGTGTACTGTATGTGTGCAGCCATGTCTAAATAAAATATTACACTACAAAGACAGAGAGACTACAGACACCTTGCTATGTAACCATACACAAACATTCATACACCTCGAGACATTAACCAGGTTGTATGTACAGTATAAATGCAGCTGTGTGTCCCAACTACACGCTACACAAGCATCCACACTGTGTACAGCCACAGACCATATTAAATGGCTTTGGAGCAAACCCACTAAAACAACCCCACTGGTGTATGTTTAATGTTTATGGGGGCAAAACAGCTGAATGAAAACATTTCCACTTGAGCCCCGACGTCAGCTTAAAAAGCAAAAAGCACACTCTGTATTCCAGGAAAGGGGGAAAAAACTGAGTCGACACAAGTCCGAATGCCGAGCAGCCCCAAGAGTCGTAAATAAACAGCCAGCCAGCGAACACAGAGCATAGAGCAGAGCAGAGCAGAGCAGCGCAGCACAGCGCACAGCGGAGGAGAGGGGAACAAGCAGAGTAAACAAACCAAGGCAGCCAGTCCCAGATACAGCCCCTGGAACTCCCCCGTCCTATGCTGTGCTGTGCTTTACTGTCCCAAGTCCCGTCCTATGCTGTGCTCCACTGTCCTGTCCTATCCCGTACTGTGCCGTCTTAGTCTGTGTTGAGATGTCTCGTCTCGTGTCCTCTTCTACTGTGCTGTTCCATCCTCCTCTCTGCTATTCTGTCCTGTCGTCATCTGTGCTTTCCTCTGTCATGCTATTCAGTCCTCTGTTGTGCGGTCCACGTTCTTTGCTTTGGTCTGCTCTGCTGTGGTGTGCTGATATGTAAATAAAGATCTGAGCAGCTTTTGAGCTGTACATAGATCTCCATTCAGGAGAAATGTAGCAATTGAGCCTACTTTTCTCCCCTTGTAGTGACTAGCCATGTCCTGTTCCAGTCTATCCTGTCCTGTCCTCTCCACTGCTCTGCTCAGTTTTGCTTCCCGGTCCATGGCTTTTGCTCTGCTCTCCTTTGCTGTGCTATGATGTCCCATTACCTTCTACAGCAATGAGCTGTAGGCTACATGGATCTCCCCGTTCAGAATGTACGTAGCCTACCTTCCTTCCTGCTGGCTGGCTGGAAGCTGGTGGTGGTGGCGACTATCCCGCCCTGGGTGTTGCTGCTCTCTCTCAGCCAGCGGTGTGTGTGTCAGTGTCCCCTTTCTTATTCGTCCAATTTCCCACCTTCCTGTTCCCGTTCCCGTTTCCCTGAGTCCCAAGTCCCACAGCTGGCTGACACACCAATGAGCTCGCTCTGCTCTGCTTGCATCCAAACACAGCAGTCCAAAACACACACTTAAAAAGTCCCACAAGCAGCTGTTTTTTTTTCCAGTGGCCTGCTTGCGATCAACCACAGCAGTCCAAAACACTGGTCAGTCTACCTCAGCTGGCTGTTTTCTCCAATAGCTCCCTTTCTTGCGTCCAAACGCACTCCAAATACTCGATCCACTCATGCAGCCAGCCGCTGTGTTGTGCAAGTCACGTCCCCCAGCTGGCGAACAGCAACAGCAACAGCTCGCTTGTGTCCAAACGCACCAAGACGAAGACACACTAAAGCTGCTCTAGCCGCTGTGCTGAGCGGTGGCGTGTTGTGGCTGCCTGCAGCCTCACTGAAACCAGACTCCACTCCACTCAGCTCAGCGCAAAGCAGCTCATCTCCGGTGCCGAGAGAGGGAGAGAGGGAGAGAGAGAGAGAGGGAGAGAGACAGAGGGAGGGCGAGAGAGGGAGACAGAGGGAGGGCGAGAGAGGGAGAGAGAAAGGAAGTGTGTGCTTGTGTGGAGTGCACACTCATTGTGTGTGCGCGCATGTGTAGGTTGAGAGCGTATGTGTGGGTAAGGGGGTTGGGGGGTAGAGCGGGCTGCTGGTTTTTTTATGTGCGTGTGAGTGTGTGTGTGTGCGCACACGCAAGGAGGACGGAGCAGCCAGTGAGAGCTGTGTGTGTGTGTGTGACGGAGCAAAAAGCTGAGCCCCAAGTGGAGAGGCAGTGCTGGAGGAGAGGACTGGGCTCCAGTGGACAACAGGAGCGAGGGAGGCAGGGTGAAGGAGTATGGAGATGTATATGTGTGTACTCTACTTTACTGAGAAAAAAAACCCTAACCCTTCATAGCATCTGCACTTGTTGTTATGCATATTTCCTCTGCACTTTGTATCTGCTAGTGATATTGGCTATGATTATGTCCTGATTGTAAGTCGTTATAAAGAGTCTGCCAAATGCAATATAATGTAATGTAACATGAGTGCTATGTGTGTAGACTGGATAATGCATGTGTGTGTCTGTGGACATTTATGCAGTGTTCCCCCCCCACACCTCATAGTTAAGGCAGCCACCTTGACAACAAAACAAACTCCTTCCACCTTGACTAGGGTCCTTGGCAAGATAAAGATTTAGTATTGTATTGCAAGCTATTGCCTTTATTTATCGCACAGTATTGCATTTGCATTCGTATTGTATTGATTTGGACAACGCAATACAAGTTGCTATTCAAGCAAATGTATTTGCTAAAAGTTTTATTTTCGGGGGGCTCTTACCTTTCCTATGAAACTACACAATACAGCCTTACTAATCATAATAGTTACATGTCTCTTAAAATCGCCCACCCGCCACCCACACTGACTAACACAATTCTGCTGGAATCACTGCCATGCCTGTATACATGCCTGTGTGTGGATGGTGTGCATTATGTGTCTGTGTGTATATTTACACGCCAGTGTTTGGATATCATGCATGTGTCTGACATTATTTATGCTTGTTTATGGCTTGTGTGTCTATGTGGATAACAAGCATGTTTCTCTGACAATATTTATGTGTGCTTATGCATGCAAAGTGTGTGTGGATAGTGCCTGTGCAGTAAATTTATGTGTGTTTATGCATGCATGCCTGTGTGTGTGGATATGTGTTTGCGCTTTTGTTACTAAGTAACTATGTGTTTGCACTTCTCTTCATGGTATGGGGAGGTTGCAGACAGCTGAGGTCGCACTAGCATTGACAGAGCACTTTCTTAAGATCAGCCCCCGTCACTGACCAATAACACTGCTCCAGGGCTCTCTGTGTGTGTGTCTGTGTGTGTGTTGTACGCTTGAACAGACTCTAAGGTCATACAGGACATCACCCCCCCCCCCCCCCCCCCACACACACATCTCCCCCAGCCTCCTTCTCCCTCCATCCTCCTACCCCCACCGTCCAAACCATCCAGCCTGATTTAAGGACCAGATGAGAAACTATCTAGTGGTGTGTGTGTGTGTGTGTGTGTGTGTGTGTGTGTGTGTGTGTGTGTGTGTGTGTGTGTGTGTGTGTAGCCAAGCCCAAGAGAAGCCAGAACTGGCAATTCAGGACAATGGAAAAAAGCTGCTCCCGTCCCGTCCCGTGACACTCCTAAATAAAGCAAGACTACACTCCCCCTACGGACCCCGCCAGACCTCTAGATTTCAGCTCGTATGGAGTGTGTGAGCGCGCGCGCGAGAGAGAGAGAGCGATAGAGAAAAAGAAGAGATTTGGGGGGTAAGAAAAACTGACTCCAGCTGGAAAACGAATTCGTATCATATGCAAATCATAAACACAAAAGCTTCAAAAGACGCAGCCAGCACACCACAAAGCGAGTTAAAAAAACATTCCTTTTCATTTGCTATGGCAGAAACAAACCTTTTATCTCAGCTCTGTGTTTGCAACTTTTTTTTCTCTCCCCTGAAGTCGACCTGAGCTATTCTTAGTGCACGCTTGACCGCAATCAAATATACAGAGAGAGAGAGAGAGAGAGAGAGAGAGAGAGAGAGAGAGAGAGAGAGAGAGAGAGACGTATGACATAACAAGCAAAGATGAACTGATGAACTGGATAGAGGGAAGAGACATCTAGGAGTAGAAATGAAGAGAGAGAGAGAGAGAGAGAGAGAGAGAGAGAGAGAGAGAGAGAGAGAGAGAGAGAGAGAGAGAGAGAGAGAGAGAGAGAGAGAGAGAGAGAGAGAGATGTAGAGATGAACTGGACAAAGGAGAGAGTGAGAGAGGAGAGAAGAGGAGAGGAGGTGTAGAGGAGAAGACATCAGTGGTAGACTCCTGTTATGTTCTCTCCAGTGCTCCTATTGCAGGGTGTGGGTGTGTGTGTGTGTGTGTGTGTGTGGGGGGGGGGGTAACAAGAGGCAGACAGACAGACAGACAGTGACCCTGGCCTCTAATGATGGATGGGGGTCACTCTGGCAGTCTCAGCCTCCAGCCCTTCGGCCTCTCCTCTCCTCTCCTCTCCTCTGGGCCGCTTGTTTGTTTATTATGGGCGGAGAGTTGCGTTTTTAGCTCAGTGCAGGGACGTGGCAAATGAAGGGTGGGTGGGGTTTATACTATTTCTGTGTTTATCCCAAAATCATGCTTTTACAGGATTCAGTCAAGGTGGGACCCCTCTGAAGCCTTGGGCCCGGGACAACTGTGTCCCTCCCACTTGCTCCATTCTCCATGCAATGAGAGAGAGAGAGAGAGAGAGAGAGAGAGAGAGAGAGAGAGAGAGAGAGAGAGAGAGAGAGAGAGAGAGAGAGAGAGAGAGAGAGAGAGAGAGAGAGAGAGAGAGAGAGAGAGAGAGAGAGAGAGAGAGAGCTGAGCTGTGTGTCAATGTCTGCTTCTCCCATACTAATGCCATGCTTTACGACGCTGTGCCACGTGCACACACACACAGACACACAGACACACAGACACACACACACACACACACCACCCTCCTCCTCCTCCTCCTCCTCAAGGGTGCCGGGGCCGACTCCTCAAGGCTACGTGTCTGCATTTTCAAACATCCCCCCTACACACACACACACACACACACACACACACACACACACACACACACACACACACACACACACACACACACACACACACACACACACACACACACACACACACACACAATTTATATTTTTTCAGTATGTGAGTAACATTGAAGGGGTGTGTGGGTGGTTGTTCCTGAAGCTGAGACGGAATGCAAAACACATGCAAAACATTCACATGGGCACGCCATGCGCTGCCATCACGGTCAGTACAGCAGCTATAACCACCTGAGACCACACTGGTGGGTCTGAGGAAATTCAAGATTAAAAACGGCCAGCCAGTTAATGCAAGTCAGTGATCTATGACAGAGTACTGATGCGATGCCTACAGTAGAACAATATGCCGCCTAGGCAAGTACACAGGCGTGAATCATTATCAAGACACACCCAAACAGAACAAGAGCCGGCGGTAACCGTACACCACAGACTTCATATTCATAGACATGAACCAGATTTGCCGTCAGAGAACAAAAGAAGACCCTCGTCAGTCATCACTGTGCTTTATGACCAAGACCCAACATGAATAAACGCCACATGAGTCTTTACTTGTGTCATGCCCAAACACACATATGTGTACATGTCCCACACACACAGAGTTCATATTCGTGGCCTGAACTAGATTTGCCACGAGAGAACAAAAGAAGAGACTCCCACCCCCCACTGGCAGCCATGAATGTACTTTATGACCGACCAAATGAGAATGAAAGCTTTTTTCTCCTGTCGTTCCCAAACACACACACACACACACACACACACACACACACACACACACACACACACACACACACGTGTGTACAGTACAGTACATGTTCTTTCCCCTCCCCTCACATGTAGGCCACATACAGTATGTCCCCATGGAGAGGAAAACGCACCTGATGTGAAAACATTATTGTCAAAAGTCCCTGGACAACCTCCCCAACTATCCAGCGGTGTAATAATGATCAAAATGGAGTAGTCCAGCCCTCTTGTGTAACATAGCACTGAAATGTAACTATGAATTCCTCTATAGAATATGGCTTCCAACTGTTGACTTAAGGATAAGAGAGTCAGTCAACTGTCCACAGTACATAGTCACATGGGGACAATTGGGGTGCAAATGGGAGGAAAAAAGTCAAAGTCTACTTTGCTTTTAGCCAAATCAATTTATTTTAGTTATTGATTGTTTTGTAGGTAGGTTACTTTGGGAAGCCTATACTACCCTAGGCTACACCACTATGACCAAGACAAAAAGACTGCAAGTGTGTAAGGTTAAACATTTACTACCACAGCTGTTATGTAAGCGCAAAATGACACTGCCTCAAGGTTTTAGGTGATATCCTGGTTACGCACAGGAATAAATGTGAGATTACAGATTACCGAGGCTTCTTTTTGTATGTTGGATGACTGAACTCGCTGTGTTTTGATTTTGTATTCAGAAAGCATGACATTTCCAGCCAAAGACAAGCCAGACCCTCGTCTCAGGTGACACTTTGTCGTCTCGGATGAGGCGCCATAAATTATTGAAGTAGCCTACCCCATCTGACAGTTTGTGACAAGGTTAACAACAGAAAAAACGTCATAATTGTTTTAACACCATTACAACCCACCACCAACACCACAATAGACACCGTAGTTCCAATGTCACGCGTTAGAGGTATTTGGAATGTGGGCTAATATCCAGTTTCAAATCCCCTCTAATGTCGACTCGGCGTGGGATGTTGGGTACCGTGGCGCGTCGCGCGCTCAACCAAAGCAACAACCTTTCGCTAGTTCTGTACAGAATACCAAATTGATTATTTCCTACATGACATTAGCTAATAATCCCAAGAACAGCCGCAAATCCAGTGGGCGTTTAACAAGATTACACTACATTACGCGCTACAAGGCTACTTAGCCGACCGAAACCCGTCTTACCTGTAAAGGTTTTTCTTCCGGAAGTGGTCAAAAAGCAACCTCGCCGAAGTCTCACAGTTAAAATGTTGATTTCAGCTACTTTCCTCACCGCCTTGTTCCACAATAAAAGATTTCGCCGTGCCCTCGTTTTATCAAATATGGGATTCACCTCTTGTTACCGCCCCAGGTGTTACTGATGGGGGTTGTTGACGTAGCAGATATTCCCAGTTTCGAACTACACATAACTAGGAAGGCGCTGTTTTTTTCTTTCTTTACAGGAAGTCTAGGCAGGTAGCCTCGTGTTTAAATTAAGAGGTCACCTCTTAAG
>NC_085879.1:17357540-17455040 GCF_034702125.1 Engraulis encrasicolus
ACCGTGCAAGCAATTTCCTAAACCAGTTGCAGTCTAATGAGTCAGAGACAGGAAGATCAGCTGTTGGTATTTCTTGATTTCACCTGTGCATAGAGCAAAACAGAACGAACAGCCTACACAGGCCTCCAGGGTTTTTTTTCTGAGGTGGGGATCAACACTTCCCGATTTCTCTCCCTCTTCCAACTATTTAACCGAAACGCAGGAGATGACTCTTGTGCATCCCCTGTACAGCCTCTCTATACATTGTCTCTGGTATTGATGTTATCCAAAGTACACTAAGCCTGCAAAAAGACAACAATAATAACACCCTGACTGCCAAAACAACAAACAAGGCAAGCTGCAGAGGTGCATAAGAATGACACGTCCTCATCATCATATGGCCCCACTTCCTGTTTGAGAAGAGTGCTCCACCCCTCCACTCCCCTCCCCTTCTCCACCCCCCACCCCCGATACACCCCCCACCCCACCCCCGAAGAGTGAGAAGAAGCCGAAAGGCCTGCATGGCGAGAGCTCCTTTTGAACAGGCCCCGTCGTTTCCTCTCGCCCTACTCTGTTATTCCAGTAGCCTTTGTGGGCCAGCCAAGTGGCCCAGCCTCAGACAAGGGGGACAGGGGGGATGAGGGGGCAGGGGAAAAGGGGAAGGGGGGCTGGGGACTCTTCACTTCACAGGCAGCCGAGGTTGTCAGCTCCGCAGGGGAGGGACAGTCGCCTGGTAGGCAGAAAACAAACACTGGTGGTTGGATGGGGATAGGAGAGAAAAGAGGAAGTTGCGCAGGACCCCAACTGGGTGCGGAGCTAGGGTGTGGGAGAGGGCGCCCCCTATGGGTTTCCATGTGTGTCTGGTCACAGCCTGAGATGAAGATGAAGATGAAGATGATCATGTACAGGACGTTAAGTGGCGAACTATGCAGGAGAATGACAAACTGCATTGAAAGAAATGGAACACCGTCACCAAATGGCATACGATATGTCATTCAAATATTTTGTTGACATGAGCATTGCCATGATATAATAAACCCATTATAATGTGTTCTATCTTACTTCGAGAACTGCTATGGACATCAACCATGTGAGTGTATAATCATAATGGGATGGAACACCTCAGAGGTGTGAAGAGAAATCAACATATGTCATGGTCTTGGAGTGCCCTCTGCTGGTGATTCTGAGAACAACTAGGTGGAAGTAGCAGTTAGAGTAGAGTGGTCAAGTAAAGGCGAAGTAAATTAGAGTCGAGTAGTCATACCTGTCCACATTGAGTAGTAGATCCCAAGAGATTGATAAATGTTGATTTTAAATGAAGGATCTGAAATACAAGATTGTTGGCAGTTACACAGAGTGCAAAAGGGTAAAGGGCGATAGGATGCAACTTACACCTTAAATGGATAGATTAAAAACCCAAACAAAACAACAACAAACAAAGAAAAGAAAATAATATTTTGAGTGCCTATACATGTAGACAAGCTGTTGACTGAAATGTAGCAAAGATGCTGCGGCATGATCCTAAAAAGGCATGTTTGAACTGTAATGAGACTGGACTGAGCCTAAAGTACCCCGAACTTCTTCCACAGAAATGCAAAAGATTCAGTGTCAGTTATTGTAAGGGTTTGCTACAGCTGACGGTGGTGCAAGTGAGACCCCAACATACAAAAGCTCATGTGTGTTTTGATAATGCTTTCCTCTAATAAAAGAATGAAATCCATATTTAAAACCACTTCACTATGTAATGATAGGGCTACCTTTGCCCACAATAAAATTTTGTTTAAAAAGTGGCTTACACATTTTCTCAGCACTGAATATTTGGAGAATATTCAGTTAATTTTCTAACAACAGCCACCCTTGTAATGTGTTCGTGTTTTGTTACATAGAAGGTGTTCGAGTCATTTTTACCCGGGTATATAGAAAACGAATTTTAAAAGGAAAAAAAATCGTAGTTCATATTCATCCTCATGTTCCCTTCATCCTGCTAGTGAATTTCTGTGTATAGGTCAAAATGACCCAAACAAGGGATAATACTAGAAAGTAAAAGAAATCTAAAATCTTTTTTAATTTACAGAATGCCTGACCTCTCATGTGCAGAAGGTCATCTTTTGCAGGGCTGTGGCACCCTCTAGTGTCCAGTATCAGGCATGCATGTATTTAAACTTGGGGTTGCTATTACTACTTTGTCTGTTCTACATTACTTGTATACTAACTTGTATGTTCTCTATGTAAATATCGGATAAAAACATCTGCTAAATATAATGTAAAGTAAAAAGGTTGTCAAATGTATTTGGCCTTCACAGTAGTAGTCAGACTAGTAAGTATAATTCGCACACTGGGAGCCTCATGTCTTTACTGATATGCATTTTGAGAGCTTTTTCAGTTGAATTTCAGTTTCACAAGTTTAGCCATCAAGCACCAAACGAATGAAGTCACATGACTGAAGTTGATGACAGATGACATCAGATGGCATTATTCTCTCATCTCCAATCAGGATGCTGAATGGAGGAAAGCCCCCAAAAAGCTGAGCTGCTCTGCCTGACAGTGGGGAAACTTTAGGGTCTTCCTCACTGAAAAGGGCCGACAGCAACACAGAGGCAACAGGACAGAGTAGTGTTTCTCAACGGGGGCTCTACAGCCCCCCAGGGGGCTTTAGAGAGCCCTTGGCCCTTGGGGGCATTGAGAAGGAGACAGAACGATAAAACAGTAGGCCTACATTAGAATTAACTTTATTCATTTCTCCACAAAATTAGATGTTGCCAAATAATGTTTTGAAGCACACTTCAATAGCACAAGCAAAATGTAGAAGCATACATGAAAAGATTATTGTTGTAGACTGGCAGACTTCATGATGTGGTCAGGGGGGGTTTGCTTAAAAAGTTTGAAAACCACGGGGCTAGAGGTTGGAGGTAAGGATATGGGATGAGCTAGAATGATTTTCAGACACCATCTTTTCACAGTCATAATCTAGCTTAACCCATTTTGTCCTAAGCCCTTTTTTGGTAAGGGTGCCTTCTGCCTATCAAATCCTAAATATCTCAACCTCCGAAGCACATACAAACATGAAATAAGTTACATTTAAAATCTAGAACCTTCATTTTGCACTAGTATAGTGTTCATTCAGCTCTAACATACCCACATTTTTAATAAAACAGCTCAAATCTCAAGAACTTGAATGCAGCGTATATGTCGCTCCAGGACACAATGGGTTAAGAAGACAATGTTCTTCTCCATGGACTAATACTTATGCCGAGTCATTTCACAATATTGTATACAATTATTTATTGCACCTGTCCGTATATATTTTTTATTTTCATGATTTTCTTCAACCTTTCTTTAACGAGGAAGTGGTCCTACTGAGTAACAATATCTCTTTTGACAGGGACTCCTGGACAAGAAGGCGGCTTAAAAAGTTATTGTAATAAGAACCTACAAGACAAGACGAACCACAGCTACATTACATCTAAACTGAAATAAACACATAGCAAAGAGAGATATCCTCCGCGCTCCTGCGATTGACTCTGAAGAAGACGTGTGAACGTCGAAACGTTAGTCTTGGCGCTTGCCCAATAAAACAAGTTATTTTCCACATCTGAAGATGCTCCGGTGACTCCTTTCTTCCCCTGAAATAAACACATTAAGGCTGAGTATACATAGCCAACTTCAAGGCAGACAGCAAACAAGGAAAACATTTGCCGTGGTCGGTTAAGGATGATTTTCAGATGTCTTTAGAAGAATATATGGGTGGAAGCAGTGCTTAATTTGTCAAGGAGGAGGTCCCGGAGCACAGACGATGGGTGGCTCCCCCAGGAGGGGGGGTCTGTGATGTCTTTCCCTGAGGTTCCATCCAAGGTTCCGGAGCTCTCGTCTGAGGTTCCGCAGCTAGCTCCCCCTTGCTCCCCCTCAAATTAAGCACTGGGTGGAAGAACTTCAAGATTTAGATTGGCTTGAAGTTCATTCCAAGCTTTTGGTGCATATGATGAAAGGACTGTTTTTCTGAACTGAAGTTCAGTTCTTATTAGTGGAGTAGGCCTATGTAAAAGTATGACCTCATCCTGTAATCACTATTTTGAAAACAAAGCAAATTAAAAATGTAAAAGGGTAGTTTAGTCATTAGGGCTTAAGGTCATTAGGGCATAGGGCCCGTCTGTATAAAAATGAAAGCTTTCATTGAGACCTAATATAACCAATTATTCATTCAAAATGCTTCTTAAAAGTTGGCTGATTACATTACCCTCTTGATCATATAGGGTAGTGTATGTGTGTGCGTGCTTTTATCAGTGTATTTTATTGCTTTATCATTTTCTGTCTTCCCATGATTGTGTGCATTTTTATCAGTGTATTTTATTGCTGTTTTTATTTTCCCATGATTGTGTGCAATTTTATCTATGTAATTTATTGTTGTCTGCTATTTCCTGATGTGGTAAAGCACATTGAGCTGCAGATCTGTATGAAATGCGCTACAAATAAAATTGCCTTACCTTACCTTGCGTTTATATGCCCATGCTGAAGGGTAGAGGCTAGGGTAGAGACTGAACTGAAAAACACAGCTCAAAAAAGGAACTGTATCGCGTTACCAGTTTGTGGTGGTGGCTCTCTTTCAGTGCGTCACTGAGGGCCTAAACACATCTGGCTGGAGGGCTGAAACACATTTGTTGACATGAAGTGCGTTTCTTTAAACTATTATGCTTACTAACACCTTAAAGGATAACTTCAGTCAATTTCAACAAGCTGTTGTAATGCTCACACTACCCAGGACTTGTCAGTACCTGAGGTTTTTTCCCCCCCAAGATCCTGGTCATTGTAATGGGGGCAGCTCCTTGTTTACATTTCATTTCTTTTTTTTAATTCATTCCCAAAAACATCCAAAAGGCTATACAAGCAGACAACTAGCAAACAGCGGTACGTTTTGGGAAAGTATTTGGATTAGGCCTGCTATGATCATTTAAAAAAAATATATAAACAAAACGCTGCCCCCAGAAAAGCTCATATCTCGGAAAGGGCTAAGCCAAAAAATGTGGCATCACCGGGTACTGACAAGTCAAGGGTAGCGTGAGAAATGCAACAGCATATTGAAATTGACTGAAGTGGTCCTTTAAGTTGCCTTTTATTCCAGGAGTTGACAGTGCCTATATATAATAGCCTATATATAATATAATACCTTCATTGACTCTCAGATGCAAGATTCAAGTCGGCTGTGTAAAAGGATCATGAACTAATGAACTGATTAGACTTAAGAAACGTGAAGCATTAAGAAGTGAAAAACTCTGCCACACATTTGATTAAAACATTTCTGATTCTGCCCAGAGCCGTATTCTGCCGGTCTGAGTGAACTCATGACTAATCAGAAAAGCAGATTACAATTTATTGTTACTGTTACTACTGCATATTACTGTTAGTAAAACATCCTGTGCTAAGTCTAATAGGGGGAATAGGGTCAGCATAACCGCACGAATAGACCAGGCGCGATGCGATTCAAGCGACAGAGCGATAGGCGCGATTCAAGCGACTACAGTATGTCCGTTACAAGCAGAAGGCAAAGCATTCAAACATTCCCATTGGCTGTGGTCACTGACCTCTATACAGTCATTGGCTGTCGCGGCTGGTCGCCGAACCGCGTCATAGAAAGTTGAAAGGATTTCAACTTCAAACTGTCGTTCTCGTTGCGCAAATCGCCTCTAGTCTCCAGAATCGCCTTTGTCGCGCGACTCAATACAAAGTCAATTACTTCCGTCGCTCGCCTCGCTCTTGTCGCGGTAGGTGTATTTGTGCGGTAAGGGTAAAAAGTGCACCACATTCACTAGGCCCTACTGATAGGCTGTGCATAACGTCACTTATTATTTTGCATTTTTTTGTGTTTACTCTTGTATTGTTGTTGTGCGTGGGGGGTGGGGGGTGCAATTGACAGAAGAAAGTGGAAGAGAGAGATTGACACGTGATATGGTGCATTGGCGCAGTCCAGCAAACCCCTGGCCCCCTTGTACAACCTCCCCTCTTGCTCTGTAGCCTACTTGAGCCCTTCACTCTTGATACCACTGTACCTCTGTGGCCTTGCCCCACTATAGTTTCACTGTACTGTATGCTGATGACAATTAAAAAGCTTTCCCGTCTCAATTGAGCTGTGACCCCCAGGACAGGAAACCCCATTGTGAGGAACCTCAGTGATGGGGGAAGCATAGATGATGGGGCACAATCGATGGGAAAAACTTAAGACCTAATATGGGTGTGCTCTGTCATGACAACGCGGTCTAGTGGTCAGAGCCCCAGCTTTATACCCCATAAGCAGGGCTTGACACTGGCATCTGCTAACCGTCCAAATGCTGGTAAACCTTGGCTGTGGCTGGTAACAATTTCATTGTCACTAGCCAATTTGGCAGGTAGCTTATTCTATGGTTTGACATATCAGAGCAGCGTATAATCTGCACCTTGCCCCTTGTGTATCAATTGTTTGTATTTAAGAGTGATTCTACGATTCGCCTACGCTTTTGGCAAAAGCAAAATGTCAATTATTACTTTTTTTTTTCAACTAAATGACCTAGATGTTTACATAGTGTATATATTTAAGTTTCCGAACAAACAAATTGCCAAGCTTAATCTTAAATCATTTGATAAATACTCTAATGAAAGCGAACATTTGCTTAATTATTTTGTCAACAGTGTTATGGACAAATACTATGTCATTTCAAACATATATAAAAATACTACAGAGTTGAAACAATATATGTTTGAAAGTGCTTATGTCCCTTAGCAATAATGTTGTCATTAATCTGTGCAACTGATATAGAAAATGTGATTGTTGAGCTTCATAAGTAGGATTTTATGATTCCCTGTGATACAGACTGACACATTTTTCATTATAAATCCCTGTAACGTCTGATTTGAATTTAGTCACCCTCCTTACACAAGACTTCCTTCTCCAGAGATAATCCCTAGTGTCTGTTCATAGGATTTTTCCAACACATAAGGGATCAATAGCGCAAAAACACTTTCAAAACAGTCAACCGTGTTACTCAACTGTGTTACGGTCAACAGTGCAGGGGAACAAGTCGGCACTTTTTTAGGAGAAAAAACAGAGCAGACAAACCCATCTCCCTAGAACCCAAATTATTTTTTTTTGTACGTCTGTCAATATGGAGATAAATTGGCAAAAACATACTCCTCCTCAACTGTCATCAGTGTTGCCAGATTGGGCTGGTTCCCGCCCAATTGGGCTGCTTAGGATGGCCGTGTGCGGGTAAAAATGGCATCTATCAGAAAAACCTGCCCACTTTTTGCCATATAAATCAATAGAATTGGGCAGGTTTTTAGGGCGGATTTTGAACATTTTTTGGGCTGGAAATCATCAGCCTCATCTGGCAACCCTGACTGTCATAGCTAATTGTAACACCATTGACAGTAACACGGTTGACATTTCAGCCATTTGTATGGTGTGCTAACTGAGGACCTCAGAAGTTCCACCACAACACCTTCATCATCAATTCATGTATCTGTATGCTTTATCTGTGTTTTTCTACATGTGATTTCTAATTCAGATTCTTATGAATATTTTGATGACACAGTTGACAGGCAATTTTCCCGCGATGAGAACATGAAAAAGAATGGATTAAATTATGGAAGGATGGAGCTCAAAATTGACCAAAAAGTCTTCCCATATCCTGCCAAAGAGGTTATGACATCACGTGATGTTATTCGTATGGCCTAAGACCAAACCATTACTGATTTATGGAGGGGGTTTCAGACCGTGACATGGTTAACACAGTTTTCGTGGACACACACAAAATGGCAAATTTCATGTATAATGGAAAGGACAGTGGTCTTTCTGACAGTTTTGTCATATTGTGATGATTACTGTGAATCAACATTTGCAATCGTCTTGGGCAAAACAAGTTACTTTATACATGCTAATATGAAGACTGAATCTGACATTTGGAAAACAGGACGGCATGAAAACGCCCAAAACCAGTATTAAATATTCATTCTTGCTGAGGGAAATAATGCCATGTCTACACTTTCTGTATTATATGAAAGATACATGTTTTCTAATGTCCAAAACACCATTGAATGCAGTTAATAGTTAGTGGAATTGCCAAATAAAATCCACGGACTTAAAAGTGTAGCCGAATTGGAGAATCACTCTTAAGCTCAAGAAAAAGCTCAGTTACTCAGTTTCTATCTGTTTGTTTTATTTCCATGTAGAAACCCATGCAATCATCTTCTTGCAACACCATCCTCTGAGGTTAGATGTACAGCGTCATGATAAAAAAGGAAACACTTTACTTCTGTGTAACAACAGAGTAGCAGAGAGAAGTTACATGGTATATAACTAATCATATTTTCTAACCATCTAATCATTGAACTTCTCCCTGTTACCCGGTTGTTACCCAATTAATAGTATTTACTTTGTAATTACCCCCTTTTTACCCATTAGATAACATGTAACTTCTCTGTTACCATGTTGTTAGCCAGAAAGTACACAGTAATTACATATGGTAACTGAACCATGAAGTAAAAAAATAAAAAAATAAAAATCAAATTTGTGGCTAGTAGAATAGCTGGATGGGTAGTGATTCAGGAAAACCACTAGCCACAGTGGTCGGTGGCAAGTGAAAAAGTTAATGTCAAGCCCTGCCCATAAGGTCTTGAGTCCCAGCAGAACAACCACAGACCTATACTACACTTAGTAAAGTTCTGTGAGTGCAACACTCCTCTCTGCCTTTAAGTTTGTACAGTTTGATGCTGCCAACATCGATTTTGCAGGTCTGACAATGGACAGTAGGTGGCGCCAAAGGGTTTGTAATCTGTTGCTGAACTGTATTTCTCAACATTGTTGAACAAGGGAGAATGCTGTTGTAAATCTGATTAAGAATGAATGCGTCTAGCCCAACTGCTATGTTAAAGACCCCATTAAGCCAAAACAATTCTGTACTGCCTGTAAGTTTATTGTGCCGTAGAAAGTAAGAAGCTTTTAGTGATCCCCTTTGACCTCATAAAAAGTTGTTAAATGTGGCGGTATTCTCCATGCTTAGATGCCAGTAGAAAGCATGGAGTAATTACTCAGCATTATGCAATACATATTGTATGTTGCAGAGGCTTTGAAATCAAGACAGCTGGAAATGTAACAGCGAGGGGATGGGGTGAGGGATGGGGGTAGACTGCTATCCCTTTAACAATGAGTGTATTAAAATCTTCCAATGTGTCTAAATTCTCTATGGCTTTTGCACCATGTTATAACAACCCCCAAAAGAAAAAAACAGCTCGCAATATGCAACACCTGCATTAAATTTAAGTTTATTACAACTTTTGCAATAGATACTTGCATTCTTGCATCCTTTTGTATCTCACTGAAGGCCATCTCTTTTTTATAATTAAAATAAGGCTCATTACGATTTAAAGATGAACTATTTTGCATTTTGGTTTGCATCAGAGTCAAGTAGGCTATCCTTCTTGACTCTTTTGTAAACTGTCCTGGAACTGGATTCAGTAATGAAGTGATTAGGATTTCATAGATTATTTCTGTAAAGATTCAGTGGGATGAAAGAAACATGTGCCATGTGCTTACGCTGTGCCGTGTAATGCCACTTTAATTGTGCTAATCTCCTTGTGTGTAGAGTCTGGGCGGATGTTACCAGGGGGTGTCGCATGAGAAGAAGGGAACACGTGCGTTAAAAAAACAGTTCTGAATATGGGGCATGCACTCTGCAACAAATTCCAGTAAGGGAGCCTTAGTCAAACAGGCTTAAAATAAATCAGCATTTTAAAGTTTTTAACTTTACTCCTGTCAAAACACACAATTACATGTTAATGCTGATGATAACATCAATACGAAGGTGTTAATGACCAGATGAAAGTTATAGAATGAACGTTACAGGGGCTGAAGATGAATAGAGACTCGAACTCTTATCACGTGGCGTGACGTTATCAGTGTGGTTTCCTGTTGAAGATGTTCTTGATGAGCTTTTTTAGAAACATGACTATTCTGTTCATGTTGAAATGTTCTGTGATGAAGTTTTTCAAAAAGAAACACCTCGCAAAGACTTGCTGTGAATTCCTACTTGAACATTGTAACACAGTAATAATACCAATACTACACAAAATTATTTTTGCAGACCTAATTTGAACAACAGAATGTATTGAAATATCTACTGGGCTTGTACAGTATACTGTATCTTACACCAACAAGGAGATGTTAAGTCTTTTAGTATTGGGTCTGCTATCTACAGTTATGTTGGTGAGTAGTCTAAAAGTGTTGGGCAAGTTACTCAAAAATGGTGCTGTATTACTGATTACATGCTGCTGTGTTAATCTGATATTATATTTAGGCCTATATTCAAAATATATGACATTACACTACTTTTGCATTACTTTATATGCTCTCACCATGAAATAACTGTAAATATGGGTCTAGCAATTTACAGTGTAAATCAAGCTCATGATGATTCATGACTCTTTCACCTCCCATCCAGGAGGTGTTTTGGCAGCATGCAGACTATTGTTTCTCAATGAAGGGCTCTAGAGCCCCCCCAGGGGGTGTTGGGGAGCCCTAGGTGGGCGTTGAGAAGGATACAGCTGACAAGAGGGCATAGTTACCATTGGGGGTCATTAGTCTATTTCATGTTTTGATACCAAGTTAGGCGTTGGCAGGCTTATGGTGATGTCAATGGGGGCGTTGGGAGGCTTATGATGACGTCAAGGGGGTGTTGGGAGGCTTATGATGAGGTCCAGGGGGAGTTCATTGAAAACCACTGATGCAGACTAAAATCAGCTTCAGGAATAGCTTATTTCTGACCCACCTCACTGAAGACCATTAAAATCCATGTACTGTCACTTAAACTACTAGCATTGCAAATAGTATATTTTACAGACTCCACCCCTCCAATTACTTACAACTACAGCATGTTTCAGCAAAAAGTATGCCTAATGCTTTACAGTAATAGCTTTGTAATGCTTTATCTCAACACTGCTGAGTAAATTGCAGTAACATCATTACACTTATTCCAGAATAACGCCATAGTAAATTTTACAGCTAGGCCTAATTAGGACTTCAAAGTCAAATGTCTTTTGCAGTTGAATGAACACAGCAAATGGTATTGTATGTTTGTATGCACTGACTGTAGAATAGCATGTCAGTTTCAATTACAACTGTAGGCCATATAACTTAGGCCTTCCGGCAGCAGCACAGGTGACTGAAAGTTTCATAACCTTTTTTTTTTTTTTACTTCTCCTTTTTTTGCTTCTTTTTACTATCTAAATAACACAGAACAATCCTTGTCTCGATAAGGGAAGTGGGTCAGACCTTAACTGCACATAATCTCATTTCCACAGATGCCATTTCTGTCTGCCCTTTTTCTCTTTTCCTCGAATGATGTTGGTGCTGCAGCTGACTACCGCGCGACACAACCCGCACCATAAATAAGCCCAGCCAATCAAGACCTCGGTCCAGGAGAAGGAAAAGCCTGGGATGCAATCTCATTGGACGTTAGCATCATATGATACAGCATTACGGAATTTCCCCTATGGTTTCGCCTGCTGTGGAATAATAGGGTAACATAGGAAAACTACCGCATGGTTGGGGTATTCCGTTAAGTAGGCTATATTTGAAGGGTCTATTTGCAAAACGGTGTAAACGACAATTTTTGACTTTTGCATTTTATTATTGGAAACGACTGTTCAGACGTCATTTCATCTATGTGCAAAATATTGGCATTCAAATATTTTGAGAACATACTTTTTAAAGCTATCTAAAATGACTTAAGTTGCAAAACGGTGTATCTGTCAGAACACTTTATTTGCAAAACGGTGTATTCGCCATAACACTTTCTTTGCAAAACGACGTTGCATTCTATTTGAATCTCGGACGACATGAGAAGCGTGGGGAAACTGCGCTATACTGTCCTAACTTACCATCAGTCAGCTGACAGCAATAAACAAAGAGGATCTGACCGGAAAAATAACTGAAATTGTGCTCACAGCACACGACGACAAAGTAGGCTATTCAAATTCAATTGCAAACTTCGTCTTTTATGAACTCCATAAGCAAGCACCATCACGCACGAGGCAGCGGAGTTCAACAGCTGTAGACCTGCAAACGTGAGTACCAACATCGGAGGCGTTTGGGGTGGAGCCGCGGTGAAACCAGTGGCTGATGTTAAACAGAGAGAGAGAGAGAGAGAGAGAGAGAGAGAGAGAGAGGGATGGAGAGAGAGCACCACAGACTGTATTGAGAATAGCCTACCACGATTGGGCCAAGAGATGGGTTTAAACAGGCGAGAAACCCGCGAAAACGGCGAGTGTTGAAGTTGTGTCCTCGACTCCGATGATGGGTCTACTACCATGCCGACATATCGGACCGACAGATGGGGACGCGCGGCCAAAACTACCGTGGTGCGTCGCTTATATCGCTTTGCAAAGAAAATAAGTATGTTCGGTAATTGTGTACAAAACTACCTCATAATTTTACTATTTCATGTATCTGATTGATTATTGTTAATCAGGTATTGTACCTAGGGTCCCATGCGTTCATAAAAAATTATTTTGCTAACTGGTTGAAGCTCGTAGGCAGAATGACGGCAGATATGCTGCATGTGGGTATCAGTTTCCACTCATTTTTACCACTTTTTTGACCCTAAGTTCATAATAATACGTAATACATTTTCAAAACATGTGTCATTTGCCTTCAATTAGCTCAGGAAATACTCTGATGAAAAAAAAATGTGAATGAACATGATAGTTACTGCCCGGTACAAAAATGTCAATTTCCCAAAATTTTCCAAAATGGAGATACACCGTTTTGCAAATAAACCCTTCATTTGAGGGAATACAGGGAAAAGGACAACTTTATCTGGAGCGGACATACAATCTCAGCTAGAAAACCTTACCCCACCCTCCTCTGGGCGACGTGTCCACGATTGGCTACTGTAGGACTAGTGGTTTAAAATACAGTTTTGCTGGCGGCTTGTCAATTAGCAGAGTCTCGTCGTCAGGGGACCTGGTGTTAAGTGAAGAACCGATTGTTTCGTCTCTTTAGAAATGGCTTGTTAGTGCAGATGAGTTGTTAGATTAGCTGTGCGGCGATAATGGCAACTGTTAAAAAAGATGACAGATTGACCAATACTCAGGGGTTTCTCTGCGTTGGCTTTGCTGGTATTTTCAGCAAAACGGTTACTTCTCCTTTGGAAGTTATAAAGATATTAAGTCAGGTGGGAACATTTCACAGTAAACGCGGCTTTCTTGAGAGCTTTGCACTGATCTACAGAACCGAGGGCCTGCAAGCGTTTTGGAAGGGAAATGTTGTGTCCTGTCTTCGACTGTTTCCTTACAGTGCAATTCATCTGGCAACTTACAAACAGTAAGTATTACCATATATGAATGAATACATATATAATCTGGTGATGTTGATCAACAATTTAACTGTCGGGATGGCACTGGATTACTTTTTTTCACGTAGTTCTATGCCAGTACGAACACTGACTATTGTTTGTAAACAACTGGTTGCTAGCTTGCTAGCTAGCCTACCCATTTGGGTGTATGTTTGTAGACCACAGCCAGTTAGGTTTATACGTTCACTGTGTTGGGTGTCATGGTAAATCTAGGTGAATATACAGTATATATTGGCTCTCTGGTAATGTTTTATTGAACGTTTAAGCCACACAGCAAAGCAGCGTACTTTCGAAAAGGAAACCAGTGACGATTTCGTCCGACACAAAGAGGAACCGTGTTGTGCAATATGTTTTGAAGTTACTTATTCGCCGCCGGTGACTTACAGGGAACTCAAATGTAAATATGCAATGTGTGTTCGAGCTACTGGGTTTACCTTTTTAGGGTAGCAAATGAACGAACAATTGGCCCAAATTTACTTAGCAATGAAAACGATTTGTTAGCCAGCTGCCATTCAACTTCCGTACTGAAGTTCACCATCGTTCATCCCAAAATGGTGTGAGACGTCATCACGCCTTACTCGATTCGACCAATCAGAATCCCCGAAGTGTCACCACACACTCTGGTGAGACGAGCCTCCAAATTCTTGTAATCCATACTAAAAATTACATACTGAGAAAAATGCGCCAATGTATCTCTTCAGGAAACACCTGCAGTCTCGCGAAGACTATTTCTAGTCCCACGATATCAAAACAAAGAATACAGACCACTTTTTTAAACGACACAATGTCACGTGGATTGGCGCATGTGTTTACAAATTAGAGCCCAGCCCCCAGGATGTTGTGTACAGGACAGTATGTACCCAGAGGGGTGCCCTTTAGCATTTGCCTATCTACATAAACACGTGTTAAACATGTTAAGTTGCGGTTATGTCACCGATTAAAACATTACCGAAGGTATAGGACACACGGTTCCTCCAGTATCCCCTTGTCAGGATTTTTTTTTCCTGTTTTGAGTAGAGGTTTTTTTTTTACACCTATGACCAGAATAGTTCAAAATTAAGTCTTGACACAGGAGTTCCAACATGAGGAAATAGACTAATGGATATCCTCATAAAAAGCAGCACATGTCTTTTTGTTCAAAGATGTTCACACCTGTTATGTTGTTTTGCAGGATTGTTCACCAGCACATGAATGACTTTGGCTACATATCCCAGTGGCAAGCCATAGTGGCGGGGGGCCTGGCAGGGATAACGGCTGCTCTCGCCACATACCCGCTGGAGGTCGTGGAAACGCGCCTCATCTCCCAGAACTGCCGGGAGCCGACGTACAGGGGCGTGCTGCATACCATCTCGCACATCTACCACACAGAGGGCCTCCTTTCTCTCTACAGGGGCTTCTCTCTCACCGTCATTGGTACGTTCCCGTTTGTGGTCTCCTCTAGGGCAGAGAAAGTAAAAGATTCTGTTCACCGAATGGGAAAGACTGTTTATGGACACAAAAATACATACAGTACATACAAATATGCATACGTACAGTCTCTGTCTCTGGGTCACGCACACACACACTCAAACACACACTGTGTATACATGCACAAATACATTTTCATTGATGAATGCATACACACATAGGCCTACATGCTACACTCCTACATACATACATTACACACACACACACACACACACACACACACACACACACACACACACACACACACACACACACAAAAATGTACATGCATACTATGGATACATACATGTACATACTGTGTCGATCCTGTCTGAACCAAGTTGACCCGTTCTCCTTGATGTCCGTTATGGTAGGTGCAGTTCCGTTCTCCGTTGGCTGCTATGCGGTGTACATCAACCTGGATAAGATCTGGAAGGAGCCCCACTCCCGATTCTCCTCCCTGCAGAACTTCATCAACGGTTGCCTAGCTGCAGGAGTGGCCCAGTCGCTGTCTTTCCCTTTTGAGATGGTCAAGAGGAAAATGCAGGTATACGTTTTGTTGTTGTTGTTGTTGTTGTTTATTAGCAGTGATGAGCAACTTGGACTCATTAGTTATACTTCAGGGTCACTGAAGGGTTACCCTTCCAATTCAACCAAGCAATCTTCCAGTCGGATTGGACAGGTAAAACCAGGATTTTTGAAATTTGCGGCACTGGATTATATCTAATGAATGAATCGAGGTTGCCTATCACTGTTGACTAGTGTTATATTGATCTATCTTAAAATATATAGCAATATATTTTAGGGTATTTTTCAGGCTAAAAGG
The DNA here is from genome assembly GCF_034702125.1 of Engraulis encrasicolus. Lineage (NCBI taxonomy): Eukaryota > Metazoa > Chordata > Actinopteri > Clupeiformes > Engraulidae > Engraulis > Engraulis encrasicolus. The sequence goes on from NC_085879.1 coordinate 17,373,168, forward strand.
TACCACAGATTTTAAGAAGCACTGACGCCGCAGATAAATATGACTTTGGAATGGTAGACTTATTAAATTCAAATGAGAATGTGATTTGAGGAATATCTCTGTAGTATGCAAAGTAAGGTAACGGTTTCCTGTCATTCCACCAGTCATGTCATGTACATGCAGTACATGTTTCTTCCATAAGGTGGCACACTTTGTCAACCGTTGAATTGTAATAACTCAAACGCTGCAACAAGTGCTGTCCTGTCTTCCTGTCTGACTGGTTATTAACCTACAACATGACCAACTCGTTTGGGTGTTTAATTATTATAATGAGGAAAGACGACACCTCACCTCATTAAGTAACATAAATGTTTTTGTTTTTAATGAGGGAGGGGCGGGTGTTATTACATTACATGCTCTGAACACATTAATTGCGGACAAAGAACAAGAAGAGGACATGTTCTATTATTAGGGGGCACAAGGTGCCGTGGCAGCTGAGAATGTAGATACGGTGCATGGTCTGGCAGGCTATAGATAAGTCCTCTAAAGATAGGCCCGGCAAATATCACACAGCAAACTGACAATGCCACTCCGCTGCAGTATCAGGTGCACACCACGCTCGGGTTGCACGAGTGAAGCTTTCAGATTGTCTTTTGTCCCCAAAGTGTGTTTTCATAGCATGACGAGAGAGAGAGAGAGAGAGAGAGAGAGAGAGAGAGAGAGAGAGAGAGAGAGAGAGAGAGGGTGAAGAGATAGAGAGAGAGAGAGAGAGAGAGAGAGAGAGAGAGAGAGAGAGAGAGAGAGGGTGAAGAGATAGATAGAGAGAGGTGGGGTGGGAGGAGGCATAATAATGCTAACAATTAAGTCAACTCTCGCCCCCCTTACTCAAACGCAAATGTGTTGAAAACAAAACCAAAAACCAAAACACAGGGCTATAGAAACCCACACTCCAGGGTGGAGCAGGAGACTTTCAGGAACCCAGAGGACACCAAGAAGAGAGCTGTGCTGAAACAAAAGCTGTGTCTCCTGAGAGACAAGAGCAATGGTTCTGCCTTTAAAACAGTCCTCTCTCCCTTTAAATGGCAGAGCAAAACGGGGCCTCGTGACTCGTGTGCGTGTGGGGGAGGGGGAGGGTCAGCACAGCAGAGAGGTTTCCTGCCTCAGGCCTGTGAGTGTATTGACATTGCCAAGGGTACACCATGCAGGGTGAAAATGCTTCACGCTCACAAACTTTTTTTCCATGCCTACGCTAAAAGCAATTATGGGCAAAGGGATTTGGTTTGAGAGAGACTAGAGAGACTAGAGAAACAGAGAGAGAGAACCGCCCTTCCCAGACACACATGACTCATGTGATAAGACTGTAATTGGTTCGGTACGAGTCTGTGCACTGCATTCAATTTGTGCCAACCCTGACCGGTTTCTCCCCAGAGAGGTGAATGAATGGCATATCTGTATTTTAGTCACACATCTTCCCCACTTAGTCCCTTTTAAATGCACAACAATGAGAAAGGCCAGTTTGAATAGAATGCTAGGTTAAGGAATGGAATGATATGCCACATTGGAGATTCTAAGAGTAGATATCTTATCCAGTCTCTCTGTCCACATGATGCCAAAGAATCTCTCAAAAGATCAAAGTCTCTGAAAATACAATGACACACATTGAAATCACTAACACTTCAAATTCACCTTGTTTTTGCAGGCTCAGAGTGCTCACCTGCCACACTGCGGTGGAGTCGACGTCCACTTCAACGGAATGGTGGATTGTTTCAGGCAGGTCATCAAAACCAAGGGCGTCCTAACCTTGTGGAGCGGCCTAACAGCCAACATGGTGAAGGTAAGGGGGTCCTATAGGGTCATCTATATTTGTCATGGGTCATGGGCGAGTAGGGATTTGGTTACTTTGCTGTGATTCGTTGAGTCACGTTCACATGTGAGGTTGTAGTGTTGGTGTTGTACAGTACACAGTGTACATTGCAGTACATTAGTTATAATCGTACAGCACGTTTGAAAACGGCCAAATTCGAAAAGTATTGGTGTTGTTTAAAACTGGTAGACAAAGCAGGGCGCCACCATTGATTTCCTGAATTGATCTGACTTTGCTATTTACAAGGTCGACAAATCGACTCATTTTGCCTTTGGATGTAGTTCCCCACCCATGCATTTGAGGTTTTTGTGGTTATAATAATAGACCCGCACATAGATATGTAGAGAAACCTTCAGACATTGCTGCACACCCTGATGACCATTATCAAGATGCATAATAATTACACATACCACTGTGTCGAGAGTTAAGGAAGAGTGCTCCAGCATATACCACTGCTTACATTGAGTTGACATGTAACCTTTTCTTAATACAACATTTATATTCATTCATATAATAAGAATCAACATTATTTGAATAGTTGGTCCTTGACCTGTGGCAAGTATAATGGTGTTGAAGATGATAATGATGATTATCTTGCTTGTTTTAAGATGTATGCATCAGCTTGATCTATGTGATCAGCAGAAAACTAATTTCGACATAACTTAATCTGACACCGACATAATGTTATCAACACCTTATGCTATCTATGCATTGTTTGTCTTGGTTTTGTCTTGGACGCATGTTTTCATGGTTCTTTACCGTGAGTTAAACATGTACAAATCTAGTTTGGCTTTAACCATTTGAAACTAAAATCTGCCTGGAGCCTGCTGCGCTACTTGCCTATTTGAGGCAACAGTGCTTCCCTTAGCTCTGTCAGAAAACAAAAATAAGCAGAACTCTCAACTTATTTGCTGTAAAAACACAGCCTGCATAATCTCAAATGTTTTGTTTGTTTGTTGTAGGTAGGAGGTTGTATAGTATGGGGTTCCTCTTGCGGTCTGATAGTACAACTTTGCATATCACAGTTTATATGTATATTACTACAGGTTCATTACTACTTTGTTATATGGGTACTATATATTGAATATGACATTATAGAAGTACCATGTTCCAGATAAAGCCTACTTTTGTATGTTAAGTATGGAATTACAACTCATTTCAATATAATTTCCCCCCTGTTTTTACCACCACAGATTGTTCCTTACTTCGGCCTGCTGTTCACATGCTTTGAGATGTGCAAGCAGGTCTGCCTGTACCGTAACGGCTACATCGTGTCACCGCTGAGCTACAAGCTGAAACCTGGCGTCGACCAGAGCATGGGCCCCTCTGAGTTGCAGGAGGTCCGTCGCTATCTCAGGAACCGGAAGTTTCACTCACAGAACTCTTCCATGGGAAACCAGTGGTGAACTCAAACCCGGCCTGCAGGGGTGCACTGTAGGCTTGGTGTGGAACGTTGTGGAGACATGAATTTGTGCACAAAGTTGTGCAGGGGTCCCTATTGTCACCTTTGTGTTTGTGAAACGGTGGTGGGGACAAGTTGTGGTGATCTCATGTCTCCACCGTCCACACCATAAACTATGCCCATGCCAGCCCGGAAACCTCAAGCACACACCTCAAGGCTCCTGCTGCACCATCTTCCATAGACTTTGTCTTGAATTTTTTGAAATGCAGAATTATTCTGCAGTTATTCTGATACTTTGGAGGAATTTCTGCTGTGTGTCTGGGTTGGTTTTACTGCCTAGAACGGCAATTTGTTTTACAAGAGATCTTGTATGCATTATCTTGTAGTATTCTCCACCAGCAATACTGTACATGGCGTGAAGAATTTGCACAAGCTGAAGGCCGAAAAATACCTCAACACTGATGCATGTCAGAGTGATAAAAGAAGTCAGTTAACAAAACAAAACATTCACACGTCTCAGTGTAGCTGGCAGTTGGATTTTGTTGGTCTCTAAGAAAACAATCGAAAGGCAATATATAAAATACAATCTTCATTTGATTTATATATAATGAATGTGATCAGTGTTATCTCCTCAGTATCCATGAGGTTTTTATCATATCACTGAAAGAAGTGCCTTGACGTGCTATTTGTCCACTCTGTTTTCTATTTCATGGCATTCTCACCAATATAGTGTTGCCTCCTCAATCATCCATTGTTACGTTTTAGCCTAATCATGAAAAAATTGATCTATAAAAACCTACACGGTCACCTGTACCTGTAGGCTGTAGCGCTCCACCAGATCAAGTGTAAATCAATTACAGATTGTGCTGCTAAAATGATGATATTAAAGGACTCAAGGTCCCCATCACTAAACCAATTTGCAGTAATTGTGCAGTGTTCCACTCCATGAGGAAGTCGTGACTTGAAATATGTGTCAGATATTTGTTATAAATGTTTTCCATGCTGCATATGGTAACCTTTGTTTTCTCTAACTTATTTGTATGAATGTGTCCGTAATTTCATTTGCATTCAATCAGGACAATTGTCAACTGGTGAATGTATCATAAATAAAACATTTTAAAGTCATTTGACTTTGTCCTTGTTTCATTGAAACGATGTGGATACTATTTTGCACACAAATCACTGTCATATTATAGATGTGGAGAATTATTCAGTAGTCAATTACTCCCAGGTATGTGTAAAGGTCTGATGGGGATCGTCGCTATGTGACACTTCCCTATCTCTATTTCTGTGACTGTAGGCTGCCTGCTACAGTATTATTTGAAACTGAGTGAAGTGTCAAGTCAAGGACAGCCTTACTGTGACCTTTGCCGTTAGCTAGTGCTTTGCTCTTGCTCATTCACATGAAATGCACAGAAATTGTACAACGTTTAGTCTGTGATGTGTTCCAAAGCACCTCCGAATCTTTTGGCGCAGGAATTCTATTGTTTTTGTTATTATTTAATGGGTCGCGTTCTATTTGTATATAGATGGTCTGAGTAGTTGCCATGCAACCTGTTTTCCCCACCCAAAACAATGCAGCTCTTCATTGAGAAAATGCATATTGGATATATGCCTTATGCAATTCAGTAATGTTCTTGAGAATTAACAGTGATGGTGATTGCATCGGTTATAGACTATTGAATCAAATGTTTGAGTGTGAAGTTCTTCCAGGCGCTTAGAATGTTTCACCTCATTGTTCCCCTCCCATCACCTAAACAACCAATAGAACCCCAAGCCTGAGATCCCGTTTTGTCTCGCGACCTCATCCGTTTTTAAATCAGTACAGAAACTTGTTCATCGGCCATTTCGACCGAGCCGGCAGACCAGCCCAGAGTCGAGGCGGAGGATTTTTTTTGCCCTGTTCCGACTTGATCTGAAATCACCCAAACATGTCTGGAGACTCCGTGGCCATGTCCTTTGCCAAGGACTTCTTGGCTGGTGGTATTTCTGCTGCTGTCTCTAAAACAGCTGTTGCTCCCATCGAGAGAGTGAAGCTGCTTCTTCAGGTAAGCCGGTAACCTGAGAATCTTGAGTTTGGTGGATATAGCAATGTTACTATGGAATGCTAGCTAATGTCTTCATTGAAATGTGGAACCAAGTGTTTGCCACCATCTTTTTTGGATGCAAGTCACATCAAAGTCCATGAAATGTTGGGTTGTTTTATTGCGTGGTGGCTCAAATGACTTTGTCGTGTTGCGAAGTTTGTCATTCAAGCGGCTAGAGGTGATGACTTTGAGGCATGTCGTTTACGTTACCTGCTAGGCTGGCTAGCAATGTAGCTAACAAAGTCCACCATTACGTAACACCAGAGGTTGTTGGCAAATGAATGATGAATTCTAGTATCTTTGGAAGGTTGGCTTTTAACAATAAACGTTAGTTGACTGTCCAGTAAATTTTGAACACTGAGCTACAATTTGACATTCCTTGGGTAATTACTTGAAGTGTGGACAGCACCATCAATTGATGCCATTTCATATCTGGCTAACTACGCAGCCATAGAATCTATTTAGCAAAGTATATATTTCGACGTGTCTCTGCTAACTGGTAAGCATAACCTTGTCCATTACTCGAGGTCGCAACGTGGACCTCTGCAAGATATTAAATATTAAGTTTCACTGAAGCGACTTAATTGAAAGACAACCTGCCGCAGTTGAAACTTCACACAGGCATGATGGGGAAGTAACCAGTGCGGCGCCTTGGAATCCTAATGATTTCTTTCAATAATCGCATGTCAATCGATACGCTAGTTTTTGTTGCTGTGGAGAATATGAATTTGTATCTAAGACCCGCCTGGGAACTGGCAAAAGAACAAATCGTTCTTTTGATAAAATCATGTCTATCGGAAGTCAAGCCAGTTCCCTGTAACGAATGGCCAAGGTCGTGGGAAGGGGAGGCCTCGGGTTGTTGAGGCCTAGCAAGCTAACCTTAGCCTGTCAGCTAGTTTCGTGATGGAACGAATTGTTCTCGACGTCAGTAATACGAGAAGTCCATTTTAATAGTGGGGATATTTAAGTTTTGAACATTGTATTTGGTAATAACTGGGTAATACATGCTTTATTTGTATTGAAATGGAGGTTGTGTTTAACTTTGAGGATGTAAGGTAATCCGGTCACATTGTCTTGGAAGATGATAGCCGCTCTTAGCCTACAGTAGGCTAGCGTTACTTGTTAACCTAGCCAGTGTACACGGAGGTTGACGAGATGCTAAGAATGCAATGGGCTTCGTAGCTATCTCCGCAAGCTTAATGGACATTTTGCGCCATTTATCAGACCATTTGACCGCAGAGTTGCACCAGACATCGTTTAGTTTTTGATCGCCGTCCAAGACGTCATTGTGTGCCTGCAGTGCTTTAGCTGACCTCCATCTTGATATTGCAAGCCAAGTTTCAGAACAGAATGAAGTGACCCAGTATGCTGCTCAAATAACTTAAATCTTGGTAACATTCTCTTAGTTTTGTTTGCAGTGATATTTATCACCACATCTCAAAGCTTTGTTTTTTCAAATTGCTCTCCCCTGACTAAATGGCATTTTTACCTGTTGGTTTCTAGGTGCAACATGCCAGCAAACAGATCACCGCCGACAAGCACTACAAGGGCATCATGGACTGTGTCACCCGTATCCCCAAGGAGCAGGGCTTCCTTTCCTTCTGGAGAGGTAACCTGGCCAACGTGATCAGATACTTCCCCACCCAGGCCCTCAACTTTGCCTTCAAGGACAAGTACAAGAAGATCTTCCTGGACGGCGTCGACAAGCGCACCCAGTTCTGGAGATACTTTGCTGGTAACTTGGCCTCCGGTGGTGCCGCTGGAGCCACCTCCCTCTGCTTCGTGTACCCCCTCGACTTCGCCAGAACCCGTCTTGCCGCTGATGTCGGTAAGGCCGGAGCTGAGAGGGAGTTCAGCGGCCTGGGCAACTGCCTGGTGAAGATCTCCAAGTCCGACGGCATCAAGGGTCTGTACCAGGGCTTCGGCGTGTCTGTGCAGGGTATCATCATCTACAGAGCGGCCTACTTCGGCATCTACGACACCGCCAAGGGTAAGCTTTTCTGATTCCGTTCAAGTTGATGGCCTATCTGATTCTGTTCAAGTTGATGGCCTGTCTACCCAAGACATGGTTTAGTTATTTGCTGTAATGTGTCGTTTGTGCTTTGTTGCAGGTATGCTGCCCGACCCCAAGAACACCCACATCTTGGTCAGCTGGGCCATCGCTCAGACTGTAACCGCCGTCGCCGGTCTTACGTCCTACCCCTTCGACACTGTCCGTCGTCGTATGATGATGCAGTCTGGACGTAAAGGAGGTACTGTTTCACACAGCTTTTTTGGCAGTTTGCTTTTTTTTATTCTGTTGCTAACTGTAGTGGTATGTGCAGTTTATGGGTGAGCGCTAACTGTCCCTCTTGGTTTGCATTGCAGCTGAAATCATGTACACTGGCACAATGGACTGCTGGAGGAAGATCGCACGTGATGAGGGTAGCAAGGCCTTCTTCAAGGGTGCTTGGTCCAACGTTCTCCGAGGCATGGGCGGTGCCTTCGTGCTGGTCCTGTACGACGAGCTGAAGAAGCTCTTGTAAAATCCTTTTCTATGTCCACCATAAATGTTGTGAGGTGTCTGTAACATATCTTGTACATTTGGAAGGACTGTCAAATTCCGCCTTATTTATAGGGACCAGCTAGTATGTCAGTACTAGTTGTACTGGGGGAATTGGTTTTGATCTTTCGCTTTGGCCCCATTTTTTTTTCTCTCTCGTCCTGTTTTCTTTTCTGTTTTGTTCCCCTAATCGCATTGTCATTCCCAGGATTTAAGCAACCACGCCGGGTACTGAAACCTGTCATCCAGCCGGTCTGTTTTTAGTCATCACTTTAATAAAGACAACCTACTGAACCTACTTGTTTAGTTGTGCCCTTGTTTTGTTCTGGATTAGGCCGATGTGTCTGGGCATGAGTGATTGTGGTGACTGAGAGGCACAAGTTCACGCGAGTGCTCCTTGACCAGTCGAGACTCATTGCTAGGCTAGCTGCTGTCACTTCCTAAGGTGAAACCAAACACCTTGGTTGCCCTCCAAAATTGCACTTGGTGCGCAGCCAAAGTCAGCTGTCGAAGGCTTCACACGAGGCTGTGACATTAATCCATGCCGCTCTGTGAATGGGTTGAGCAGCAGTCTAAATTATACGCTAATGGACGCAACTTTGTCGGGGCATTTTTGAAATGGTCATTGGCCACCTGCCCGCCAATGCACTCAACCTGCAGTGCAGATTATTTGTTTTACATCAGGTAGTAGAAGTGATGTCATGTGATGGCGGAGACGGGATTAACTCTGGCGTGAAGTGGATTACGTCCCATCTTCTAAATATACATCTTATCCTCCTATCAAGCCTCTTTCTGCCCCCCTGCTCTGCTGTATAGTCTAACCACTTGGGTTGCTCACGAATAGTGTGGTGTACCCCACCTCTGCCTTGGGAATAACTTGCCATTTATTGCCTGGTTGTGCCAAGTTGAGACATTGCGCGTCTAAGGATCATGTCTTGGAAATGTATGAGGTGCTGACATGTTTGTACACAGGGGGGCTGCGCAGTGTGGCTGGTTGGGGATGAATGAAATGCCAGTTTGGATATATGATGCCAGCAGCTGCGACAGGGTGAACCCCGCCCCCCTTCTCCCAACAGTTTTCCAAGGCATGATTGCGCTTGCTTGCTGGACATAGCCTGGCCATAAACAAAGATTGAAACTTGAGCGCATGTGTCACATTGACTATGGTAAGACCAAAAATGGCCTGTTTTGGGTCATGGGCTTGCACTTCTACAGACATGGTGTCCGCTTTGCACACTCAGGCCTCAAGCTGAGAAATGTTTAAAGGGCTTCATCTAGGAATTGCTCAGCAACTGGGCACTGAACACACTAAAGCCTAATGTACTGTTAGCAATTTGGGATTAGGGGAGTTCAAAATTTGAACCAGTTCGATTGCTGTTAGTGCTGAAACAAACTGCATGTCATGGGTAAATTAATTTATTTACCAGTACTCTCTCTCGGATTCTTAGTTTTTGCATTTACCACTTTTTGCAGCTGCAGCAGCCCCCCAAAACCAGATGCAGTGAAACTAAAGCTATTAATTCTAAGTACTTTTTACTGTTTCATCCGCCGGGTTTGTGCGGCCCTGGGCAGTGCATGCATGCCCTTCTCATGTCCACTGGCGTGGACAGCAGGTGGCCTCCATTACGACGTAGAAGAGCTCAACGGATGACGGGCAGGCAGATAGCAAAGAACAAAATCCTGCAGAGAGAAGGATCACACGCCTGACCTGAGCCGATTACTCAGCACTGCAGCAGCACAGTATTCCAGGGAAAGGAGGGGATAGACGAACGTCACCGCGTTTGGGTACATATTTTTCAATGAACGCAAACAACTGAAAGCAAGGTCAACATCGTTTTGTCCCCTGGCAAGCTCGAAGTCTCATTGACATTAGTCACGTTGGTAATATGAATCCATGGACAGTAAAAACCTCGTGCATAGGTTCTGAGGTGCAGTTACACGTGATGACCCGTGTTGGGTCATAACAATTAGTTCCAACCCCACCCCCAACAGCAGAGCTATCGACTGCGCAATAATAATGCAATTGATTAAAAGGCGACTTTACCACCGTGTTCGTTTACGACATTGCTGACAACATCAGGCATTGTTTTTTTTGTGTGTGTACTCTAAAAGCAAACGTTCATTAATAAATCGACGTGATACCCGCAAAAAGTGCAATGAGTAATATTAAGCAGCATTTTTGAGGGAGAAGTGTAGACATTGTAGTGCAGTGTAACGTTTCTGTCCTGCCTAACCAACATCTTATGCAACCCCCAATCTGGATGATTAAAGCCACATTGCAGCATGACTCATGACATAGCATTGTCTAGTTCTAGCTTCCCTACGCGGAAGTAGTCTACATTTTTACAGAACAAATCTGAAGGCGTTAGCAGTTTTTGTCCACGGGATTTACCCATTCACAAATTTGCGTTAAACGCCACATCCTTCCGGAACCGTGGCCAATGTACTTGACAGTAACATTGTAGCCCGAGTTTTGTTACACTGTATCGACTTTTCAAATCCTCAGCCATCGTAGTAGACGCCCTGACAATTGTATGGGTAACTCGCCATCTATTGGTGGAGTAAAGTAATTTATTTTCTATTCAAAAGAATGTTGACACTTTCACTGTTGTTAGATTATAAAGGCATCAAAATAAGTGCCTGGGTCAGTACATCATTATTAAATTATAAATTATTTTATATATGCAGATTAAACTGTTAGTGAAAAAAACAATTGACCTTTTAGATTAGAGGTTAACCTTGAGCTCAGGCTTCCCGGCTCAACACCAACCTCCCATATAAATGTGTTGCACACACACACACACACACACACACAAAACAAAGGTGCACAGATACATACACAGCAGGGCAGATTGAACAACGTGATCTCGAATGAATTGCGTCTCATTTATCACGCAAACCAAAACCAAAATTGCGTCGATATAACGACGCATTCTCTTTTATGTCACACATGCGCAGTAGCCAGCACTATCTTTTAAGGCCAGGAGGCTTTATTGTTAGCCTATTTATAACAAAAACAAAACGTTATTCACGTTGCTTAACGTAACGACTCATTATAAATATGCTGTTAAGTCCCCACAAACTAATACTGAGCTCTTTTGGGCTGTTAAAGTCAAGTTTTGATTTTAGCAAGTCTTTTTCTGTTTGATTGAATTAAAACGAACCCTGTAAACATTGACATAAATTTGTCCAGAGCGTGATTTGCGCACAACAACCTCTAGGCCTACAACGTTTTGAATAGTTTCAAATATTTCATTCATAAATCCCCAGACCCCCTCCCTCTGCTACTACACCAATGATGTCATTTTATTGCGACCACTCTCTGGATTGTGGATTTTACGGACTGCATTCCCATGTACTGGGTTTAGCTGGACCGTATTGGACTGGAGGTAAGTTAATTTAATTGATAAGGTGAATGTGCATTAACTGCTATATTTGAATGCATCTTCCAGGTCACATCATTGGTTTAGTCGCCAAACTTTTCTGACTGTCACAGTTGGTTTTACCAGCCAGCTGCTTCTACTGTGTAGCCTAGCCTAGCCTACCCATTATTGCTCGCGTGGCAAATTATTCTGTCCATAATTATTTATACTGTTTGGTTTTACAAGCGGTATCTCGGCCTCATCAAGCAAGCAGAACTTTGAAAACGACGTCAGATGCGCCAAAGTTCTGCTAAAGAGAGTAAATAGCGCGATATGTACTCTGAAATCTCATTCTGAGCAGAGCACTTGCTTGACAGGTTCACTAATCTCTCTCTCTCTCTCTCTCTCTCTCTCTCTCTCTCTCTCTCTCTCTCTCTCTCTCTCTCTCTCTCTCTCCCCAACTTTCAGGTGACAGGATATTTTGTACCTGCTTCGGACTGGTTCTGTCATTAACCTACTGAGCTGGTGCTTCTGTCCCAGGTAGGCTACATGGGCAGTCATTTTGTGTGTGTAGGCTACAGGTTTGGTTAGGTGTTTCAAGTTCAAATTCCATTCTTTCTGTACATGCAGGTAAAATGTGTTTGAACTTACATTTGCATCTATACATGAAGTAGGCAGCCTAGAGCAGGAGGCGGGCGTCAGATCAGAGGGTTGCAGGTTAGAATCCCACTTTTCCACTCCCTATCTTGCTCCATGGCTGAGGTGCCCTTGAGCAAGGCACGTAACCTAACCCCACACTGCTCCAGGGACTGTAACCAATACTCTGTGCTTTGGACTAAAGCGTCAGCTAAAGTATAATGTCATAGTAATTAAAAAAAAAAGTCCTATTGACCATGGCACCCAACCTAGCATTGCAGCCAAAACTGTGTCTACCTTGTTTCAAATGCTTCTCTGTATAAAATGGCCCATTTCCATTACATATTCTAATTCCCCCAACTCTATATCGAACTTCATTGGGTGGGGCTGTTTTATTTTTTCATGTTTTTTTTAACTGCATATGAATGAGATGCTGTGTGACTAAATAAGCTTACCATAATGTTTTTAGTACTGTTATTTGTGTTTTTTGTTGTTGTTTTGTTACAGTAGTAGTAGTAGTAGTCTTGTGATCATATGGTCATCATATGTTATGTCTGCATTTCCCTAGGCATCTCCATCGCATCGCTCCTAGGCATCTGAAAGTGTACCGTTGCGCACAGGTGTGTATGACTGGTATAACATTTACAGCAGCAGCACATAGCTGGTAAGAGAACAGAGTTAATGCTGGACAAAAACCCTCATCTGAAAAAGCAAGGTGTGGAAAAACACATACACTGCCATTTGAGACAAGTGTCCTATGAAGACACCTGAAAGAGTCAGTTATAGATCTGTAGTGCTCATGTTTATTTTGTTTGGTTGAGGGTGGGGATGGGTGGGGTATAGCACCTGTAAGACATGAAAACTACTTTCACCCCTGCTGTATACACACCATCTTTGTGGATTTTGCTTGTTCCCACCTACATAGATCATGCTGGTAACGAGTTATTCAAAGGGTCTACCAATCATGGCAAAAACAGAAATCCAGCTCCTCAGCCCAGGCAGTGCCAACAACCCAGCTGATCCAGGAGCTGCAGCGAGGGGTAGTGATGACACTCCGGGCACCCCGACTGCCCTCTTCAACCATTCCCATGGAATTCATCCTGTCCAGCCTCCGTCAGATAATCCAGCCCTCCCCCTCCTACTTCCAGAGACTAATTTGCAGGTAAGCATACACAAACTGAACATTTTGTCATACTGGTCGGTCAGCTGTGGTCTTTCTATTTTGCACATCAAATTCATCCCATTTCACCCCCCAGAATCTCATCTTGTGATGTGGATCTACTGACTACACTGCTTATGTGCAGATTTTTGGCATCCTCTAAACACACTACCCCACTATCCCATTCATACACTACCCAACAATAACTGTCTGGACCCTGCAACAACATACAACACATCATACATAGGTAGAAAAATGCTGAGGCACTAAACTCCTAAAGGTTACAATTTTTACATATGCCCTGAGGAAGGGACATAAGGATCGAAACACGTAGGCATTGTAGCCAAATAATAAAAGAAAAAAATGTTACCTTGAGTGCCTCAGTATTTGTCTACTTCGACCAAGTTTTAGAGGCCCTACACTGATGAGCATCCAAGGGAAAAAGTGAAGACCCAGATTACTCAAATGACCTGTTTGCGTTTGACATCATACTGTACATACCGGCTTGTTGATCCTGTCCCTCGTGGAAAGGACACACACACGCACACGCATACACACACACAGACAGCTCCTATGGAACCGCACCATGTGACTGCACCTTACCTGCACCTTACCTGCACTACCTCAGACCTCCACTACCAAGAACTGCTGGCCTCTGTAACATAAAATGCACCAACGCTGCTTGTTGTAATTATTTATTAATTAATTACTTTATTGTTACTAGTGTTACGTGTCCTGTCTTGCACTAATGTCAGACATACACAGAACTGACATTTACAGACTATGTCCTGACATGGCATAGAGTGAGAATTTCATTTTACTTGTATAACCTGTGCATATGAAGAAAATGACAATATAACTGACTTGACTCCACACACACACCACTAATTACTCGCTCCGCAAGATTAGTCATTAGAATGTTTGAGTTTCACAATACAGTACAGGCAGACAACTCTAATTTCATTGCATGTTACACTTTTCACAGATTCTAATGGGTATGTGCTAAGGAGATGATGAGTGAACACGCTGCCAGTTTGGTTGCAGGTATGTTTTACTTTATCTGTCGAAAAAGCATATTCTTTTCAAGTTGCGCTCCATTATCCTGCCTGTGATGTTTTTGAAGGCCATCACTTGGGGTCAATAGACAACCAAATATCTGTCAGTGGTAAAGTGTCTTACGTCCGTGTACTATGAAGGTGGATCACAGTAGAAGTAGTTAACCATATTTCTCAACCTAACCATATTATCTCCCCCACACCGCACACATTGCTCAGTGCTGCTCCTGCAGAATGGACCATGCTAACCTCCCAGTTGTGTTTGTAGATCTCCACACAAATATCACCCCTCTACATTGTAAAGCTGAAAAGAATATGTCTACTTGACATCTTTTAACCCACCAAGTAGAGGAAGGTTAACTTAAGTACAGTTTAGTTGTTGTTTTGGTGTTGTGATTTTATCACATTATATTACATTACAATGCATTTAGCAGACACTTTATCCAAATGTGTATCCATGTGGATCAGAGTGTGGGGTGAACACAGAGGACAGCTGTATACAAGTAAACCATTGTAAAACTGAAGACCTACTGATCGTGTGTAAGCAGGATAAAGTAAGTGCATAGGGTTATGAATTACAGATTAGGAATGAATGCTTTGTTATGTAGGGGAGCTCTCTCAGACGAGATGAGTCTCCACAAACTGCTTGAAAGTTGAGAGGGATGAGTACACTAAAAAAATGTATCATTTCCCCAAATGCAGCAACAAGTGGAAAGCCATTATAATGTCTGAATCTGTATTTAATTTGAGATTGTTATGTATATGTTTCTGTGTATATATCTCCTGCTTTTAAAAAAAATGTATATATTTGTTTAAAATATATATCTCCTGTTTTTTATGTTGTTTCCAGTGTGTCACCGAATTCCGTAGATTCATCATCACTATGTGGGGTGGAAGCTGCACAGACTACAACAAGGCTTCTGGGACCCCACTCCCCTCAAGCAAGACATTTAACACCTGCTTCACCTATGAAGGACTGATTATTGGCAGTGATACCACAACGCATACAAGCTGTTCAGCCTGCTGCCCTCCGGGTAGAGGTACAGGAGTATCTGCTTCCGCAACTCCAGACTCGCCAACATCTTCATCTACCAGACTGTCATGCCGAATCGTCCCTCCTCTCTCCCATCCCAGGATGCCGAATTATGACCAAGTGACTGAAGAACTGCCATACGTCTTCACTTGGTCATTGCATGACCAGAGGCTGTATGCAGACTCACAGTATAATTCTACACGATCCACTATAAGTCATATTTTATTTCAGGTGGTTTGAATAGCTGTGATACATTAATGATGCCTGCCAACGATTCTGAATTGTGTACAGTCTGTAATATTTCTTCTTCAAGGGACCAGTCAAGTCGATGTGACAGGTGATTTTTATACAAAACTTTGTCAAAGTTTACGTAATTGACACATCTGGTTGGTCCTTGTTTTGAATTCTGAATTGTCAATATACTATATGCCTTTATCAGGTTTGAGCTTGGAGTTGAGTATATGTTAAATTAATAGAATGTGTTTTTTGCTAGTCTTCACATTAAACTTAGACCGAACTGCCTTTACCTTTGGATCGTCTGCAGTTCCCTGTTGGCCCACTACCATCTGCCCCGCATGGTGCGCGACACCAGACACTGGAGCAGCTGGGTCGCCACTCATCAACGCAGAGTGAAACAGTGCTTTGACCGCTCCCACAGGGTTAAAAGCCCCACACTTGCTCCACTGGACTGATTGAGGATCCGCAGGCCTACCCGGGGCCACAAGCTCAAGTCATTCTGTTCTGCCCCACTGCAAGTGACTGAGCAGCTGGGTCCCGCCATTTTCCGCCGTGTTCGCAAGGTGCCGCCGCCTACTGCAACAGACCTGGAGGCGACCGGCCCGTACAAGGGCCCATCCAGGCCATCTCAGGGACTATGTACTCTGACAATATGAATGATGTTCCTGGGTCTCCCCTGGGGAGGGGGGAAATGTTATGTCTGCTCTGTTGCCTGTGCTGATATTTCATATTTCCTGATGCTACTTGAAGACGACATAATAACATTTGTGCAGGGCATGCTGGGATGCGAGTTCAGTGAAATAAACGTCTGGTATGGCTAGACTTTGACAGCTCTGTGTGTAGCGTATTGTTTACAGTTTTATTGTACATAACACTGGGGGCAAAATCTTAATTTCATGCAGCCCATGGGATCATTTCAAATGTGTATTACACAGTTGGCCCACATACACCATTAATGTATGTTGTAACAAGACTTGAACATGAAATTTGGTTGTCAGAGGAATATGAGTGGGCCCAGGCCAATGAAACAGCTCATTCATATGTAACACAATATGAACTACTGTACCATGCATGATGATGGAGAAGAGTGTATGTAACATTTTAAAACACTACCCCTGTAGACATAAATTAGCTGTTACCAGAATGGCAATGGCCAAGTCGTTACATATTAGGTCTACTTAAAGGTGCGCTGTGTAGGATGTTGGCCAGAGTATTGCAACTATGCTGCTCATTGAAACAGTGCTGCCCATTGCCAAATTAGATCTTTTCATGATTAATTACTAAATAATAGGCCTAAAGTGATATCTAATAGTATGACCAAAGTACAGTAAGTTTTGCAGCTAAAAATTCTATTTCTGGACATTCAAAATGGCGGTCATAACAAATAGCCTACTTTGAATTTCATGACGGTGGTAAGTATTCATTAAAAAGGTCTCCTAACATCTGTTAATGGGCAGCAGTAGTATTAGTATTACTCTGGAAATAATACTAAAAATATTACACACAAAACAATATTACACACAAAACAAATATTTAGTTTGGCCTAACTTTATTTCAGATTTTGATTTTGGCATTTTGTCTTAATACTCCTGGCTTGGATCCTTCAAAACCCACTTGTAAATATGTATTTTGAGTTGTGCTTATAGGCCAGATGTGTGCCATTCTAAAATAAAAATAAAAAACAGTTTTGCAATGTCAAATCTGAGACCGTTTTGGATATGCTGCCAGTTCGTTTTTTTTTCTGTAAAAATAGGTATGTTTTGCCTACACACATAACTTACATAGCCTAATTCAAAACCCACTTGAATATCCACATTTTAGTTTAATTGATAGGTGAACATACGCCTTGCAGAAATAATCCAGCATGATTTGACTCAATGTAGCCACTGGGGGGAACGTATATGCTTATTTTGGCAGCAAGCTATGACTTTTGGTAGCCTACTTTTATGTCCATACATCCTTAAAACTCTCTTTAACATCCACATATGCACTTGAATTGGCAAGTTGATAGGAAATAATCCAAGATTTAGACGCTTGATTCAATAGCCATGCGTGGGGCATCCTGAATTGCTTGGAAATACATAATTGTGCCAGCAAGCGACTAAGACTTTTGATACTTATAAGTAAATAAATGATTGAAAACCCACTTAAACATCCCCATATGTGCTTGGATTGACAAAGCCATGTGTGCTGTGGTGAAATAAACCAATTTTCAGGTATTTGAGTCAATGTAGCCACTGTGGGGCAAACTGGGATGCTTGGAAATGCATAATTTTGGTAGGAAACGGCTATGACGGTTGGTAATTTTAAGTTAATAAATCATTTATTACCCACTTACACATCCCAATATGTACTTGAATTGACAAATGGATATGTGCTGAAATTATATTAACCATTTTTCAGGCATTTGACTAATAGTAGCCACTGTGGGGAAAGGGAAATGCTTGCCATGTGTAATTTTGGCATCCAACGGTTGTGACTTTTAATGCTTAAAAGTCAATAAATTGGTCAAAAAACATCAAAACATTCTTATTTTGACTTGTCTTGATGCAGAAATACATGATCTGCAAAAAAAAAAAAATTACACCAAATTTCCATGCTCTGGCGATGCTTAGCCCACAGCCATCCTAAAAAGGTACCATTAAAAGAAGCGAAGGAGCCATTTACAGCTTGGTAGGCGTAACACCTTTTTTTTCATGGAATGTCAACATATGGCACATATTTTGATAGAGGCTATAGTGACAAACATATCTGTAAAATATTGGCCCTCTACCTGCTTGTATGTGACTGGGAGGCGGGGCCAAAAATCAAAAATGTGGAATTTCTAGGGGGCGCTATAGAGCCAGTGAACATGGAAGTTGTAATTTAACTTATTTTTCCTATTCTGTGTGACACATAGATCTAACATACCAAATTGCAGGCTTCTACCTTTTTATGTGTTGGCTGTAGACTGGGTCAAAAATGAGGAAAAACTGACAAAAAATAGAATTTCTAGGGGGCGCTATTGAGTCTGCAAATGTGTTGGCTGCATTTTGACTTCACTCACATGTTCAGTGTGACCTATATAAGTGACATATCCAATATGAAGTCTGTATGTACTTTTGAATTCCAAGGGGGTGGGGCCAAAGTTGTCAAAAAGAGAGAAAGTGCATGAAATTGTAGGGGGCGCTACAGAGTCTGTGGCTAGGAAATCTGTAATTTGACTTAACTTACTTATTCTGGGAGACACAAAGATGTTCTATGCCAAATTTTAGATTTCCAGATTGTTGCATGTTGCCAGCAGATGGTGCCAAAAATGTCAAAAAAAGAATTCCTAGGGGGCGCTATTGAGTTTAACAATGAGTAATCCACAATCAGACTCCAATCCCATGTTTTTCGTTACACATTGATGTTGCATACCAAATTTTGTCATCCTGCAATAAAAGGAAATTAGAAATGGTAACCCTAACCCTAATTATCACGAATTCCATAATGAATAGCCTGTAATAGAGTTATAGGGCAGTTATTGAAAACAAATATGAGCACGTGGAACATTATGTTACTGTTAGGGATTACACAAATTGAAAATGATGAAACAAACTGAAAATGATGAAACCCCTGTTGGATTAAGGATAAAATGTGGTGTATAAGGTGGTGCTACAGAACCAGTGAGTGTGTAAATTGCAATTAGATTACACAGCATAATTCAGGAAATTATTGTATGTCACATGCATGGCTTAAATCTTGGGTTCAAATAATACAATTCTTTAGAATACGGGCCATGCCTGGAAGAGTTGTTGTATGGACATGTCAGAATGTCCTGGCAGCATATAATCAACATTCTACCAGCCTATAAAGTATCTGGAAATGGTGATAGAATCCTAGTGGTCTTGTAGTCTTGAAATATGTGTATCACTGGTGTACACAGGGGCACAACTACTCATTTCTGGGGGGGTATGCAAGAACTATTTCCCCCCCCCCCCCCCCCCCCAAAAAAAACCCATTATTTTGCGCCCTCCAATGCCCTCCCTTTGGTGCCCCCCTCTCTCTGGCGCCCCCCTGCAACGCATACGTCTCATATACTGTAGTTGCGCCCCTGGGTGTACAAAAGACTGCATGGTGTAATTTCATGTGGCTGTATTTTTCTTATCATAAAAGGGATGCAACAGAGTGCAATTAGATTTCAGAAATGTTTTAGGTAACATTATTTTATGTCACATGCATAGTTTTAATCCGAGACCCAAGTAATATGTAATTCCATGAACTACATGCCATGATTGGATTACAGTTGTTGTAAGCACACATCAGCATGTCATAGCTTACCACATTTTATGGGCCTAGAAGGTAGCTAGAAATGGTGAATGTAGTCTTTAAACATCATAAGGAATGTACAAGACTGCATGATATCATTTCACTTTGCTCCTGCATTTCTATTGAGTATTCAACACCAACACATACTAAACCAGGTTTTGGGCCAGCTCTCTTTCATAATGCAGCCCAAAAAGACTCATTGTCCATACTGTATTGAATCAACTAACTCAGTGTCTGGACTTTATCAATATGCTGCACTGAAGACTCCTCAAGTCAGTGTTAGCCTAACTTGGCCTTATAACCATGACCAAAATGCAGTGATCATACTTTAAAAGACAATGACAGTAATTACTAAGGGCATCATCAATGCTAAGATGTTTTATTTATTGCATTAAACATGAAATCACCAGTAAAACAAGGTGATCAGTCGTGGTCTAATGCTTGAGGAAATGAGTTTAAGATCAGAGGGTTGCATGTTTGAATCCCAGCTTTACCTCGCCCGACATCCTCAGCTGAAGTGCCCTTGTGCAACGCACCTAAACCCACACATCTCCAGGGACTGTGACCAAAATCCTGTAAATAACTAAGACGTGCAATGTAATGATCAAAACAGTTTATTAAAAATCATTAAAAAATCATCAATATTCACAAGGTATAAAACAGCAAACAAATCAGAACACTTAGGACCAAGTCTTAACAGAAAGGTGGGAAATGTGTCAGCTTTTGTGTAAATTAAAACTCCTAATTCAATCATAACAAAGAGACAAGAACAGAACATAAAAGAAGTTTAAGTTAATGGTGAAAAGGCATTAGACATTTCCATGAATATCACTGCAACCAGTTGGAATGTCATGATGCATGCATCCCATTTTGTATCTGTTCTTCTTTGAAGATTCTGTTGCTTTTATCAAGGTATATATCCAGTGACACTTTCTGAGCAGCTTCATGCAGATATTATCGCTTTTAGTGTGTCATTACAACAACCACCACGAAAGAGGGTCTAGGTTTGAGTCGCAGCTGAGAAACGCTACATTCTGTTACTACAGATGAAATGTTAAAAGGTACGCTGTGTAATATTTTTAAGCAGTTTCTTTCCAGAATTCATTCAGGCCATTCACAAATGTAACCTTTTTCAGAATACTTACCACCATCAAATTCTGAGTATTCATTATGACTGGGAAAATTACACTTTTCATGAAAACATGAAAGGAGTCCATTGTCCACCATCTTGAATTTAGTTGCATAATGTACTGTATTTTGGTCATACTAGTAAATATTGGTACATACTAGTAAATACTTGGTAAAATTCTTGAAAATTCAAAAGTCAAAATGGACAATAGGTAGCACAGTTGCAATGAGCAGCATAGGTGCAATACCTGCTCTGATCACCATCCTACACAGTGGACCTTTAACAGTTTAATGTTGTCATTTAGTTCTAGGACCAGTGGTTCTGAGTGGTTCTTCATAGTGTTCAAAGGCAGTGCTGAAGAAGTTGGATTGGCTGCTTGGATTATTCGAGCTTGTGTAACGGAGGCCAACTAGCAGAGTGTGGCGTGGAAGGATAGTAAACCTCCCTCCCGAAGCCTCATACAGTACCAGCAGCGCTGAGCTATGGGACTGGTCATTTAGCTCAGCGGTATCGTGCTGTGCCTCCCATACCCGAACCGATGCGTTGACTAGGTGGTGGCAAGTTCAAGATCTAAAGGGGACAGACTGTGTGGAAACACCTCAGTTACACTTGGCTCTAAGAACACAGTTCAGGTAACAGGCTGAGCTGTCAAGTTGATGACTATGACTGGGGTCTTCATTGGGATGTGTTCTTCTGGAGACACCTGCAAAACAAAATAAATATACATGCATGGGCATGAGTAAATATATGACGGTGCATATGGCCATATAAAAAAAACAACAACATCAACACCAGCTACAAAACACAACAGAATCAGCAGTCCTCAGCAAGAGCATTCCATCATTAAACAGGAATGCTAAAATTATGATTACAAACTGTGAGAGATAGTAATACTATTAGTATCTACTATCAGTAATACTATTAGTATCAGCTCTAATTTAAGAGTGAACACCTTAGTTTCATCTCTTAAAGGATAGTTCCGGCGTAAAATGAAAGTTTCACCATCGCTTTCCCATGCCACATAATGTATCTAATGATGAGCCATTCTGGGCAATGCCGCGCCGTGATGGAGTTAGCTAATTTTAAGCTTTTCGGCGAAAAACGCAGCCAATGCATCACGGCGGGGCCAAAATAGTCCTATTATTTTTTTGATGTTTCCCCGCTATAAACAACTTCAAAAACGATACACACTTCATCACAAAGGTCTCGTCAAATCAAACCGAGGCACAGAGACGATCATCGGACCACACAGTCTTTCACTGGCCAGTGTTTTCAGAGGTGTCTCACTGTTGCAACTCTCCGACCCGGATGCAGGCTACTCAGTCAGGTGGCTAGGTAGCCTAGGCTAAACATGGTCCGCGGTTCTTACACAGGCTGCGACCGTAAAATGAAAAGCTGGAACCCCGACCGTTTTCACCGACTGCCACTGTCTAAACCAGACTACTCTTACAAAGTAATTGCAACACGGTATAATATAACATGGATTCAACTTTGTAATAACACACCACTGGTGGTGTACTTACATCTGTAAGAGCACTTCTAGTACGACTTTATAAAATTCCTCCAGCCCTCCTCCGTTGCGTAATGGTCAATCTGACCTCGCGCGCCCTGGTCAATTACTGTCTGCTTCACAAACTAATTCTACTCTAGCATGCTTGACATCAACCACATCGAATGCCTCAGGTCGCACAATTTCACTTGCCATCCCGCGCTAGTTTGTTTTGACAGTTTATTTATCTCCTGTAGTGGGCTACATTTACTGCACCTGTATGCCATCCCAAAGCAGTGCTTGCTGGCAAAGACGCAGATTCACAGACACTCAAGATTCATGAGCCAGACACATTTACACATGTGTCTCTCTCTTCAAACATACCTCCATAGCGCCTTTTTGGTACAGCATTTATCTTCAGACGGTTTCATTTAGATGTTCCATCTCCCTTACTCTTCTTGTAGTCATCATCCTCGAAATGCTCCCTCCATACACGGTAGTAGCGATCCCAAAGTGTTTTATGTCCACTTCTAATGCTATTAGCCATTCCCGTAATATGGCTGGTTTAGACAGTGGCCGTCGGTGAAAACGGTCGGGGTTCCAGCTTTTCATTTTACGGTCGCAGCCTGTGTAAGAACCGCGGACCATGTTTAGCCTAGGCTACCTAGCCACCTGGACTGAGTAGCCTGCATCCGGGGTCGGAGAGTTGCAACAGTGAGAACCTCTGAACACTGGCCAGTGAAAGACTGTGTGGTCCATGATGTCTCTGAACGGTTTATGTGTCCGATGATCGTCTCTGTGCCTCGTTTGATTGACGAGAAATGAGTGTGTATCGTTTTTGAAGTTGTTTATAACCGTGCGGGGAAACATAAAAAAAAAAAAAAAAAAAAACAAAAAACTATTTTTTGGCCCCGCCGCCTGATGCATGTTTTTCGCCAAAAAGCTTAAAATTAACTCCATACGCGCGGCATTGCCCAGAATGGCTCATCATTATATACATTATGTGGCATGGGAAAGCGATGGTGAAACTTTCATTTTACGCCGGAACTATCCTTTAATTTCAATCAGGCTCATCAAAACTTGTGTACGGCTTGTGGAGGGTACATGAGTCCAGATTCAGGCATTTGAAATTGCATCATGTTGAGGAGTTGAAGATATTTCCTCAGCACCTCAAACAGTGGTGGTCAAATGCTAACATACTGTGCACTGGCCCCTTATGAAACATACTAAGTTTCATGTAAAAGGGCGACCATAAAAATGTCACATACGATGTAGTGTCAATACTTGGGCAAACATCATGTTAGTAGTGTTTTTTCCAATTTAGACAGAAGGTTAGTTAAAAAGCATACAGTATGTTACCCCAGTGATTTGGCTGACATTCATGACATTGAATCGTCTAACCACAAAGAAATGAGTGGAATGCCCTGTAACGCCAACACACAATACATTCCAACAACATTCCCACAATTGCTGCCTACCTGAGACCTTAGACTTTGGTAGGCTCCAGGTCAAGCAATGTATGGGGCCACTCTTCCTCTCAATCACATTATTCCTCTGGTTGCACCTGAAAACAACACAGATAGAAGTGTACATCAGTTATTGTGATAGCACCAGTAGGTGTGGATGAAGAAAGGTGTAGATGAAGAAAGCAGCGCACCACTACATTAAATCTGCACATCAAAGACCTGCCCAAAATACCAAAACTACTTACTGTGAACTTGCTTTTTGATTATGAAACTAGGAGGCTAAAGAAAGACAGCAACATGCAGAAATGCATCTTTTTAAATGTGCCACTTTTCACAGAAACGCAACCAATCAGAGTTCAAAGACATTTTAACCAACAAATGTCCATGACTTTTCCATGAATTGGGCACAAGTTCCCATGACTAAACATAACATCTAAAAGTGTTTCTACCAGTTCAGCCACCCATTGAGGTCAAGCCTTTTGTTAATTGTAACTATTTGATTTGTAAGCTTAATCCTGCCATCTGGTGGACTAAATGTGCAGCTGCAAAGTCTACATCAGTCACAATCTCAAGCACTGGAGCCTAGCACATTTTTTGTCTGTATATGAAATGTGTTTAACTACATGTAAAAGTGTCACTGTGAAATTACAAAAACATGCATAATGACACATTGAATGATTATATAAATGGATATTATTCCTCCTTCATTTTTTTGTTTGATCAATACAAATTTTCATTATTGGTCCAGGAGATATGAAATCTTACTTAAAAAGGACTGTCCGTGTATTAACGCACTGGGAGCACACACGATGGACCACAGTCTGCCTGTCTCTCCTCCACAGCATTCCCCATCAGAGCAGTCCTCCAGGACAAGCTTGTTACATTTTGCTGCTGAAACAGAAGAATGAACCATAGCAAGAATAGAAGGTGAATAGCCTACCACAACATATCCGTCACAAATAGACCAAGCACTACATCAGCGATTCCAGCGACGGAAGTAATTGACTTTGCATTGAGTCGCGCAACAAAAGTGATTCGGGCAACTAGAGGCAATTCGCGCGACTTGAGCGACAGTTTGTAGTTTTACTTATTATTCAAATTAGCTATGATGTGGTATTGCAACAGTCGCCACAGCCAATTGGAATGTTGGACTGCTTGCATTCTGCTTTTAACGGACATACTTCTATCACTCTTGCTGCACAGTCCAGCGATTCTCTGTCGCTTGATCTTGTCGCCACCGGTGTATTCGCCTGGTAATGCACTGTACTTCTGACAGAAACACAACCAATAGATATTAAATCTTACTTTGAACAGACTGCACATTAACCAATGCAATGGAAATACACATCACTGACTTAAGTCTACTAACCCCCTCAGCAATTGTATTAATGATATCAATACAAGTGATTTTCAAGATGAGACCATTTCCATACAAGGTTGCAGGGGGTAGATATTTTTAAGGGAAGACTATTTGCATAAACTCTAACCCCTCTTTTATCCAGCTCATCTACTATTCACCATCGTAAGGAAGAGGTATCATAGTGTCCTCTCAGCCAATATGATGATGCTCGTCTATGCTGTCATTGTCATTTTTACAGTATTAATGTGCCTCTTTGGTTTTGCTAGGCCCCTCCTAGTCTTCCCTCTCTTTCGTTCATAGGTTTTGTGAACATACAAAGGACATGCCTAAAAACTGCATTTATAATATTGATAATTATATCCTAATGTCACCAGATAGCATGAGATCTGATAAAGAGGGATTGAGATTTGTGTTGTACTTCAGTTAAAAAACACAGCATATGAATTAAATGAAACTACTACTTACCCATCAACAGTTTCACTCCACTGAATATTTTGGACCTCAGGGAAAACTGGAGACGTAAAACTGTAAAGTAAGATTTAGACCAAAAGAAATAGTAAGTTTCTTAAATGTGCAACAGAAAAACCACACACAACTTCAGTTAGATAATGCATACAAACAGCCATATGAAGACAATGTTGTCATATTCTGTGGAGAGGATGGAAAATATAACATGCATTAAATCAACGAGAAGATTGTGCTTAGAAGAGACAATTAGGTTGGTGTGACTTAATAGCTCCTCTTATTTCTGTTCAGATCTCCTTTTTCAGATATTTTCAACGGCACTTTGCACACAAAATACACATTAATACTGATTAGTTAGTGTCAGTGATGCAAAATGAGCTAATGTCGAATTTGGAAAAGCCAGAGACCTTGGAAAGGGAGAACTATCATACAACACCTTTGGTAAAGCTAGGCTAACTTAGTTGCACCCACAGACCTGTATTAGGTCTGTGGTTGCACCACACTGAACTTGCAGCTAATTTTGATGTTACATGCAAACCAGAGGTGGATGTGGCTGAGATGGCACGCATATAAACAATCACGTTAATAAATTATGGACTAAACAAACTGTTAACATCACAAATCACGCGAGCAATACAATACGGGTGTAGAAGCAGCTAGCTCGTAAAACCAAGTTAGCTTAACAAATGAAGTGGGAATTGTGTGATAAACAAATTGCATGATCATCCCGATGTGCCGCTGTGTCAAGCATTCAAATAGGGTAGATCATAAATATCTAATTTATCAGATTAACTTACCAATTGATGAATAAAGCTCAGCCAAACCACATACTGCAGGCAGTACAATCAAATCCACAATCCAATGATCGCGATGAAATGGTCGCGATGAAATGACATCATCATAAACAGTGGGGGTACATCGAGAAGGGTCCGGCTGCGTCCTGGAGCACAGGGGGCGTGTATTTAGAGGGGCGTGTATTTAGAGGGGCGTGTATTTAGGGCAGCCCTGATTGGTCCGATTCACGACGACGTCTGACATCACGTGAAGAATGAAATATATAATGCCTACCGGCGGTAGACGTTAACTTTTGGTGGCTAGCTTAGCCTACTTAGTCAAACCGGGCTTTATGTTCCTCTCATTGCAACTTATAATGTTAGGGCTTACAATAGAGTTTTGGTACCGTTTTCTCTGCTCTTATCGGTATCCAGATACATTCAATACATTTAACTGCTCCTTTGGGAATTTCGCGGCATTTTTGAAAATTATGCTCTGAGGGCAGCTTTACCGCATATCGGTAACGATATGACACATTAACTCGCTGCTCTGAGGGCGTCTTTATTGTCTACATGGTAATGCTTAGCAGCGCATGTAACCCTGCTCTTAGGGCACCTTTTCTGCAGGTTCAGGGCATATTTGATGCACACATGTACCGGTAATTCTGCTCTTAGAGCACATTACAGAGCGACCATGTAACAAACACTCTGTTCTGAGAGCAGCTTCGCAGCACATAGATAGCGTTTTGTTTCCTTGGAAACGGACGCGGTTTATGTGTTACGCATACGCTATTTGACTCGGTTTTGCACCACAGAAGTCAGTGTTTTGCACTATTATGGATGTATTTCTAATCTTGACATGATAATGGACAATCTATGCGAATTTCATAATGTGTTTTTATGTGATATGGGAGTAAATGTGTTTACATCCCGTCTGGGATTTGTTAAACTAGCTGGCCCGCTAGTTAGCTAGCAAGTGCTAGGTCTCTACACTACATCATGTGTCAAAAGTGGAAAGATTTGCCGACACTCTAGGCTGTGGATATAAAACTGGTCTGTGAATGTTTTCAAAATGTTTTGCTTTGACAAATTGCTGATATTAAACATCCAAATCCTGGTGTTTCTTTGTTTATGATTGGGCCATTGAGACAGATCGATTCTAATATCTATTACTTACTTGCTAGCTAACTAGCGGACTAGCTAACAAATCCCAGACGGGCGTACTGTTAACACATTTTACTCCCATGTTACATAAAAACGCATTTTGAAACTCGCACAGATTGTCCATTAGAATGTCAAGATTAGAGATGCATCCATAATAATGCAAAACCGAGTCAAATGACATACATTTATCGCTTCGTCAGTCTGTCTGGCTTCATCTCCGTTCCGTTTCCAAGGAAACAAAACGCTATCTTTAGAAAAGTAACCCCGCACTTAAAGTAGGCTACCTTCGGATTGGTAGATGCTAGGGAAATACCGTTTTCAGTTTTGGAGAGCTGAGGTTCTCAGCTTTTAAACAAGACCCATGGTGTGTCTTTAGGTCTAATTAAAAAATATTATGTGTCAGATCGAAAAAATGAAGTTTTGAATGGGTTTCAATGGCTCCAAGTCAGGGGAAGTCCACCTGCAGCGGTCGTCGTGAATCGGACCAATCAGGGCTGCCTTAAATACACGCCCCTCTAAATACACGCCCCTCTAAATACACGCCCCCTGTTCTCCAGGACGCAGTCGGACTCTATTGGGTACATCAGGGTTATTTACAATGAATATTTCAAAAACCTTACTGGTTGAATGGTTTGCAGCCACAAAAGTCTTCTGGACAAATACTACAAATGCTCTCGTATAGGATAAAACAGTTTCTGTTAGGCTATTTTATTAATATCCTAGCAAAACAGACTTTTGTCTAGGAAGTAAAATGTGACTAAAATAGCCCATAAGCTCAGTATTTTGTTGTGGGGATTTAATTATGAAGTTGCAATACGCGGTTATGTGGAGCAACATGAATAACGGCTTATTTTTCAGTAAATTAGGCTACAAAGATGTCAGGGGGGCTCCAGACAGCAGAGTGGCCACTGCGCATGTGTGACATAAAAGAGAATGCGTCCTTATATTGACGCAATTTTGAGTTTGGTTTGCGTGATAAATGAGACGCAATCCTTCGAGATCAGGCTCGATTGAAACAGGCACACAGACCGAGGCATTCTTTGGTAGATAGATGCACACGTAAAGCATAAAGGGTTATTGAATAGTGTAATAATAACCCTTATTCCAATAGAATTCAGGTGGCTTTGTCCTGTGCCCAGCGAAAGCTGTCAGGCTGCGGGGTTCAACAGCATATCAATAGGAAGATTTTTTTGTGTGCCCCTTAGTAAAGGCTTCTAACCCCACATTGCTTGAGGGACTGTAACAAATACCCTGTTTC
Organism: Engraulis encrasicolus; assembly: GCF_034702125.1. Taxonomy (NCBI): domain Eukaryota; kingdom Metazoa; phylum Chordata; class Actinopteri; order Clupeiformes; family Engraulidae; genus Engraulis; species Engraulis encrasicolus. The sequence continues at coordinate 17,401,918 of NC_085879.1, forward strand.
TAAATAACTAAATCGCTTTGGATAAAAGTGCTTGTGTAACGGATGCTAACTAGCAGAGTTTGGTAATAGAATGTTAATAAACCTCCTTCCCGAAGCTTCATACAGTTGTAGTAGCACTGAGCTGTTGGAACCTGTACCTGTGCCTCCCATGCTGAATTGGAGCGTTGCGAGTTTGAGCCCTGAGTGGCGAACTGCGCAGGATGACCTCGGTTACACTGGGGCCGTGATCTAGATGGGATTGACATTTAGGGGGGTGAGGGTAACGGATGTCAACCAGCAGAGTTCAACGGTAGAACATTAGTAAAAACTCCCTCTCGAAGACTCATACAGATGTGGTAGCTCTGAGCTATTGGCGTAGACCAGGGGTATTCAAAAAGTCACTGTGGGGCAATTTTCAAATTCCTTCCAGTAAAGGGGCTGAAAATAGAATCTCTATAACTGCGAGGAGCACAGTGTCCGAGGTTAGGGTGCGAAACAAGCGAATAGCTTTCCAGACAGAACAGATATTCGCTTCTTTCTTTCTTAGCCTTAGGATGGTCTATTTATGAGACTGTTTTAGATAAGATTTCACTCTCATGTGAATGCATAGGAGAGATATCCCCAACCTGAAGTGTAAGTAATCGCAAATTGCTCTGCCACAGATAGCACACATATTTGTTTTCATTTTGTTGACCTTGTGGGGCGCCAGAACCTTGCCATCCAAGGGCCGCATCTGGCCCCAGGGCCGCCATTTGAATAGGCCTGGCCTAGACATTTACAGTAGCTCAGTGTATTGTACCTTTGTCAAACTGGATCGTGACCGGAAAGGTTGCAAGTTCAGTCCCAGAGTAGTGGACTTTGCAGGATGACTTAAGTTACAAGTGTAATATCATATAATATAATCATATGCCCCCTGCCAACAGGTGTCACTCTTCAGCAGCAAATGTAAAGTCTATTAGTCCTACAGTGGCTGGGTGAGATTGCAGAGGAGGATCTGAAGATGGAGACCCTGTACATTCTCCCAAGTATGGTGACAACTAAGTATGTAACTGATAATAGACTGTCATACTCAATCTCTCTCTCTCTCTATTTACCTACAGTACATTGATGTACTGTTTAGAACTCTTTGCATGTTGTCTGGTAATTATATTATTCTACCCGTTTTCCTTGCCTTTCATTGCACAAATTAAAAGGGAAATGGTACAATTTGCTAGCCAGGCTGCGCCCTCCTAGTGACGCAACACCTTCGGCGGTGTTTCAGATAGAACAGTGCAAGGAGAGACAGGAAATGAGATGGGAGAGAGAGAGACGGGGAAGGGTCTGTAAATGACCCGGGCCGGAATCGAACCCGGGTCGCCGGTGTAGCAGTCTAGTGCCCAGCTGCCTGAGCCACGGCTGGGTAAGAACTCATCAAATCTTTTCAGTGGGCGGGGAAAATTAATTTTGTACAAACAAGATTTTGCTGTGGTGAAGAAAAATATAATATTTTGATAACAAAATAGCAACCTAATAAAACAACATGCATCATCTGTGAGGGTATTTTTTGTTCTTCTTTGATTGTTTCTTTCTTTCTTTCTTTCTTTCTTTCTTTCTTTCTTTCTTTCTTTCTTTCTTTGTGTTTATCCGGAAGGGATGCTCTTTTCTCAGATCAAGACAATTGTCCCTCAAAATCGCTGTACACGTCTCTGTCACCTGACCTTGGGAATGCATTTCTGGAAACACTTTGTAATACATACACAGAGGGCAGCAGTGGCCTAGTGGTTAAGGAGATGGGCTTTAGATCATCAGATTGGGCATTGCAGGTTCAAATTCCACCCTTCCACTCCCTACTGCACTCCATGGCTGAGCGGCCCTTGAGCAAGGCACCTAACCCCACATTGCTCCAGGGACTGTAACCAATACGCCTACTCTATACGGTATATCATTGGTTACACTACGATAACTGTTAGTGGCTTTGGATAAAAGCGTCAACCAAGTGAAATGTAATGTAATATACATTTTTACCTCTAGGCTATGTTTTCAGTCACGTTGGTTTGTCTGTCTGTGTATCTGTCTGTCTGTCTGTCTGTTTCTCAGCAGGATAACTTACTCAAAAAATTATGAACGGATTTGGATAGAACTTTGTGGAGTTGTTGGAAATGATGACCAATGGATTAGTAACTAGATTTTGGTGATGATCCGGGTCACGAACCGGAACCAGGATTTTAAAAAAGATTCTTCATCATTGTTAGCCTAGAAATCTGGACGCCCCTAGTGATTGCAAATTGAATTGTGGGACAGGGTGAATTCCGACTTTCCAGTTTCTAACTTCACAAAAATATAAATAAAATAAGTTAAAAATAGGGTGTAACATAGACATGTTCTATCAATGTTCTATCAAACAGCTTCCTTGGCAGAGGTCTGCACTCTCTGAGTGCATTTCTAGTTTAAAATTATTTGTTTATATACAGTCAAAGGAAAGTTTGTATACCCTTTCACATTTCTTACATTTCTGTCAAAATGTATCATCTTATTATATCTTGTGGCAAATAAAAATATAACATGTAAATGTTTAGGTGGAATTAGTTCAAGCAGACACTGTTCCTTCTTGTGATTTCTGGGAAGATCAGACCATGTTTTATGACCAATTTTGACAGAAATGTAAGAAATTTCAAAGGATGTACCAACTTTTTCCTCTGAACGTACAATAGAATAGTAAGTCTTTATTAGTAGAGTGACTAAAAGCAGATTGCCATAATGTGATAAAAATGACCAAGACTCCCAAAGGGGGTCTGATGAGATTTAGAACCATAGGCGCTCCAGATCTGGCTCTTGTGAGCCATTTTTCAAAATGGCCACCAAACATGGATTTCGTAATGGAAAAATTGATTCAAACAATAACATATTAATATGAGGCACAACTAGTTGGTGTGCAATAGTGTGTGTTAGCCAGGCCGTGCCCTCCTGGTGAAGCAACAGCTTCAGCGTTGCTACCAGTCAGGTCAAGAGTAATGCAAGTGCTTTCTGAGCTCCGCAAAATCTGGAACTCCTCCCACTTTGTTGGGAAGCAAATAGGGGTGTAAAGATAACCGATTTTGGATCGAATCGAATCGCACCGAATCGACATTGAATCGCACCGAATCGCTAAATATTTTTTATGAATCATCCCTGAATCAAATCGTAGCCTGTGAATCGAGATTATTTTATTTTTTAATACTAGGGGATCGTTTGCAGGGTTTTGATGAGGTCAATTGGGAAGCTTACAATGAGAACTGCTTTACTATGATGTAGTTTCATAACCTATCTATCTATCTATCTATCTATCTATCTATCTATCTATCTATCTATGGATCGGTTATCGTTATGCAACATTGAATGGCACCGAATCGACATTGAATCACACCGAATCGACATTGAATCACACTGAATCGCTAAATATTTTATGAATCGTCCCTGAATCGAATGGTAGCCTGCGAATCGAGATTGAATCCGATCGTTTTATGGGTATAAGATTCACACCCCTAGAAGCAAACAATCATTAGCAAACCAAGGGAGGCCGTTTGGTAAATGCCGTTTGGGAAATGTTAATTGTTTTGCTCTTGGTCAGACCAAGTCTCGAAGAGATTTGAAAGTCGATGATAATCAGACTAAGTGTGTGTAGCAAGAAAGAGTGTCTGAACCTTCAGGAATAGTGTTGTATCCATTGCATTGAGAATGGTGAAGCAAGGCCCAAAGCATTTGTAATCAAGTTATATTTTGGTACACTCTGTACATCACTTTCATCAATATAGCCTTTGAGTCTTCGAGTGCACCTCTGCTTTTTACAATGTACAGCTAACACTCTGTATACTGAACATTTTGCAGTTACAGCGTGAGGGAGTTTTATAGTTTTTTTTTCTTCTTTCTAATCAGCGACCTAGGGGTCATCTCCAATGCACCTTCCAGGTGAGGTGTGGGGGAAAGTCACCAGTTGCACAAGCACAGCAAAAAATCCTTGCTGTCGCGCTTCTTACGGTCTCAATCAGAAAGATTTACTGTAATTGTCCATGTAGAGAGAGAGAGAGAGAGAGAGAGAGAGGTAGAGTTGCATCTGTGGGTAGGCTTTAACAAACTTTAGGTGCTCATCTGTGTCCACAGGAAAAGATGTAGAGAGCAGAGAGAGGGTCAGAGGCACTCCGAAGTTAAGTTAAAAGTCCTTTATTTTTCTAAATGGGACATTAAGCAGACGCGGTTAATAGGCCATATTTGTGTGGGGAGCCGAGGAGCCGAAGCCCCAAAGCACCTGGAGGAAAGATGGACTGGAATTCCTCACTGAGTGGACTACGGTGAGTCCATGGGTCAAACACACACACACACACACACACACACACACACACACACACACACACACACACGCACACGCACACGCACACGCACAGGCGTCAAAACACCTCTGCTAATCTGAATTACATGTTATTTGCTATGGCACACAATCCCTGTGTTTTTAGCCACAATAACGTCCCTCAAAGCGCGCGCGCGCGCGCACACACACACACACACACACACACACACACACACACACACACACACACACACACACACACACACACACACACACACACACACACACACACACAGCAGATATGAGAGGTGGGGGTTGCAAACACATCCTTACACTGCAGTACACCTTATCACAATTTTTAAAAAACATTGTATGTGTTATGTCTACCTCTGTGACCATTTGGTACAAATACAATGGGAAAGAGTGTATGTGAAATTTAAAGGGACACTCCACCCATTTGCATTAGGCTTTTTCTTGCTAGACACCCAGTCATGCTTTTGAATGGTCATGCAACACTCTCTCAATTCCCCCTGAGACAGGAGAAATCCGTATTCACCTCTTAACACTTCCTCCTACAATGATGTAAAAATCGTCATTTTGCATCATTGTAGGAGGAAGTGAAAGAGAGGTGGATTTCTGTTGAGACTACAAGCCATAGAGGTAGAAAATAACACTAGAGAGGACCCCGCCCCCCTTTTACGGCAATCTGTAGCGGCCATTATCTGTAGGTAGATCAGAGAAATGGAAATTAACGGAGAACGAGGCTCACCTCTGTCAAAAATGGCTTAATCATGTGAAAATGTCCATCAACACACTATACAAGGACAATAGTTGAACTGTGTTGCTAACTATGTTCATAAAATATATTATTTGATTTTTTAATGTATTTTATCGACTCATATGATTTCAGTAGATATGTAGCCTGACATTTCAAATCTGGTCTTTGATTAAAGTGTTACTTTATATTTACACAGTTTTAGTTAATTTCTTGACAGAGGTGGGCGTGTTCTCCATTGACTTGCATTGCCTGAAAGTACCTACACTACCTACGGAAGTTGGGAAGCTCCAGCTGCCATTTCCCAGTGCTGTCGCAAATTGCTGTGTCCTCTCTAGTGTTATTTTCTACCTCTATGCTACAAGCCTTTTCCCCCACTCTTTCAACCCTGCCCACAGGGGGTTGGACCTAATGCTCTAACAGACCTATCACAGATCAGTGTCCCAGTGCTTTTGAAATCACTGGCAATGAGGCTCCAGTAAGTCACTGGCATAGCTGGAAAGGAGAATTACCTACAATGAGATGAGACCAATTTAGCCAAACCAAGTGGGATCACCTGTGAATGTCAAGTCTTGAAATGTGTGTCTCTCTCTTGCTATCATTTGACTCTGAAGAAGGTGTAGCAACACCGAAACGTTGGTCGCGTGTGTGCACAAAATAAAGTCTTGAAAACAAAGCTGCAGTGTGCTCCAGCTTCTCCTTTCCAGTGATGTCTGTCCCACTGTGATGCACCTGCAAGCTGAGTGAGGGATGATGCATATGTTGCCTTCACGATCTCGGGACCTCTCGAGACAGCTGACAACTAAGCTCATGTGACAACCGAGTTCTGGACTTTTGTGCATGAACGCCACTGATCCAGGAACAATCGGGATTCATGCGTGTTTTGTTTTGGTTCTCTTTTCTTTTTTTCACCTCACCTTGAGCCTCCACACCCACGACAGCTTCAGTGGGCTAAATCAAACAGTCAGAGACCAGCAGTACTGACATATGTACATCTGCAATTGAATGACATCAACTGTGTTGATGACATGGGTCATCCTGTCACATAGGGGAACCTACCTGAAAAATGTTTCAGGGCTTGGGGCTTTTCTTCTGTCAAATTTGATCTTCAACATACTCAAAAAGCCCAAAAAATGCTTGTCCGCCTGACAAATTGTCTTCAAATTTGATCATTTTCAGCTCTGTTATGATATACATTAGTCTCTTCAATGTAAATGAAAAACTACCCACGTTCATGAGCTTCAATGTAAGTCTAAGAGGACCTTTCTAGCTAGAGTACAACAGCTGCTATGTCCAAAGGTATTCACAATAGCCTATCCGAAAATAGTAGCCAGAGGCAGGTATTCAGACACTTTCAGGCATTGCCATTTCACATGGGACTATGAGCATCAATTTCACATAAACTATATGTTTAAAGTATTTGACCTTGACTTGAAAAATGCTATGAATGAAAGTATGATGTGAATAGCATCAAATGTAACTAATGTTACCACCAATTTGTGCACTGTGAACAGGATGCCTCCCATGGTACTATCGCACAAAAGGAACGAATCAAATTACAAATTTATTTAAGGGATGGTTTGTACAGCAGTAGTGTAGAATGTGAAAAATAACTTTTAATCATCATTTAATAATTATCATCATCATCATCATCCTATTCTTAATAAGTACACATTTGTATGGGTTTCATCAGTCATGTCTTGTTCATCCGTGTCCTCCTCTGCCAAGTCATGAATTAGAGCTTTTGGAATTACATCACCCTCAAACCTAGTGGTTCAATCTTCCCTGTATACAGTATGTGTTTATGTGAAACTCGTTGTGAAGTGGACTTGAGATCTCTGGGTAATGCTCATGGGCCCTATCCCCTAACTCTGACACCATACTCCATCTCAACAATAAATGTTTATTTTTGAAAAAAAACAAAAACACAAACAGGAACAAAGCAAAAGGCATGAACCACATGACCAAAGATGCTGAAAATGTGCAACTTCCTTTTCCAGGCCAATGTGGTTTCATTCAGGATAGAAAATAGTTTTCGTTTCTTACCGGTGCTACCCTCCCCCCACCCGCAAACAAATAATAACCAAGCAAAATAAACATGTGCACTACAGATTTATATCGCTGCATGACTATTTCAGTTGTCTCTTCATAGGAGGACACTTGTCTCAAATGGCATAGTGGTTGTATGTGTTTTCTATTTAAATAGCAGATCTTACTTTTTTCAAATGTTGGTTTTGGGTAGCATTAAACCTATTCTCTTACCGGTACTGCGCACCAGCTGTAAATTATGTGCTGGTGCTACGCATCTGTGTACACCTGCCTACTTTCACCCCTGTGTACCAAAGACAATGAATGCAATATCAGAGAGAACATTCACAAGTCTACCTGCATCAGCTGAAACACTATATAGCACAGACACTTAAGGGACACTGTGTGAGATTTTTAGTTGTTTATTTCCAGAATTCATGCTGCCCATTCACTAATGTTACCTTTTTCATGAATACTTACCAACAGCATCAAATTCTAAGTATTCATTATGACTGGAAAAATTGCACTTTTCATACATTTCACCATGGTCCACCATTTTGAATTTCCAAAAATAGCTGCAAAAAATACTGTACTTGGACCATACTGGAAAATATTTGTTTATTACTTAGTAAACTTCCATGTAAAGATCAAATTTGGCAATAGGCAGCCCAGTTTCAATGAGCAGCATAGTTGCAGTACCTTTTTTGACCATTTCCTGCACAGTGTCCCTTTAAGTGAACCGTCTTCATTAACCAAAATTAACTGATTTTGCAGAGGTTGTGGTGAACTTTTTATTGTGAATGGACTGAATGATCGCCTCGCTGATTGGAAGGCCTTTCTCACAAACAATGAAAATAAAAAGGCACTCATTCATTTACCACTGGATAGTGTTGCACGATACCATTTTTGGACCCCTATACCGATACCCGATACCTGGATGTGCAGTATTGACCGATACCATACCGATACCACTCTGTGCGTGAGAACGAGAGAAAGAGGCCGCATGCACTTCATAAATGCTTTGTCTGAATGTTGTGAGCAGTGGTTTCACTGGAGCTAGGTGAAAGAGCTTTAGGTGTGGCAGTTTACGAACATTTGAATACTCATAATTAATTGCATGAATTTGTGTTTAAAGTGTATCTTGCAGGTTAAACACCACTAAATCTCATTTTAAGAACCTCAATACATCAATTTAGATGTGATATATGTCAAATACCGAATTATTGCATAAACAACATTTTCAGAAAACTTTGTCAAAAATAACGGCGGCTTCTTTTAAACAAGCATTTAGAATCCGACGTAGATAGAGGGAGTCGCCGCGTTCTACAGACATACTAAGCACCGCAGAGAATAGGCCAGATTCTAATATTGTAACACCTTTCCAGACCAATAGGCCAAATTTCAACAAGTAAAATGGCCTTAAACAGTGGCGGTATCCACCAGATACTGTCCGAACCGTTTTATTATTTAAAATAATAATATTTTTTTGTAGGTGCTTGCCAACATTTTCTCCATGTCAATGCGCTGCTGCAGCGCCATGAGGGTGTGCCAGACTGTTCTTATGTGGCACTTCATTAGGTTTCAAAATAACATTGTTAACCTAATAGAATGTCTGATTGATATAAACTCTGAAGGACTCTGAAGAAGACGTGTGAACGTCGAAACGTTAGTCTTGGCGCTTGCCCAATAAATCAAGTTACTTTCCACATCTGAAGATGCTCCGGTGACTCCTTTCTTCCCCTGATATAAACTCTATTTGGGCATATAGCATATTTCATTTTATATTTTCGATGTGTTTCCCTCATTGTGGAGATTCTCGGTTGCATCCAGACAGTGGTGTAGTCTACTTTTTATGGTGGGTATACTGTATATTTGAGCATTTTTTGAAGTGGGTATACTGTATATATTTGTGCTATTCAAAACGATGGAGCAATCAATTTTAAGTGGGTATACTGAAATTCCTGAAATTTAGAAGTGGGTATACTCCGTATACCTGCGTTCTACGTAGACTACACCACTTCATCCAGAGTCGTGAGTTGGGTAGGCTAGGTGTAGCCAAAAGAATCCCCCTCCCCATCACAGAGCTATCGCGCACTACCACCACCGACTGTTTTTATTGCCCCATTCCTCCTTCGTTTGCACAGTGGATTGTCATTATTAGGGTAGGCCTATGTCACATTACTTTTTTGGAGTTTATTAACGCTGCTGTGCTGGGATATAGCCTAGAAAGTTGACTGACTTTATGGCGCTTCGCTTTTGTCGGAAAAAAAACCCTGATATGCTTCCGAAGCATAACCTACGTGACACGCTGGTTTTGAACTGCTGGAGAGAGTGAACCTCTTTGTCCAGGCCTACGTAGCATATCCACATCTTTCCATCTTTTTTTCTGAAGTTGAGGACTGCTTCGTGCCTCGTGTCTGTCAGTAACCGAATCCCTTCCGACGTTGTGTCTTTTGCGCATGGAGTGGACAGTGTGCCAAATTGGGTCATAGCAATGTTTTAACTAACCTATATGCAGTAGCCTACACTCACGAGGGATGACCAGGATTTGAAACAGGTTTTATTCTTGCGGAGATTGCTGATAGCCAGCTGGTCCAGCGGGGGATTGCGTGTCGTAACCCCTACACAAAACCAGGCGAGACTCGCTCTTGCAGACAACATTTCTCTGCGAGAAAGATCATCCATGTCTTCCTGGCGATTCATCCCCTTTGTCATCGCTCATCGTCCCTCTTTTCCTGTTAGTAATTTGGACCTGGCATATTTATCCCCATAATTTGTAAAACCGGCAACCAAACGTGCGCACAGCACTTTACAAAGACGCGGGTATCCTCTCTATCAAAGGAACGCTTTCTCCGCGTGTGATGTGCTAGATTTTCCATATCCTCATGGATTGGCAAGACATGTTGGGAGACTTCAATTCCATTCAATTTACTATTCAGTAAAAGGTCAGGACCACATCAACGTTAGTTTGGCAAATGTAGCCTAACGTTGGCATGCTGATGCAAGCTCGACGGTGAAACAAGACGCATACAAATAATAATCGATCTACTTCTCCAAGCATAGCCTACTGAAAATGTCCAGCATGTCCAACGTGTTTTACACATTCAAATAGGCCTACTCCCACTAAAGACATCTCCCAAACTCAACGAGTGCTGCCAGTGCACATTTCGCCCCTAGCACCACACACGTGGACAGCTCGCAATGCAATAATAGGTATATAGGTAGCCTAATATTTGTGCTGGCATTTTTGTTTCAGTTTTGTAACGAGGATTATAGCAGCTGAAGACTTGATTTCTTCTAGCCTACTGGAATACTTTTTTAGTTTGGTATAATTACGGACAATGCAAATAACTGTTTTTTGTGACATTCGGACATTTTTGGAGGGAATATAATCGAAAGTCCCGCCGCCCGGTTTATTGTTTTGTGACGTGCATGTGGATGAGCTTTATTGAAGTTTCATGTAATAGGCCTACTGAGCAGTGAACTGAAATTGAAAATAGGCTATATGTCATTTTTACAACATGGCATTTTTCTCGGGTGCTATGAGTTATTGTTTTGCACCGAGTAGGAAACGTTTGACGCCATGCCACTCACAGTGACCATATTTCTCATCATGTCGGCAAAGGGTAGGGCCTTCAACCATAGCCTATTGTATAGTTTGGTCTTTTTATAGCCTGTAAGCCAATCCCCTCGTGAAACTGTAACGTGCTTCACATAAGAGTAGCGCCGCGGTTTCAGCACCACGGACAGAGGGCGCAAGTCCATGTACTCCACGGCAAATGCCGTTTTTGGGAAAAATATTAAAGTAGTCGCTATTTCTAAGTAGCCTATGTAATGGTCTACTTTGAGACTGTTTTAGATTTGCCTATGAAATGCATCTCTCATGTGAAAGCAAAGGAGAGATAGGCCTAGATATCGCCCCCATGTTTATAATCGCAAATTACGCATGGCAACAGACAGCGCGGAGACCCAGAACAGTTTCATATTCTAGATAAACCGATAGACCCGCTGATCCGTCTTTTTTAATACACAATGCACAAATGCAGTAATAGACCATTTTCAATAGCCCAAATACAATATAACTGTCCACTTTTCCCAGCCTCTCTACTACAGTATCACGAAAGTGAATACACCCCTCGCAGTTTTGCAGATTTTTGAGTATATCGTGAACTTAGAATTATAAGATTCTATCTCCGTCTAGAGTAGTTCTGAGATATTGAGCATCAAAGTTTTTACATCCCAGCTGTTTTGTGAGATAGAACGTTTTTATTTCATTAATAACAATGTAAAATAATACTTTTTTCACAAAAATAACACCACACAGGCATTAATAAGCTTGTAATGGGTCAGATTATGTAAAAAACTCAATTTTACCAAAAATGGAGATAGAACCTTATAATTCTCAGCTCACGATATCTTTTCATAGGAAAGCATTACAGAAATGTAACTTTGACACAATGATTACCTTTTAACAACATATTTAACCGCTTAAATTTCTTGTTCACTCTTCTTGTTCATCGTCTCGAAATGAAAAGGGATGACATGGGAGGTCATCAGTGTGCGTTTCAACCTTTCTTTGCATTGAACTTTTACATTTTGAGTCTGCATCGGGCTTCAATAGATTGGTGTGAGATTTGAATGCAATCCTATGGAGAATATCAGGATCTGCTTCAGTAGTCACAGTGCATGTTTCTTTTAGGTGTATTTCAGATTACCAATGTTGACAGCATTCATGCATCCCCAAACCATGTCAGTCCCACCACCATGCTTGGCTTTTGATAGGATACACTTTTTTTAACTCTCTTGTTTACCACCACACATGCTTGACACCATCTAAAGTATATATTTTTATCTTGGTCTCTTCAGATCACACGGCATGGTTCCAGTGATCCATATCCTTGGTCTGTTCATCTCTCTTGAGACCAAGATAAACAAATTTGCTTTAGATGGTGTCAAGCATGTGTGGTGGTAAACAAGTGAGTTTTACAAAAAAGGTGTATCATGGTAGTGGGACTGACATGGTTTGGGGATGCATGAATGCTGTCAACATTGGCAATCTGAAATACACCTAAAAGAAACATGCATGTCAAGATGCACTGTGACTACTGAAGCAGATCCTGATATTCTCCATAGGATTGCATTCAAATCTCACACCAATCTATTTAAGCCAGATGCAGGCTCAAAATGTAAAAGTTCAATGCAAAGAAAGGTTGAAACGCACACTGATGACCTCCCTTGTCATCCCTTTTCATTTCGTTTCATTTCGAGACGATTCGAGCCAACACAGCCCCTTCTCTACCGGGTTTTAATCTAGGGTGTACTCACTTTTGTGAGTACATGTTCAAACATTAATGGCTGTATTTTGTTTTTTTCTGAGTGAACAAGAAATTTCAGCGGTTAAATATGTTGTTAAAAGGTCACTAATCATTGTGTCAAAGTTACATTTCTGTAATGCTTTCCTATGAAAAGATATACTCAAAAATCTGCAAAACTGTCAGGGGTGTATTCACTTTCGTGATATACTGTACAACCAAAATGGTTGGTAAGCCTACATCCACAAGCGAGAGCTGAGCCAGAACTTTAGTTGGACTCCCTCTATATACGTCATAGAGGCTCTGCCAGTGAGGAGCCCAATATTTCAGTAGCTGTAAAATGATACATTTTCATAAAAAATATTGCAGTTTGGCTTTGTTATAGACTGTGAATTTCACATATATGTTTCAAAACACCTCTCCTGACAACATCCAGTATATATTTATATTAGTTACATTTAACCTAAACGTTACCATTTAAGTGTCAAGTTCAAGGCTGCGTTCAAGTGTCATACAAGCCTCTGTAAATGGTATTGATGCCCTATTTGTTGGTCCTCACGGATACTGATACCATGATTTTAGTGCCGATCTGGCCCCCGCCCGGTACTACTATAGGTGCAACACTACTACTGTATCACTGTGTTAGGTTTCTGTGTTTTGGACTTGCCACCCTATGGACAGTTTTAGTACTGCAGGTGTGCTCATGGTTTGTTTTGGTCTCCTGCCACGCCCCCCTTTGTGCTCTCCCTTTGCAGCTTCACTCAATTGAATGTAATTTTCCCAGCTGCTCCCTGTTTAGTTCTGTTTGCCTCTCCTACTTAAGCTCTGTCATTTCTCTGCTCGTTCTCTGATTGTCTGACCCTGACCTTGTGCCCATGACCCTGTTTTGTGAACCTGTCCGTGAGTAACTGTGAATCTGGAAACTCTGTTTTTGAACCGTTTGGAATTCTGTTTTTGTGGACTGCCTTTTTGAATCAGAAGTGCTCACTGAACATTCTCCTCTGTTTTTGTGGACTGCCTTTTAATTTTGAACCTGAATGCTTACCGGGATACTTACCTTTTGTTCCATGGACTGCCTTTTGCATTTTTGACTGAAACTGATTACTTACCACTGTTTTTGAAAGAGATTTTTTGTTGCAGTTTTACTAATCGAGTTCTACGAGTCTCAGTATCTTTTTTGATGTTTTTTCTGTTGGATTTTTAATTTTTCTGGAACTGTGGTACACTGCTTTGGAACCAACCTCTACACTAGCCCTGTCATTGTGTGCGCAAAATAAATCTGCCAAACCTGATCTGCATTTGGGTCTCTGTCTCTGAATCCTTACAGTACAATAAGAGCAAGATGGACCCAGCGGATCCCGAATACCTGAAGGCTTGTCTTGAGCAACATGGAGCACTTCTGGGCCGACAACAATCTCAAATGGAGGCAATGGCTGCCAGCATCAGAGACCTGTCAGCACAGATTCAACCACTCCAACTCTCCCAGTCTACTTCTGCATCTGCACGGCCTATGGAGACTGCTCAATCTGCAGAGTTAGCCCAGCCTGCCTCAACCGACCAACCCGCCCGTGAGCCACGCCTGCCCACACCGGAGAAGTACGCTGGTGAGCCCGGAACATGTCGCTCCTTCCTGTCTCAGTGTACCCTCATCTTTGAACTACAACCAGGTACCTTCCCCACCGTTCGAGCAAAGGTAGCCTATGTGATTACCCAACTGTCAGGACGCGCCAGAGAGCGGGGAACTGTTGTATGGGATGCTCAGTCAACAATCTGTGGGAAGTTTGAGGATTTCTCAACAGAGATGAAGAGGGTCTTCGATCGATCCAAACATGGGCATGAGGCTGCCCGTGAGTTACTCCAGATGCGCCAGGGTCGCAGATCTGTGTCTGATTTTGCCATTGACTTCCAAACACTTGCCACTTCATCTGGATGGGGCACTGAGGCTCTTTACGATACATTTCTCAATGGTCTGTCCGAGGAGATCAAAGATCAGTTGGCTTCCCATGATCTGCCAAAATCCTGCGAGGACCTCGTCAATCTGGCTATTCGGATTGACACCAGGCTTCAGCAGCGCCGCCGGGCCAGGGCCTTTGGACCCACAGGAGGAGGCCCTCTCGTCAGTCCAGTCCTGCCCCCTCTTCCTTCTCCCACTGCTGAATCTGTACCGGAACCCATGCAAGTGGACCGTGCCCGCCTATCCCAAGAGGAGCGACAGAGAACAATCCGCACCCGCTCCTGCATGTATTGTGGCCAGCCCGACCACTTTGTCGCCTCCTGTCCAGTAAAATCCAACGCTCACCTATGAGAGGGGTACCGGTGAGCGTGACACCCACACACCCACACACCTGCACAGCGCACTCTCCTCTCAGCGGTCCTCTGGTGGGGAGATCAACAACTTGAGGTGGGAGCTCTTGTGGATTCCGGTGCTGAGGGGAACTTCATCGATGCCAGTCTAGTGAAACAGTGGAACCTACCTACTGAAAGCAAGGAGAAACCCCTGGTAGCCAACGCGCTGACTGGAGTGAGATTGGCCCAGATCACCCACACCACTGTACCGGTGAGTCTCACCCTCTCTGGCAACCATCATGAACAGTTGAGTTTCCTTGTCATTAATGCCCCTCATGTTCCAATAGTTCTTGGCCACCCCTGGCTTGTTAAGCACAATCCACACATTGAATGGGTAGGGAAATGTGTTATGGGCTGGAGCCCATTTTGCCACTCTAACTGTCTCCTTCAGGCCCAGACTCTATCGAAACCCGTCCCTGATGCCCCCGAGGAATTTCCGGATCTGTCGAGTGTCCCCCCAGAATACATGGATCTCAAGCCGGTATTCAGTAAGTCCAAAGCCTCTTCCCTACCCCCTCACCGCCCATATGATTGTGCTATTAACCTCCTTCCTGGTACCACTCCCCCCAGAGGTGGTCTATACTCCCTGTCGCGGCCTGAAACAGAAGCTATGAACAAGTACATCCAAGAGTCCCTTGCTGCTGGCATCATCCGCCCTTCATCATCGCCTGCCGGAACCGGTTTTTTCTTTGTGGGCAAAAAAGACGGCTCATTACGGCCGTGCATTGATTACAGAGGTTTAAATTAAATCACTGTTAAAAAACGTTATTCTCTCCCTCTCATGTCCTCAGCATTCGAGCTCCTCCAAGACGCCAAGGTATTCACCAAGCTGGACCTGAGGAATGCCTACCATCTTGTCCGTATCCGTGATGGTGATGAATGGAAGACGGCCTTCAACACCACCTCAGGTCATTATGAGTACTTGGTCATGCCGTTTGGCCTTACCAATGCCCCTGCAGTTTTTCAGTCCTTAGTCAATGATGTCCTAAGAGACATGCTCAACCAATATGTTTTTGTATTCTTAGATGACATATTGATATTCTCAAAGTCACTCACTGAGCATGTTGTCCATGTCCGTAAGGTCCTGAAACGCCTTCTGGAGAATCAGCTCTTTGTTAAGGCAGAGAAGTGTGAGTTCCACCAGGAGACAATCGCCTTCCTTGGATACGTGGTGTCACCGGGAACCATTCAAATGGACCAACGTAAGGTCAAGGCAGTGTTGGAATGGCCCACACCTACCAATTGACGGGACCTGCAGAGCTTCCTGGGTTTTGCCAACTTTTATCGCCGCTTTGTCCGAAACTTCAGCACGGTAGCCGCCCCCCTCACCGCCCTGACCTCTACAGCAGTGAAGTTTGTGTGGACCACAGCTGCAGATGAGGCCTTTCAAGAACTGAAGGGGCGATTCACATCTGCACCGATCCTGATCCAACCCGATCCCAACCGGCAGTTCATTGTGGAGGTCGATGCTTCTGAGGTTGGAGTTGGGACAGTGCTCTCCCAGCGTTCAGCCAAGGATAATCGCATCCACCCATGTGCCTACTTCTCACATCGTCTCTCATGCTCATAGTCCCATGTGAAATGTTAATGCCTGAAAGTGTCTGAATGCCTGCCACCAGGCTACTATTTTCGGATAGGCTATTGTGAATAACTTTGGACATAACAGCTGTTGTACTCTAGCTAGAAATGTCCTCTTTGACTTAAATTGAAGCTCATGAACGTGGGTAGTTTTTCATTTATATTGGAGGGACTAATGTATATCATAACAGAGCTGAAAATGATCACATTTGAAGACAATTTGTTAGGCGGACAAGCATTTTTTGGGCTTTTTGAGTATGTTGAAGATAAAATTTGACAGAAGAAAAGCCCCAAGCCCTGAAACATTTTTCAGGTAGGTTCCCCTATGTGACAGGATGACCCATGTAAGTTTACAGGGTTCTAGGACCATTTTTTCAATTTCAGTAACTTAATATTTAAAGCTACATAATTTCGCCCGCTGATTTTCCTTAAAAGTTAGTTTTTTGGGCCCTGAGACCAAACTGGGCCGAGTTGGGAGTTGTCCCTATCAACTCGTTATGGCCCAGGGTATAGACTAACAAGAAATCATAGTGAAAAAAAGTTAGCAAAAAACATCCTGAGGGGTATACCTGGCTCCCGGCCTAATAAATCCAGCGTCTGAAAACCTTCGTAATTAGAATAATCACGCCTTCTCTAAAACGGCGGGAAGGAGACCACACCCCTGAGTTTGCGACATGGAGAGACGCAAACCGGCTAAAACATCCACGTGTCTGGTTGATTGACAGCTTGAAATTAGGCTTTACGTGAGGTAGACAACAAAATAACACGTGGAAATAATCAACAGCAGTAGTCAACAATGTTTCGGTTCTCAATATGTAAGGGGTAGAGATTTCCAAATACTTACAATGAATTGTTTGATTGGCTACAGTAGACATAATGAAGATATTTTTATATCTATATTATTATATTATATTATAATTTATTGTTTTAAATATGATGATAAACCTTTTTGTAAACGAGGTCAAGAAAGGGTTCCTACGTGAAACTGGCAAACAAACAGTGCCCAAACCATTTGTTGGGGAAGGAGAGTTTTACATGTCCAGTGCGCTGTCCTTCTCGCGCTCACGTGCGCCCTGCTTCTCAACTGCGCTCCAGGACCCACTAGTTTTACACCTTCTCGGTACTTACGTGGTACATCACATGGTAATCAAACATTTCAAACAAGCGATTTAAGGTTAGGGTAAGGTTCAGGGTTAGGGTTAGGGTTAAGGTTAGGTTTAGGGTTAAGGGTAGGGTTAGGTTTAGGGTTAGGGTATCGAAAGGGCGTCGAATTAGTGAGTCTCCCCATAGCCTTTCTACCTATAGCCGTCCCACAGGCTATTCGCCCCATTATACAAAATTTGGCCGCAGTTCAATGGATTTGCATTAGGGGCGCTGTTCAGACAGAGCAGATTGGGGTTCCCCTATTGGGCTGGGGCTAATGGCCCACAATAAGTCCTCCCTAGCAACTGAAACCTGGACATATTACGGTCGTCTCTGACTGCAAATTAAACATTAAAATTTAAAACACAGTAACCTAGGAGTTATATCCATTTTGTTTCTTACAGCTTCGACATTTGTGAGTCAGTCTTCACTAGCTTCTAGCTAAGGAAATGACGACATCCAATTGGTGAATGGGGAACTAAACCGGATGCTAACGTCGGCGAGACGTAGCCTAGCCACAAGCTAACTGACAAACATGAGGCCAACAACTCGGCCGATCGTGATGTACGCCACAAATAGACCAATCGACCTCATATTTAGACACTACAATGTTGATTTCTGCCTTCGATTTTCATCAGTTAAGAAATCTAGCGTCGGATTAACACATTTTTAAGGTAGTAAAAGCGAGTTGTCGCCATGTTTGTTTTCCAGAATCACCCGGGTACAGAGCTCACGTGCAGCATTCTGGGTAATTGAGTTTCACGTTATTCATGCACAAAATGCGTGTTTTTTAAAAAAATGCAATGACTTTAAAAAATCAAACCAAATGCCATTTGGAAGGGCAATTTACACTTCCTTTAGGAAAAATAAAATGAAAACCGGTGACCTTCCATATCGGACACATCAGTTGCGTCTATTGTGGAGCTTCATAGGACCCCCATTCATTCTGACGGCTCTCCTCTGCTTGAACATCGCCGCCCCGTGGACAGTACCACCCGGAAGAAGCTGCCAGTTTGGCCTCTCCTCTATAAATCCTCTCTGGTCTCCCTGCGCTCCAGTACTTCGAGGGGATAGCCCTTTAGTCACCTAAATGGACGACTATAAAGTGTTATCGGACACACACGTGTCAGGTGTGTATTCTGATAGTCGTGCGTAATGGCGAAACTCAACCGGGAGATTATTACTGTATGTATTGATTGATGTGCGCCTGAACTCCCAGCTGTTAAAAAGAAGGGACGTCGGTCCATTGATTCCACGACTGAAGGCACATTCCAATACACGGCTGTATATTGCACAATTATTCACACATCACGTCAAATCACAAATTAGAAGTCTCTTGCAGTTGTTGACCTATGCCAAATTAACGCAGCGCTCCCAGAAAGGGTGCACCAATTCAAACAGCTAGAAGTTGGCTTATAGCCAAAATAGGGTACCCTATCCTATTTGGCGATATCCCTTACAACAGTGCAAACAGAATAATGGCGAGTTTTACCCTCAGCACGCAATGAAAGCTAAAACTAATCAGACGTCTAAACGTGGTGCTGATGGACAGCGCACGAGGGAGAGAAGTTGCAACGCTACGGATCAGCATGCAGAAGTGAGCAAAGAAACGGAAAGGGAAAGAGCCTCTATGCTGAGTAGGCTGTCAGTGCTCTTTTAAGGAAGTGTTAATGGAAAATATATTGTGAAATGTGTTCTATTTAAACGTGGCAAAACAAAAGCATCAGCTTTTCCAATTAAACAAAAGAGGCATTTCCAATAAAAAAAGTTTCCTATGTGAAACAATTTATTTATCTTTTTTTGCCTCAAAACATGAGCCTGAAAGGGGGCTTGGGGGTGGGTCATCTTATATTCAGGGTCGTCTTATATTCGGCCAATTGGGCCTACAGTAGCCTACATGACCATGTCCAGTTATCATAGCCATCACATTGACTCCTATAGCACTACAATTACTGATATTGATCATCTAATTCAGCTGAAATAAGGCTAAATTGAAAGCCTCTGCTTGCCATCTAGCCAGAGGTTGGGGATCTCGGGCATACAAATGTTGGTGACCACTGGTCTACTATATGGTGACCATATCCATTTTATCGACCTGTTTTACGACGTCTGTGTGTCCCAATTTTTGTGTTTCCTCCCGTCCTCGCCTTGTGCTTATGGCCTTGAGATGCGAAGCAACGTCATTGACAAAAACTAGAGTGACAGTCGGGTCGTGTTTCCGATGTCTGCGGTCGCCATTTTACTCCAGGTTTTACACCAGACTTCGCACAGCAAACTGTATCGCTGTAGCCTAGGCTGCTGTAGCCATGTTGGGGAAATATACATGCAATTTGTGTTTGTGCTGCATGCATACGTGAAGCACATTCACTGACTATATGGAAGTTAAATAACGTAGCTATGATATTGTCTACTACAGTCTGTCTCCTATTTTATTTTCCTGCACTGGCACTACATAGTGGAAGTAAATTTGTCCGCCAAATGCATTTACGACGAGGGCTCTCACAACTTTGCAACCAGGGCAAAGAAAGCGTCTTTCTGCACGGGCGCTCTCTGTCTGTATTCTGAGCTCGTGTTGTTTCTAGTTACTCAAGCGTCTGCAGGAGAAGCGGTTGCATCTTGTTTTAAACCACAGCTGATATAAACACACTCCTGACTTTGAGTAAAGTAAAGCAAAGACATTGAATATATTACACACATGCACTGCTATCCAATATACATGTAAAAATGTCCATAAAATGATAGACTACAACTGAAGGATTCTCTATCGTAACCTCTACTGTCTCTGATACAACGTTTGGTTAGTGGTATGTCTACTGATGACTCCTTTATCTTAGTGACTGAGGATGTAGGTGTAATGAAATTTGCAAATCCCTCACAAAACATCTTGTTTAACAACTGAAACCGTTGTTGGCAGCTGAGTTAGTCTGAGGTAAGATGGAAGCGTTATGTCCTCCTGATCACCTCCTACTGTTTATTACCGACTTGATTGTTTTCTCCTCGAAGGCGGAGAGTCAAGCAGTGGGTACGGGCGCGAGGACGCGAGGTTGGAAAGCTAAGGGGCGGGGATGTCTGGATAAATCCGGACAATATGGTCATCCTAGTAGATACTCATGAAAGAAGAGTCTTTACTTGCTTCTTGAAGGCTGCAAGAGATGTGCTTAGTCTTGCTGCCTCTGGGAGACCGTTCCACTACTTTGGTACAGCAACGGAGAACAGTCTTGACTGGAAGTACCTAGAGCGACTGGATGGTAGAGCCAGACGGCTTGTGCTGGAGGAGCGCAGCTCTCTTCCAGTAACATAAGGCTTTAGTAAGTCCTTCAGATAAGCTGTGGCCATTCCTGCTATGGTTTTATAGGCAAGAGTCAAGGCCTTGTGCTTGATCCTGGCGGCGACTGGTAGCCAGTGTAACTCAACAAATAGAAGAGTAACATGGGTCCTTTTGGGTTGATTGAATATCAACCGTGCCACCGCATTCTGGATCATCTGCAGTGGTTTTAGCGCACAAGCAGGTAGACCTGTCATGAGTGAGTTGCAGTAGTCAACACGGGACAGGACCGTGGCCTGGACCAGTCGTTGTGTAGAATATTGGGTAAGCACAGGTCTGATTTTCCACACGTTGGACAGCTGGAATCGACAGGTCCGGGCGACTGAGTTGATGTAGTTGGAACATGACCGCTCGTCGTCAATCATGACGCCAAGGTTTTTGGCGACTTTCTTTGAGGTTACAATAGGGGAGCCCATCTTGAGGTAGATGTTGTGACTGAGTGACTCTTTAGCTGGAGCTCTGTCTTGGACAGGTTCAGCTGTTGCTCTAGGTGGTGGTCCTTCATCCACATTGACAAGTCGGCGAGGCAGGCAGAGATGCGTGCCGAAACCGTGGTGTCCTCTGGACGGAACGACAGGTACATCTGTTTACCACTCCTATACCTTGCCAGGCAAACTACCAGGTAAAGATGCATTCTGGTGCACTACGCATACAATGTTTGTGCAATTGTAGTTTTCAATGTGACTGATGTAACTTAACTGTATCGCAGTATGGTGGCATGCATACTTTGTGGCGGCCTGTGTGGTAACTACTGGTGAGCCTGGTCAGGCTATCTGAAAGCTCCTCCTCGATGTGCTAGTCCGCTGGAACACAACGTGACTCGTGTAGCCATCTGATCAGGAGGTAATGTTTCATTCTTTCTGTGAAAGTTGTACTGTGTTGTGTAGGGTGGGAATGGGGGTGCTCCGGCGGATGCAATGGTGGGACTGGCGGCATGTTATCTCTGAAGTTTGGAACCATGTGGTGTCATACCGTGGTGTCGTGGTTGCGTTTGTGGGAGCGCTCACATTTCCACTTCATACAACTCTGTTGGGTGGGTAATAATGAAGTATCTTTCCTAACGGTAAA
The DNA here is from genome assembly GCF_034702125.1 of Engraulis encrasicolus. Taxonomy (NCBI): domain Eukaryota; kingdom Metazoa; phylum Chordata; class Actinopteri; order Clupeiformes; family Engraulidae; genus Engraulis; species Engraulis encrasicolus. The sequence continues at coordinate 17,423,772 of NC_085879.1, forward strand.
GCTCTTGTCAAATACTCACAGGCTGAATTTGTGCCAGCATCATTACTGTGCAGTGGGAGACCAAATGTAGAATAACCTAAGTGTGTGACCAATCCAAATTTTGCCTACTGGCATTTTTGTTTTGTTTCAGTTTCAGTTTGAGATGTTGTGGTTTTCTTTTATTCCTTTTTTGTTTGTTTAATTTTTACTAATAATGTTTCTGTATTTGGTTCCCTTCTCATGAAACTGCACATTTTGCACATTATTGTAAATATTGGTAATTGCCCTCAATGCCTTATGTATTGCACTTGTTGAGAATTCATGTGGAATCCATGACAGGGCCCATGAGGCAGATACTTTAAGTACAGAAAAGATGGGAGATCACTGAGAGAAAATAAAAAGAACTGAATTGTATGAATGTAAGCTAAGGCGTTAAGTTCTGCCAGGAAGATGAGACGGTATTCAGCTCAATTATTCCCTTGCATTAACCAACCAATCACTGTTCTTGTTCTTAGGCACACCCTCTCCCTTGCATTCTCATTCATTTGCCTAGAGCCAATAGGACGCCTGCCCGCTCATTTATGAACCCTCTGTCTATCTCTGCTCTTCTGCTGACTAGAGTACGCTGGTGTCGACGCTCAACGTCAGACTACTCCGCGCTCAGTACTCACATGCCTTCTCTCTGCTGCGTAGTCTCTTTGCTATCTCCCAAATCCTCTGCCATCGTTTTTTTTTTCTAGTCCAAGCCGCGCTTTAGGGCCACCATCTACCGAATAGTCCACGTCGCGTCGAGCTAGGCAGCGAAATCACTCGTGCGCCTTCAACACACCTGTCTGTCTCAAATTCAGTCGATCCTCCTCCCCCGTCGGAGCCGACGATCCTCCGGCCGGCGAGAGCCCATAGCTCTAGCCTGCTACTTCACTCTTGCTTCTCAGGTAGAACCATCATCAGTCCGGTAGAGTCGCGTCGCGTTCGTCGTGGCTTCAGCATGCTAGATAGCCATTCCTACCTTCGAGTAGTTCTAATACTCAAACTTGCCCGGAATGCTCCCCAGTTCGCTTTTCGGTCACTCACCGATAAGCATTTCGGCGACGACGGTGGATACCAGCTGCCACAGCCGGTTTTCAGTGCTATGCCTCGGGCGGCTCGTGGCTGTTCTTGCACAGGTAACTTGGTGACTATGCGAGTTTACCCGGCTCAGTCGCTCCTTCTGACATGGTGAGTACAACCTGCATCTCTCATTCAACGAAGCCTTGCGCCGGTTGCCCGGTACAGTCAACAAAGCCTGGTTGCCCGGTACAGTCAACGAAGCCCGGTTGCCCGGTACAGTCAACGAAGCCCGGTCGCCCGGTACAGTCAACAAAGCCTGGTTGCCCGGTACAGTCAACGAAGCCCGGTTGCCCGGTACAGTCAACGAAGCCCGGTCGCCCGGTTCAGTCAGCGACGCCCGGTACAGTCAGCGAAGCCCGGTACAAAGCCTGGTATAGTCAACGAAGCCTGGTTCAAAGCCCAGTACAGCCGACGAAGCCCGGTTCAAAGCACGGTACAGCCAACGGAGCCCGGTTCAAAGCCCGGTACAGCCAATGGAGCCCGGTTCAAAGCCCGGTACAGCCAACGGAGCCCGGTACAGCCAACGAAGCCCGGTTCAAAGCCGGTAAGGTCAACGAAGCCCTGTTTAAAGCCTGGTACTATCAGTGAAGCCCAGTACAGCTAATGAAGCCCGGGAGCCCGGCTCAATGAGCAAAGCCCAGTACATTCAATCCACTTCGACACCGGCCCGTAGGTCAGTGTCAATATTCAGTTTCCACCCAAGCTCACTTTAGTAACCCCTCATTCAGTGTTCTTGCCCAGCATGTTCCTACTTGTCTGTTGGAGTTCAGCTCTCACTCCCCCAAGCATGTCTGCGATGCATACGATATTTGTGTACCTCTAAAACTTCTTGTCTTTCTCAGGCCTCGTCCTTCCAAACTTGAACCCGGTGAGTCTCGTCGGCCCTGGTGGGTACATCATTCATTGGTGGGTACATCATTCATTTTCACACTTTTTTGGGGGGGTTGGCTTTCGCCTCCTGCCATCCCTGACGGCAGGTCATGCGCACCATCTTTCGGACTCCAACGATTGTCAAGCACATTCGTAAGTAAGTCACGTTTTATCTATCAGTAAATGATGCCATTCGTATCATAATGAAAACCCTCTCAGTTTCTGGAGAATTCACCCGATTATTACATCATGATGCTTCAAGCCTAGTCCTTCCTTCTCGATTCATGCGAGTATTCAATACTTACCTAAACTCTCTTTGGGGGTAGGCTCTCGCCCCCCTGCCTTATCCATCGGCAGGATATGCGCATTCTTCATCTGAATTATTCTAAGCAGGCGGGGGCCTACGCCAAAGACAATCACTACTGCATACTTCAGTGTTTCAATAAATATCTTAAACTTCTTTTGGTCTATAGAGTCTTTCATGGTAGAAATGTAAGCTAAGGCGTTAAGTTCTGCCAGGAAGATGAGACGGTATTCAGCTCAATTATTCCCTTGCATTAACCAACCAATCACTGTTCTTGTTCTTAGGCACACCCTCTCCCTTGCATTCTCATTCATTTGCCTAGAGCCAATAGGACGCCTGCCCGCTCATTTATAAACCCTCTGTCTATCTCTGCTCTTCTGCTGACTAGAGTACGCTGGTGTCGACGCTCCCACCACCTCCCCTTCACCCTCCATTGCTGGCCCGTCCTCGTCCCATGAGGAGGATCTGCAAGGCGTCCCTGCTTTCGACGCAGTTAGGCATCCTCCCTTCAGCCTTGCCACCACGAGGATGCTGAGAGCGTCTGCCCTAATCTTCACGGTCCCAGGTCGATGGTCCTCTCGTTAATCTGCTGTGAATGCCACCACCTCCAGCCACCGTCACCAGTTGGTCCCCGTCCTGTGAAGGGGGGGTAGGCTCTCGCCCCCCTGCCTTATCCATCGGCAGGATATGCGCATTCTTCATCTGAATTATTCTAAGCAGGCGGGGGCCTACGCCAAAGACAATCAATGCATACTTCAGTCTTTCAATAAAGATCTTAAACTTCTTTTGGTCTATCGAGTCTTTCATGGTAGAAATTGTATTTCCAGTTATTCACGTAACCTGTTGCGGGGAAGTTGAATCAAGTGTCTGATGGTTGGGTTCTCTCTCCCTAACAAAAGAGAGTGGCGTAGTCATTAATATCCTTGACATTTTTTGCCACATTATGTTGGATAATGTAGTTTAGCCTACTGCAAAATGGACATAGCAATATCTTTAAACAATTTGGACCACAAGGCTTTGTCACAAGTGAAGGGGTGTAATGAAGACCATTGTCTGTGTAAAATCAATTTTGGCAAAATAGTTAATGCACTTTGAGAGAGAGAGAGAGAGAGATAAATTGTGCTTTACCCAGCACACTGTTATGTGACTTCCATAAATTGTAGAAAATCATGGGTTATGTGTAGAAATGCAACTTTCATGTCTTTTAAGGAGCACATTAGGAAGGTGCAGGGAAGCCAGCAGATATCCCAGTTCTTCTTTTCTTTCTTTTTTTCTCTCTTTTTTATAATACTACAACACACAACATGGGCAAATACGTAGGCCCAACAGGATCTGCACTAGTTTACAATAAGTTGAAGGGAGGGGCCTGTGGCATCAGTGGTTTCCTTTGGAATGGAACATGGAATCTCATCACCAGGGGAAGAGGTGGTTTTCATGGGTACATTCAAATATGCAACCTTGCGTCCTCCACGTTTTGCTGATGCCCCTCCTCCATGGAGAAAACAATTACGTTTTCCCTGTCAGCCTAGCCACAACAATTTTTGGGGGACTATTCTTCATTCACAACTCAGTTTGCAAATGAGAAAATGACTTAACGATTGAGCTTTTGTGAGATATTGAAATACAATGCCGTTGTCAGTGACGTCATCACAATGTATTACTTCCTGGTACGAGGCCACATGCACAAGTGGAGGACGCAAGGTCGCATATTGGAACGTACCCTATGTGTCTCTTTCCATGTGTCTCTTTAAGAGGTGTCAAAAGCAGGGCTTTGAACCGTTATTTTTTTCCAAACGTTCCGTTCCGAACAGAAACGGAATTATAACGTTTCCGGTTATGGGTTCCACCAATAAACTGACGTTCCCGAACCGGTTAGAACAAAAAAAATATTTTTCCCGGAACGGTTAATTTCGTTCCTGTCAGCTGATTACTCCCCATAGGCCTAACTGACGTTAATTATCCAAGAAAGACGGAACTGCAAATGAGTCAGCCTACATTCCAAACTGTTTATTCAAGCGGATGAAAAGAATATCCTCCAGAATTTTGTCATTCAGGGACGACCTAAGCGGAGAAGCGGAGAATAAACCTCAATGATGAAAATGCGCGCTCCACACTGACTTGGGTCACAGGGAGCGCTATGATGGACATTGTGAGTTTGGGCATATTTGAAGCGGCCATGGATGCCCAATAACGCCGAACATTCTCGGTGCGCTTTACATACGCTTCTCTTCAATGTCTTACAATGATGCAATGGAAACTCTGCCCTTTTGTATGACAGTGGTTTCTCTTATTTAAGATGTGGAGTGGAGACTTTGTAATCCACAGCTCTCTCTCCATTCAGTCAGAGAATATCTGATGTCACACAGGACGTGAACCTCAGCCGTCATGGTAACGTGTGCAGAAAATATTAACTTTTTATATTAATTTTTTTGTTTGTTTGAGGAACGGTATTAACCGGTATTAACCGGTTACCATTATTTTTAAATAAGTGTTTCCGTTCCAGAACATAAAAAATAATAACGTTTCCGGTTTCGTTTCTGTTCCCTGTAAAATACAAAAAGTTCCCGGTTTTCGTTTTCGTTCCTTGAACCGGTTCAAAGCCCTGCTCAAAAGTAAAAGTTAAAGTACTTTTGTGGTTTAATTACAACACTGGCACGTGACATTACATAGCTATTACATCATTTACTCAATTGTACCTAATGAAAGAGATAGACTGTGTTATTACTGGAAAACACTGAAAACCTAACAAGGACGACCCACCACAAACTTGATCCAACCAGTGCAGAGTTAGCAAATAGTAAGACAAGTACACAGGTCTACTGATTACTCAGATAAGTTACGTGTGTTGGAAGGAAACTGTGTTTCTTTTTTTTACTTTTAGTTTTACTTTTGACACCTCTGGGGTGAATTTCTCAAAACCAAAGTTGCTTACTACATTAGCTACTTTGTTGTTTTCAATGCATTTTCCCATTGGCAACTACCGAAGTTGCTAACAGACTAACAACTTCCCTTTTGAGAAACTCACCCCAGGGGTGGTCTCTTTTCATGTGCATCACCATGCTATCTCCCAAGGGAGAAAAAAAAAGAAAAGAAATGGGGGGGCGGGGGATGGGCGGATGTAGCCAATCACATTGGCTCGGCAGGATGGAACTTGTCATTCCCTGCATATTTTTGGCCACCAGCTCTTCCTCTTTACATTTTCATTATGATGAAAGCTGCCGTGAAATGTCAGAGACGATACACAGCTGACAGAGTTTAGTTTAGAGTGGAAGAAGTGCAGACTGACTGGGCTGCAACAGCGCGGATGTGTCTCGCCATCTGAAAACAATGTACCTGCAACAGTGCTTCCTCGTTTCCATCTGTGGCTTCATATGGTTTTGTTTAGATTATGGACAAGTGATGATCTGCGTTTTGTTTTCACTGAATTTCTTTATAGGGTCTGTTGAATGTCGTACACAGACAGACGAGTTGGCTGAACATCCACCATGCCAGGTAATGTGCATTCTTTGTAGGGTTTTTTTTTTGGGCAGTGCTTACAATGTCTCAAATCATTTCAAAGTTGTTTTTGATTCTGGTGTATTACAGCAGAGAATATGCCTCATGCAAAGAATACCAGCATACAGTCAAAAATTGAGATTTCAGGGGCACAAAGGGAGATAGATAGATATATTTTATTTGACATTCTCAGTTCTTATAAGAAATTAAATATATGAATTGGATCAAACCGCACCACATATTTAAATTAAAAATAAAAACCCCAGAAGGTTGCCCCCCCCACCAACCTGGCGGGTCGGCAACCTTCTGGATACAAGTCTGATGCCCTAACCGCTTACCCATGACTGCCCAAAAAGAGGTTGGTGATCTTAGGTTACTCAGCACCCCGTTAATATCAGATGACTCAAAAATGGTTGGACTCATGATTGCTTCGATTGTGCACGTTTTTGCAGGTGAAGTTAAAGTTTGTGCACAAACCATTTTTAAGTAGGGGTGGGCATAGATTATATTTTTTTAAATCTAGATTAATCTCTCTGTAATTTAGAAATTAATCTAGATTAACTAGATTAATCTATATCAAAATGGCTCATTCAGAATAGGCACGCTAGCGAAATAATGACGAAAAAAACCCTTCGGGGTTTCTTAAGACAGATGGCGCATTAGACCAGAGCGCATCTCTTTTTTCCAAAATGCATCTCATCTTCAAAAAAAAAAAATGGTCCTGTTGATACTTGGTGATGAAAAAAAATCACTGCAATATTTGTAAAGTGTGTCGAATATGTTAGGAAGCATAAGATGTACTACTGAAATTTTGAAATGAAAAGCGCTATAAATTGTAGAGGCACATACAGATAAATCTATCAAACATTTAGGCTGTTTACAATTCAGCATTTCTAATGGGCAGAGAGAGAGAGACAGAGAGAGAGAGAGAGAATCTGCCACTGACTGTTAAAAAGAGCGGCGGCTCCTTTAAAAGAGGGAAGATCTACACAGGCACAGCAAAGTGCTCACAGCAGAGCCAGCCAGGCTACTAGATACTGTATCTAGAACCTTAGCACTGGCCCACGGTGATTTTGGCCTAAACTTGACAGTTGTTCTCAGAGTTGGAATGGCAGAGGAGTTAAAACTCGAAATAAATTCACTTTGCCAAAAAAAATATCAAGCGCGACAACCGCAAGGTTTCTTACCGTCTGACATCTCACTGAGTCGCAAATGCGCGATAGCAACATAAACACATTCAGCGAGAGTACATATTGACAGTTTCAGTTTGACAAACTTCAAAATGCATTTCACACGGAATGTTTTGCAATTATGGCACAGGCAAGATTTCTGGAAGTTTATGTGTTCCATGCAATGCGTGAGGAAATGTAGGCTATGTCGAGTTGGTAGCCTAGGCTACTCACACACAATAACGTCTCTCTAATCTACACCTCAAACAATAACGTCTCTCTAGTCTACCACTTATGAAAAAGCACTCAAAACAACACCTACCACGGCAGAGAGATGAATGTTTTCAGCATGCAAACACTGTTCATATTTATTAGTTCTGCTGAAGCAGCAGGTTGTGAGGAGAAGCGACTGGAGCGCAGTCTGAACGCGTCTGCCAATCAAACGCTATGGTGACGTGCCCAAACTCCAAACCCATATTTTGAGAATAGATTAACATGCGATATTTTCCTTATCACACGTTAAGAGTCTCACATTATCGCAGCACGTTAACGCCGATAACGGCCCACCACTATTTTTAAGATATTTAAGTTTTAAGATGTTGTTGACCTTTGGTCACTCAGCACCCCATTAACATTCAAATGACTCAAAAATGGTTGGAATCGTTTGTGCAGGCAAAATTAATGTTAGTGCACAAACCATTTTTAAAATCATTTAACTTGTACTTTTTTGTAAGCAGGCCTATATCACACAGCAGGAATCGTTTGTGCTTCATTTTTGCACATTTGTGCAGGCAAAATTAATGTTTAATAATAAAAAAATAATAATTTAACTTTCAATTTTTTTGAAAGCAGGTCACACAGCACCCCGTCAATATCCGAATGACTCAAAAATGGCTGGAATTGTTTGTATAATATAATTTGTGCAATAATTTTCCATGCACAAATGAAGTACAAATGATTCCAACCATATTCGAGTCAGTCAGTTTTTGGCGGAGTGCTGCGGCGGAAGTACGTAGGATGGCTCGCGAGGACAAGCTACCCACCCACAGCAAAAAAACTGCTGCAGCCGCAGCAGAGGTATTGACACCTGCGCAGCTGACTACCGCAGATTCGGGAAGCGGGTCTACAACATAGTCCAATTGCACACCGATGCAAATCCGATCCGGGTCCGAAACCCCCATCTGCTCTGACAGCGCAGTGGCGTAACCATGCAAGAACCGCTACATTCGCCGCGGATCCATTACGGACACTCGAACCTGACCCTTTGGTTTGGCGCATCCGCCGCGGATTTCATTTGAATCCGCCAAAAGGACAAACATTCGCAGCGCATCCATTGCGGACCCTTGTTTCATTCACTACAGACCCACTGCGGACTCTGTTTTTGTAAAATGGTAGGAATATTATAGACTACCAATAGACTACACTAAACTAGTTGAGCATTTGTTTCAAACAGCATTTGGATTAAATTCAAATTTTGCAGATCAGTACAAAATAACACATAACATTTGCACATTGAACAATCGCCTGTCGGTGTCTGTGGGTGCCTTCAGAGAATATGAAGAGTTCAGATGCAAAACCCTCTAACTCCATTTCTGAAGACCTGCATTTCTATATTTTTTTGCCATGTGTTGTTTATTGTCTCGTCTGAAATCCCTTAGCTCGTTCATTATACCTCACAGGCTAGCTGCTCGCGCTCCCCCTTCTTCCTTCATTACAGTTTTTCTCAATTGGTTTTGTACATTTCTCACAACAGAATAATCACTCAAAACTTTTTGTTCAATTGTGACTTCCTGCCGTTTCCTGTGCACATGGTAAAATACGTTTTTCATAGTTTTCAGCATTTAGCAAATGCTTTCGTCCACCATGCAATGGTTGTGTACAATTCTCAGATTTTTTTAGTGCATTATCAATTGCTTTTGTCATATCACTCAAAAAGCTTTGTCACTGAATGCATGAAACTATCGCACCCCCCAAAACATTTAGGCCCTAGGTCATAGTTTAAGTCTTGACATGCAAAATGATTTACCAAGCTGTCATAATGTGATAAGCACTGTATAATTTCCATTGGATTTTTGTCTATAAATGTGATCTGAATTGGTAAATTGCTCGCAGGTAAATATTGACTCTCTCTAATCAAAGGCATTATAAGTGTCACGGATCAGACAGACGACCAGAGGACCACAATTGCGTCACACAAGGAGATTTATTGAAGTTTTAGGGAAAGGGAGGATGGGAGTGAGTGAGGGTTCCAGGGGTTCCAGTGCTGAAGGATTACCGGGGTTACAGGGGTCCCAGTGGTCCGTCCAACGTGCTGTGTGCGTGTGTCCCCCAGTGGCAGTGAAGCGTCCAGCGGAGCCGGTGGTGGGTGGTCCAGTAGTCCTGGTTGGGGGGGGGACCACAAACACAACAGCACGATGAAACAAGGCAGAAGTACAGTTCAAGAGAAATCCAAAATCGTTGTGAAAAGTCAGAAGGCTGGTCAGAATTACCGGGGTGGAAGAGAAGTCAGGAGTCGAGAAGGCAGAAGGCAGGTCTTGTTTTCCAGGGAAGAAGAATTGTCAGGGTACAGACGGGTCCGGGGTCACAAAGGAGTAGTCAGGTAGAAGTGCGAGCAAACAGGTTCAGGGTGTGAGCTTTGCAGACGATCTGACGAAGTAGAGCTGAAAGACAAGTCTTTAAATACTGAGAGAGGTTAGTGGGTAATGTAGCGCAGCTGGCAGAGTAATCAGAGGAGAGCAGGGCAGAGACAGGTGGAGCTAGTTTGGGTGAGTAGAGAGTGGTGAGCAGCACTGTGGCAGATAATTGAAACCAATTAAGGTGGTGAACTGGTGGAGTGAGATGGCTCATGACAATAAGGGATAGAGAAAACAGGCATACAATACAACAGTAGGCACTGTACTGCATTATATTACTCTTTGCCTCATGTGGCCTTTATAATTACGCTCCACGCAAAATTACAATATTTCCCTATAATTTCACAAGACAGTAAGTGCACTTTATACAGTATCAGTGTATTGTTTCAAATTTATTTTGCTTTACAGTTCTAGATTTTTTTTTCACATGGGCTTGCAAGACAAGTAAAAAGGGATGGTAGAGCGCGCATTTTGACACCTCAACCAGTTTGCTATTTTTCCTATTTTGCAATGAGAAAACCTATCAATAAATATGTCATAGTCTAAATGTATATCTAGGACAATCTTATCTGATCAATGTAATATAAAGTCGAATTTACAACATTTCCCATCCAATCTAAACAACATTTTGCTTCAGAAAAGATCCTCAAGAGTGTACTATTCAATTGACAACATGACAAATCGATTTGACTAGCTTGTCCATACACGGACTACACTATGACACAATGACTAACCATTCTGCTGGCACTGATACGTTCATTGACACAAAAACTTGGGTTTTGAGCAAGAGACTCGGTTTTGCAGGTCATCCACTGTGTTTTGCCTTTTGTTAAAGCTGTTTTGAGAATGAATATTATGTTTTGCAAATTGCGAGAGAGATTCGAGAAATGTACAAAACTAATTGAGAAATACTGTAATGGTGAGCTGCTACGGCTATCAGGCATTTCTGTCGCTCGTTCACATTCCCACCCCTGTGACAGAAATGATATTGAATTTTATAATCGGAGATGCTGACTGGAGTCGGTATTATCACTGTAGCAGGGTGGGTAACAGAAGGCTAGCACTGACGAGCCAGAGGTAGCCTCCACTTGCTGGCTGTTGCACAAGATTAAGAACAAATTCAGTTATTTGTAACCCAACCTACTTCATATGTTCATTCACTAATGATTGACAGCGTAGATGAAGGTGCAGTTCATCAGCATTATGTATTGCTAATAAGTGCCCTGCTTAATTAACCTTGATGTGAGGAGAAGCCACCGCTTGATGGCTTGTAGCGTTTAAACGGTTACATCCCATTGGTCCGACAGCCCATTAGTCCGACCACACACGTACTATGCCCAAACTAAAACAATTCCTAACCCTAACTGTCATTAAAGGCATATTCTGTCAGTAAAGTTAATTTAGCGGCATCATTTTGTAATTATTCACTTTTAAGTTACCTGAAAAGTTAAAACTATGCCCAAACCAAAACAATTCCTAACCCTAACCGTCATTAAAGGCATGTAGCCTGTTAGCCCAGTAGCCCATTAGGGCTTCCGCACACCGGCTCCGACAGCACTGCGGAGCACTTTCGCTTCTGACACAATTCCGACCCCCAAACCCAATTTCACACGAACATAGCATTGATAGTCAATGGGCGGCGCCGACAAAATAGAACTTGCTCTACTTGCTATCTGACATCCGCGAATGTCCGCAGACATCGGCGCCAGTGTGTGGGGTTCTATTGTAAACAATGGAATCAAACTTTTGCGGAGCAATGCTCAGCACTTTGTCTGAGCCGGTGTGTGGAAGCCCTTATGCTCCTCTATGGCTTATTGTCTGACTTATGGGCTGTCAGACTAATAGGCTGTCTGACCAATGGGCAGCCCCCTGTTTAAACTCTGTAGGTGACCAAACGTGTTATGGTCATAATTATAACCCATTGGTATATAAATATACCACGATTTAATTTCAGACCAACATAGCCGTTTCACAGCACGATGAGCACTTAAAACCTATGTTTAAAGTTGCTTTGATGCCAGCCAGTTAACACCCATCTCCAAATCACTTAGATGTTGACGGGGTGCTTGTAAGGATTCTGAGACAGAGACCCAAATGCAGATCAGGTTTGGCAGATTTATTTTGCACACACAATGAGGTCAGGGCTAGTGTAGAAGTAAAGTTCCAAAGCAGTGTACCACAGTTCCAAAAAATAAAAATCCAACAGAAAAAACTTCAAAAGAGAGGGGCAGGGCAGGATTTTGGCAGATCATGAGAAGCCAACTGATCTTTGATCTCCTCGGACAGGCCATTGAGGAATGTGTTGTAAAGAGCCTCAGTGCCCCATCCAGATGAAGTGGCGAGTGTTTGGAAGTCAATGGCAAAATCCGACACAGATCTGCGACCCTGGTGCATCTGGAGTAACTCACGGGCAGCCTCATGCCCATGTTTGGATCGATCGAAGACACTCTTCATCTCTGCTGAGAAATCCTTGAACTTCCCACAGATTGTTGACTGAGCATCCCATACAGCAGTTCCCCACTCTCTGGCGCGTCTTGACAGTTGGGTAATCACATAGGCTACCTTTGCTCGATCGGTGGGGAAGGTACCTGGTTGTAGTTCAAAGATGAGGGTACACTGAGACAAGAAGGAGCGGCATGTTCCGGGCTCACCAGCATACTTCTCCGGTGTGGGCAGTCGTGGCTCACGGGCGGGTTGGTCGGTTGAGGCAGGCTGGGTGCGATGGTGCAAACCGTAGGACATTTCTGGAAGGCTACTCAAAGTCTGTCCAATCACGTTCGAGGAATCCCCTGGTCCAATCAGAGGCTTTGTTGTGATTTTTTTTAATGGCGGCGGCCGGCCATTGCTTCATCGCAGTCGGAAAAACAACGTCTTTCTATGCAATGATTGCGGTATTAAACAGAGTAAAGTTACACAATGGTTTATAAAAAAAGGTTAAACATGCATCCGATTTGTGTTATTTATCTCTCCGTGTCTCTTTATGGCTCGGTTATTAGCTGCCTGTTAATGTCACAGATGTGTATAGAAGTCTGCTATACACATCTATGGCTAATGTAGCCAGGTATCCATTGATACAGACTAATAATATTATACTGTCAAAAGAGAGTTCAGTATTAACAAAAAGTAACTTGAAGGATAACTTAATGATTGTTGGGACTGGGAGTAACTCATTATGTAATGCCTTACTTTTTAACTGTAACGCTGTAATGTAAACGCATGACATGGTGTGAAGAGCTATATACTAGTCTAGCTACTTACTGTATCAACAGTGTTCAGTGTGCGGGGGGTTAAAAAACAACCTGAACCTGCAACTGCCAAAATATCCCTTGGATGGAAGGTGGAATTGTCATGACTCAATTACACTGTAACTTCAGATCCATATTTAGTTATTTTGGCCATAGCCTAACTAAAGCACCTAACCCCACATTGCTCCAGGGCAGGTACCCAACAACCTGGTATACAGTTTTAATGTTGTAGTAGTAGTACTCACATTACAGACACACCTTTAGCATGGTGGCAACTGAAAACAGTGGAGTTGACTTGGACTGTGGAATCTTTCAGTGACATTCAATTCTACAATGTTGGCTCCAAAGCCCCTGCTTGAGTCACTTTTTTAAACCTCAGTTTGCCATCACACATGCTTGACCTCATCTAAAGCAATGGTGTTCAACATGGTCTCTGAGACAAAAAGACCAAGGACCTGGATCACTCAAGGGAACCACGTTGTGTGGTCTGTTAAGACAAAGATAAATACATTTGATCATGTGGTAAACGAGAGAATTTTACACAAAAAAAAATTCTCCCCTCTCAAGTCGAGCATTTGCTGTGGGTCTAATATTGTGCTGACAAGAGTACTGCATTATTGCATAGTGTTATTGTATGCAAGGATTACTTTGAAAAGCCAGTAACATTGAATCAGTAATACAGCAGTTTAAGCAACTTGCCCAACACTCGATTTAATACAAACATGGGTGTCTGAGTTTCTATTTGAAAATTGTCATTTGAACAAGGTGACATTCAATTCTGCAACGTTGGCGTCTTTCATGCAGCCCCAAAACATGTCACTGCCCTGCTTTACAGAAAGCTTTTTTCTTAAAATACATTTTGTTATCGTACATGTGAGTGGCTGAGTTTCAATTTGAACATTGTCATTTGAGTGACTAGATGCATCCAGCAACAATCAAATTTATACACATTTCCAACATGTAGGCAACAACTTGTGCAAAAGGGCCTTTGAGGTCAGTGTCACCCCTCAGCTTTACTTCTCATAGTGACTAAGAGGTTGACATGAGCAATCTTTTTGTATGACACAACAAATGTACTTTTCCTTTTTACACTGCTGATGGGTTGTAATTATTTTTTTTAAATAATGATACACAACACAGAATTAATAATCACAGTTCACTTTATTAAAGACCCAAGCTCACCAACCTTCTTATATTACATTACAAAGATGCTAATGTCCAAATTGACTAAGAGAGACATAGTCAATAGCATACACTAGTTGAAGTGACGGACACTGAGGCAAGCACACCAAGGGGCAATGCGCCAGCAGAGTACAGAGTCAGCACTGAGTCAATAACAAAAGGAGCTGATGGTTTTGTGGGCCCAGTGGAATCAAAAAATGCCATCTCTGAGTAGTGCATGACTGCATCAATAAATTACTTACCAAAAGCAAAACAATAGCAATAAAGATAATGGATGGACATACAAACATAAAGATATGGGTCTAGTACTTTAGCCTCGGATCGCTTGCTACACTATTGAGGGACAATGACTCAGTAAGATCACCTTGTTTGGGGCAGATGCCTAATTGGGGTTGACAATGTGACGGAGTTGGCCCTAGTTTGGGATCAGTAGAAGGTCAGTCTTATACAGGTTTAGCTGATAGTTTTGAAAAGCTGCATCTATGAACCTTCCGCATCGTTGTCTGATGGGACACCAGTGAGCGAAACCCTCCAAAACCGGACTCGAAGATGATCCCAAGAAGACTGGAAGGAGCCCAACATTACTGGTGGGAGAGGAAAACAAATACAGGTAAGATTCATGTCATTAGTTAGTCTGTGTTTCTTCTGTGGTCTTTGATAGGGGAAAGTTATTTATTCACTGTTTTTTACTTAGTCCTTTTCAGAAAAATAAATAAATAAATGCTCAGGGCTAACAAGAAGAAAAAGTGGGCACATAAAAAGCTTAATTCGTGATAGTCAGTTTGATCAGACATCCAATACCGCCAAAGTATCACATAGAACCAGAACACAGGATGTTTAAGCTCGTGCGCAAACAGAAGTATAAATCAGCAGCCAAGTTCAAGATTGACTTTGTGGGGAAGACTTTGAGAGTGATTACGAATTTAGCTAGAACTAATTGACTAAAGTAGCGTTTTTAATTTTGACAGCACAGATTTGTTGAGTGGCGTTTTCATCTCAGTTCAGCCTTACTCATTTACTTACCTTAGTAGATCTGTCGAGGTAAGTAAACAAACCAAATGTGCCATGAATGAATCAATAGCCGAACATTATTATAAAATCAGAAGTCATTAACCAAATGTCATGACATTAGCCACATTTTGTTTTAGCTAAAGCATATCCTAGCCAACCATTTCGAGGTCTACGATGTCTGATGATTATGCGGTCTATTCGGTTTCATCGATTTACTCCATGTCTTAATACCGATAAAACTGTTATAACTAGTTAGCTGAGCATATGAATTAGCTGAGTTAGAACTAGCTAAAGTCAGGATATGCAGGCGCGTGGACACGCGCGGGCAATGGACATGGCGGGATTTCAGGGATTCAACTGGGGCTTGTGCTAGTCATTCCAAGGCCATTATCGACCATGGTACACTTCATTAAAAATCATGAACAACTTTCTTAAAAATAGCCTTACACATGACGCATGAAAAAGAAATACTTACCACATTTGTCCGACCTCTCTTAGTTTCCTCAATGTCGTTGTTCACAGGCTGAAAGAGTAAACATATCAGTCAGTTTTCTGATTCAGAGCTGTAATGATACTAGCAGCAGAGCCCTTACTAGAACATTTCTGCTAGCAGCAAGGCTCCATGTGGAAAATGGCTAGCGACTCGACTGACACATCCACTAACCATTTTCGATGCAAAACTTCTTTTCTGTTTAAAATAGATCTCAATAGTGTCTCGCATTTTTTCATGCTCGTCACTGCATTATACTTCGCAAAATTGGCAAGAAAGCAGAACAACTTACCAAGTTGTGGACGTATTAGACGACCACCTGAACTTGACGCTGGCCTGCTCGGATTGGAAATGATGACTGCACTGCAAGTTAGCAAGCGTTACTTTTTATATGCAAGCATGTGCGCAGACAAGATACGTCATGCTGGCAGACACGATATCATCTTCAGTCCTTGGTCTCTGGTGCCCCCTAGTGATGTAATAGGATCGATGACCAACGCCTGATGATGCATTTGATGTTTTTTTTTTGTTTTTTTTTAAATATTATTATTATTTTCTTTACAGATGTGTGACCACGCTATTATTGCAGACAATCTGTCTGATTACCCATTACTAAAGGTCAGACATTTTGGCATTATGTCCTACATGCATGATCCATTCACAATATACATAACCCAACACATGCATATCATACCCTAGTCTCACTTAGTAAACTGGGTATATCAAACAATTTAAATGTATTTCAGAGCATAATTGATACTGTAATTTGCATTTTGCCAGAACCTTATGCCGGAAGGTTATACCTATCATGTGTGCAGCATCGAACACAATGACACCAACTTTAAAGCTCGGCTTAAAATGAAGCTACATAGTGAGGATGAGGTGCTGCAGTGGCAGGAGGATTTCCAGGGGTCATCTGGGTTGACCTGGAGGAAGTCAAAGACGTACCCAGTTGTATGTCAAGGGTCTAACCAGTACAGGGTTAGTGCAGACTTCAAAGACCCACAGTTTGTTCCAATTACACATTACATTACATTTTGTGTTGCTGTGTGTTGTAGACCCACATGTGCTTGTTAACTGTTATAGTGTGAATTTGTTGCCCTGAGCTGAACATTGTATTTTTGCAATAGGTAGACTTGAGGTGCCACCACAACACCCGCACCAACAAGTTAACAACAAAAAACACCCGTTGCCCTGCCTATATGAACCTCATTTTGAAAAGGCAGACATACAGTCAGGGGCGGAAGTCACGGTTAGTATCTTACATATATATTTATTAATGCATTACTTTTTGCAGTAACCCCTTACAGGAGACAAAAGCTGTAATTCCATTGCAGCCTTATGTGAGTTGCTGTAAATGTGTGATTTCCTCTTCTTTCCTAGGTCTGAAGATGGCCATATCAGAGAAGGGTATTATTTTACAATTAATTTGAATAACAACCACAACCACTACATCACCTGTGCCGCTGCTCTGTCTAAGAGAGACGTGGGCAAAGACACAATCGAAAAACTTAAGACCTTATTTAGAAATGGCCACTCCCCTGCATCAGCCCTGGATACCATCAAATATGACCTCCAGGAAAAAGAGGGAGCTAATTACTGGCTGGTGGCTGCCGATCGGTCGGTGTGCCCTGACAGGGATTTCTGTTACCACCTTTACAGTAAAATGTTCAGGGAGGCTCAGGATGGGGATGCAATGGAGGAAGACCTGAGGTGCAGACTGGAGGACTTCAACAAGGAGCAAGGTGAAGTCTGCTCGAAGATGGCTAGGACGGAGGACGGACAAATGGTGGTGGTGGTGTGTACCCCTTTAATGAAGAGGGTGCACTCCTACGTGAGGCAGAGTGGGGAAATGGTTTTCCTCGACTCCACTGGAAACTGCGACCGCCAGAACCACCGGCTGTTTCTCCTTTTGACCCACTGCTCTGCAGGTGGGTTGCCACTGGGAGTAATGGTGACCACCTCCGAGAGTCAGCAGACCATCAGCGCTGCTCTCCAGCTCCTTAGCACCGTCCTCCCTCAGGATGCCTTCTTTGGTCGTCAGGAGAATGGTCCCTTGGTCTTCATGACAGATGACTGCCTGGCCCTGAGAAACTCCCTGAGAGCCCTGTACCCGAATTCCACATGTGTCCTGTGCATTTTCCACCTTGCACAGGCCATGTGGAGGTGGCTATGGAGTTGCCATCATGGCATCCCCAAGGGACATCGGCCTCAGTTGATGAGGGAGTTCCAGCGCCTCATCTACGCCGACTCGCCAGCCACCTTGGAGAAACTTCACAAGGCCTTCCTCGAGGACCCAGTGGCCAGGGAGCACCCGCAGTTCCAGAAACACCTGGCTGAAGTGTATGGGAGACGGGAGGAGTGGGCCATCTGCCTCCAAGCAGGGCTCCCAACAAGGGGGCACCATACAAATAACTTTTCGGAGGGGGCAATGCGGGTCCTCAAGGACAAGGTCCTACATCGGCTGAAGGCGTATAACCTGACCCAGCTTGTGGACTTTGTCCACACCAGGTTGGAGGCTCATTATGCCCGTCGCCTAACAGATGAGGCCAACAACCGAGGGAGAAGAGAGGGCAGCACAAGCAAAGCTGACTTTGAAGGGATTGTGAAGGTAATCTTGCAAATCTTTCATCTATGATCACATTTCAAAAGTGGTTTTATGAATTGTTTTTGTGAAAAACTCTTCATTTGTGCATTTTGGATACAGGAGGATGACATGAACTTCAGTGTACCCAGCTCAACAGGTGCAGAGAGGTACCATGTGAGCATGGACATCGGCTTCTGCTCTTGTCCAGAGGGCGTGTCTGGGCAGCGGTGTGTAGAAATAATTCTCTGATGACAAACAATATGCTGTACTATGATTTTCCATCCCTGTGTTTCCATTAAAAAGCAACCTTTTATGGGAGGAGACACAGAGAGACGAAAGACGCCAAGTGAGGCCAATGTTGTCCAGGCCTCTCACTCTCTCTCTTTTCGCGAAAGTCAATTGTAAACCTGGTCTGATTGTTGTGTCTAGTTGTATTAATAAGTTTTCTTAACAGGTGCAAGCACCAGGTAGCTGTTGAGAGGGCGTTTGCACTGGAGGAAACCTTTCCTCACACATCCACCACATCCCAGAGGAAGCTTTATCATAAGATAGCCACTGGTGGTAAGATACATTTTTTTTATAGATGAATTAGCCATTGATGTAACTGCATATATAACAAGGAATTTAAAAAATATTTTTTTTCACAGGAGCAGAATTTCCTGAGGAGTGGTTCCATTCACTGTCGTTAACCAGCGGAGCACCTCAGCCACACCAGGACAAAGCAGTTGAATGTGAGTTAAGCAATGATAATGGTAATGATAACTGTATCTGTACAGCACATTTCATATAAGACATGCAAATACACAACATTATCTCTCTCTCTCTCTCTCTCTCTCTCTGTAGGCAGCGGACCAACTGCTGACGCCCTGAGAAACGAGTCACCTCAGCCACACCAGGACAAAGCAGTTGAATGTGAGTTAAGCAATGATAATGGTAATGATAACTGTATCTGTACAGCACATTTCATATAAGACATGCAAATACACAACATTATCTCTCTCTCTCTCTCTCTCTCTCTCTCTCTCTCTCTCTGTAGGCAGCGGACCAACTGCTGACGCCCTGAGAAACGAGTCACCTCAGCCACACCAGGACAAAGCAGTTGAATGTGAGTTAAGCAATGATAATGGTAATGATAACTGTATCTGTACAGCACATTTCATATAAGACATGCAAATACACAACATTATCTCTCTCTCTCTCTCTCTGTAGGCAGCGGACCAACTGCTGACGCCCTGAGAAACGGGTCACCTCAGCCACACCAGGACAAAGCAGTTGAATGTGAGTTAAACATAAAATAAAACAGATAAAATAAAATAAAAATGGAGCTGAAATAAAATAAACTTTCTGACTTTTTTGTCTAATCTTTCCCTCTCTCCAGGCGAGTTGGTGAATGAACTGTCCGCCATGTTCGAGGAACTGACAACGCAGCTGAAGGGTGACCCCAGTTTTAGAGCCCCTATTGCCAGTTTTTTGAGATCATACAGGGCAATAACAACTGTCAGTGGGCTCCAATCAGCCCTTTTCAGTTTTAATAAGGGTGGGGTCAGGGTGGGATTACAGAGGCCAACGGGATTCCTCCAATCCTCAACCAGAATCCCAATCCAGCCAACGGCCGTTGGGAGGAGGAAAGCACATCTGGGAGGAAGGAGGTCCTTCCCCACAAAAAAACAAGAAAAACGGGACCATCCCTATCACAGATGTGGTAGGAAGACGGCTGCTCCACACAGCTTAGCATACTGTGTGGAGACAAATAGTGCTCTAGGGGGGACACACTGATTTATTTTTCCTCTGCTTTCCTCTCTTCTCTTCTCCTTCTCTCTCCTTTGCTCTCCTCCCCACCCTCTTCATCTCCTCTGTCTCTCCTCCCCTCTCCTCTCCACCCTCTTCCTCTCCTCCACTCCCCTCTCCTCTGCCTCCATGACCCTGACCTGTTATAAAATTGTTGCCACCAGAATGTCAATAAACCGTTATGTTGTCCATATATTGCAGCTGATATGAGAGTACAACAACCTCCAAATTTATTTCATTAGTTTCTTTCTAATATTAGACAATATCATCAATAGTGACATTTGTGGTGTTCGGGTCCAACCAACCCAAAGATATTTATAGCAGGATAAACCAAATATCAACTAAATTAGTTTTTCACTGCATACATAAAATGAATGTTTAAATATGTTGGTTTTGTGTTTTTTTCAATATTTGTATGATTTTAGTGTGGTAAATATACGAAATATGTCACAACTATTCCGACAATCTAATGCAAAGATATACTACACTATATTGTATTCAAACATGCAAAAGCATGTATAAATGTATAAAAGCTATTTCTATGTTAGTCCATATGTGTCCATGTTCCATAACTATTTTTGTTAAATAAACAAAAAAAAATGTTACGCGCAAAATCTGAAACTTTGTTGGTTGGTCATTCATCCCTGTTGTATTTGGTAACAAGGCCCACTGCAGGTTTTCATAAGACAGGCTAAAGCTAGACATTAACAGGCAGCTAATAACCGAGTCTCAAAGAGCCATAAAGAGACAAGGAGAGATAAATAACACAAATCGGATGCATGTTTAACCTTTTTTTTATAAACCATTGTGTAACTTTACTCTGTTTAATACCGCAATCATTGCATAGAAAGACGTTGTTTTTCCGACTGCGATGAAGCGATGGCTGGCCGCCGCCATTAAGAAAAATCACAACAAAGCCTCTGATTGGACCAGGGGATTCCTCGAACGTGATTGGACGGACTTTGAGTAGCCTTCCAGAAATCTCCTATGGTTTGCACCATCGCAGGCTGGGATGCCTTTGCAGGTTGAGCAGTCTCCATAGGCGGTGCAGATGCAGAAGCAGACTGGGAGAGTTGGAGCTGTTGAATCTGTGCTTCCAGGTCTCTGATGCTGGCAGCCATTGCCTCCATTTGAGATTGCTGTCGGCCCAGAAGTGCTCCATGTTGCTCAAGACAAGCCTTTAGGTGTTCGGGATCCGCTGGGTCCATCTTGCTCTGATCGTACTGTAAGGATTCAGAGACAGAGACTCAAATGCAGATCAGGTTTGGCAGATTTATTTTGCACATACAATGAGGCCAGGGCTAGTGTAGAGGTAAAGTTCCAAAGCAGTGTACCACAGTTCCAAAAAATAAAAATGCAACAGAAAACAACTTCAAAAGAGATACTGAGACTTGTAGAACTCGATTAGTAAATATGCAACAAAAATCTCCTTCAAAAACAGAAGTAAGTATTCAGGTACATATTCAGTTTGTCAAAAATGCAAAAGGCAGTCCATGAAATAAAGGTAAGTATCCAGGTAAGCATTCAGGATCAAAAGGTAAAAGCCAGTCCACAAAAACAGAGGTGGATGTTCAGTTGAGCACTTCAGATTCAAAAAAGGCAGTCCACAAACACAGAACAAAAACGGGGTTCCAAACAGTTCAAAAACAGAGTTTCCAGATTCATAGGTACTCACTGACAGGTTCACAAAAACAGGGTCACGGACACAAGGTCAGGATCAGATGATCAGAGGACGAGCAGAGAAATGACAGAGCTTAAGTAGAAGTGAGACACACAGAACTGAACAGGGAGCAGCTGGGATAATTACAATCAATTGAGTGAAGCTGCAAAGGGATAGCACAAAGGGGGGCGGGGCAGGAGACCAAGACAAACCATAAGCACACCCGCAGTACTACAACTGTCCATAGGGTGGCAAGAGTCCAAAACACTGAAACCTAACAGTGCTGAGTGACTACTTTAAAGAAATTAAAAGTTAAACGGCTCCAGGTAGGATTAAAAGTTTAATTAATCACCGTCCCAAGTCAGCCAATGGTTATGTGAATCATTACTAAGTGAACAATGATTCTCGCGACCACTTCCACGGTCCGCTGTCAGAAAACCCAGAAAACAACTTTTTGACAGAGCGGTCCGATGGAGTGTCGTGGTGGGAATACCGTATTCAGATTTGTATCAACTGCTGGCATTCCGTGATGAAAAACATTCTCACAGCAAGTTCATTTGAACAGCATTTTTTCATTCCGGAGCAGATTTTGAGACAGGCATGCCACGGGCACCGCACAAACGACGTCATCCTACCTTGTTCCCCTTTAACCCATTTTAGCCTAGCCCCTTTTGGGAAAAGGTGTTCTCAGCCTATTAAAATCTGAATATATCAACCTCTGAAGAACATAAAAACATGAAATAAGCATTTATTAAAAACTAGGACCCTCATTTTGCATTAGAATGTGTTCATTCAGCTCTAACATACGCACATTGTAAATAAAAAACCTCAAATGTCAAAAACCTGCATGCAGCATTTACGTGTATGTCGCTCCAGGATGAAATGGGTTAAATAACATGAAAACGGTTTGTGCACAAACTTTAATTTTACGTGAATAAACGAAGCACAAACCATTTCTGAGTCATTTGGATGTTACCTCTTCAAAGTTAAACATCGATTGTGCACAAACGCTCATTTTGCCCACACAATCCAAACCAAAATTCTGTTATTCATCTTTTCAACATATGAGGTGTGGTTTGATCTATCATTGAATTCCAAATTAAGAGGTGTTAACATGATAATTATCTTAATCTTAAAATAATGGATTTAATTCGGAATTAAATGTCTCATGTAAACATAGCCACTGATGCCCAATGTTTTTTTTGTGTGCAGTACAACCCTAAACTGTCTACTTGATTGGACAACTTTTTTGAAGAAAGGCTAATAACAACAATCTATCAGATTTTTTTTTTATTTCTTATAGAGGTAATTACAACACAGGTATGATATTAAAAAGTTGAAACTATGTAAGATCATACCACTAGTGTTGTAATTACACTTGTAAGAGTACTTCTGCTTCTACTTTATACAACTTTGATTTGTAGTATGTGAACTATGAACTATTATGCAACAAGTTCTCTTGTGTTCAATCTGTAGGAGACAAATGAGGAGATACACAGTGGACATCGGAGTGTTCCCTCTGAGCGTTGCAAGAGGTTGCAAGAGAGCAGTACAACCAGTTTCCCAGAGGAATTGCAGCATGGCTTTCAGTATTTAACTGTGAAGAGGTCGCTTCGAGAAGGTGAGGGTTCATGATGACCTGTTATCAAGAACTGCTTTTTTTGACACACAGCTGTCAAATACATATCTTATAGCTTGATTTGTTGATTCACATCACCCATTTCATCCACATTCCTGTGAGGGGGGTCAATGTGGATCTGGAAGTAGACATCCTTCAGATCTACTGAAGTGAACCAATCACTCCGATGCATTGAGCATAAAACTGTTCTCGGCATCATCATCTTGAACTTGTAGCGTCTGAAAAACGTATTCAGAGCTCTCAGATCCAGTATTGGGGCGTAGCCCACCCCCTTTCTTTGGCACCAAGAAGTATCAGGAACTACACGTATAGCTCTATTTTGCAATAACATAGTTATTTCCTCTCTTAGTACACGTGCCTTGTCTCCAACAACAGTCGACTAGGTTACGGAGACAAAAGCAGGCAGCATTCGAGCAAATTGTAATCTGTAACCAAAGAGGTTGGATTAATAAAGAGGATTCAAAACCCGCCCACCCAATGCAAAAGAGTGTGCTCAAGTTGGATCTCCTAAGGGGGCATTGTCCCCTCCTTCCTCTTCTATTTTTGAGGTATTTGCACAAGATGTGCGCTACCGCCATTTACAGCGCTAAGGGGACTCCATTTATTCTCAACCTCAGGACTCCAACGGTCTCCTAACTGAAGGTCTCCTAAAGGGGCGTTCTCCGACATAAAGTGGATACCGGAAAAGACTTGGTACGTATCTCTGTCTATAAGAGCTCTGCCGTAACCCTGTTCCACTGTCTTTTGGACCCAAGGGGAAACTGTGCATTCAGCCCAACGGGTGAGACATCGGACAACAGGCATTACTGGGGTGCTGGTGCCCTCTAACGGGGTCTGGGGAACCACATGCCCCTGCGGCATAGCCATGGTCACGTGACTCTGGGTCATGAGACTGCTCGGGATCACCAAGGGGTTACATGTGTATTTACATTGATTACGCTGTGGTCAAGCGTGCCTCTCACGCCATTCGCAGTCCTGGTCAGGGAATGGGGAGAGATAATTCTGCTGGAACATGCACGCCTCAGACGAATTCTCAGAGACAGGTGCGGAGATAACGTCAACACATGAGATGGGCGTTGAGGCAGATCTTAAAAAGCCTAGTGTGCCCTGCATCGCTCAGACCTTGCAGACCCCACAGGCAAGGTCTGCCTCTTTCTCTTCTTCCCCCTCGCAGCTTGGGGCGCCGTCGTTGGTGCCCATGCTGCGTCAGGGTTTAAGGGTCGCCTAGCCCAAGGCCTGGGGCACTGGTCATCCATGGGCCTGGCGCCTTTCACACGCTCTTGGGAAACGTCCCTTTGGCCTGTGCTTGTAGGGTCGTACACTGGGAGCTGCTGGGGGCGGCTGATGGGAAGGGACAGGACCTTTGACACAGCTGCGGCTGGGGCTGGTGCTGCAGCGAAGACTGCAATGGTGGGACCATGGCCTTGAACTCGGGATGCTGCTTCTTGAGTGCCTCAAACTGTTCTTGGATGGCCTCGAAAGCGGCTGCTCTGAATAGGACGCCCAGGGATCCAGGACAGCCATTTTATCCTTCTCCCCCATAATGAAAAGTTGAGCCACAGGCTCGTTTGGCCCACCACAGCCAAGTGTACACTGTACGAAATTTCCCTGCAAAATAACAGCATGTTACAGGCAATTATATTTACCTGTAATTCTACTGTTATTTCACACCAAACATCAAATACAGCTCAGTGCTGTTTAATGTATCACCATGGGCATGCAATCCCAGCCTTTCTTCATCCTCTCCCTGTCCAGCATAGAGAAGACGTAAATGGGGAATCTCGCCAAGAACGGGTTCTGCCATGTTCTCTGGAGATACTCCATGATGTCAGGAAAGAGAGCGTCTCACGCCACGTGTTGGAGGAAACAACCTTCCATGCGGGATCGCTCTGCAGCTGTTGGTGGGGCGGGACTGCCGCTTTTTGTGTGTAGCATGCAGATGAGCCATGATGGAGGGAGAGGGGCCCACCAGGCTCCTTAGAGTGGGTTTAACCCAGGTACATAGCGCATTCGCTATGCAGATCCTTTGCCGCGATATTGAATCCACAATAATTGGGGGAAGGATGGGAGGACGCTTTGTCCCGCTTGCCAGTTGCCTTAAGAGCCTTCATAATAAATGTTAGACACAAGGAAAAAAATAGCTGGGAATTATCAAAGAAACGCAGAGCTAGTTTGCTAGTTAGCCAAAGTTAGCTAAAATATCTAAGTCTTTATAGCAGGCTAGGGGCTGGGCAAGAGTTCGTCAACGGAGGGTAACACTGAAGCACGGACAAAAATCACAAATTACGGCAGAAAAGGGTGAAACTCGTATGGAGACCAAACTAGTACAAGCCCTTTTGCAGCTACAAGTCCCACAACGTCTTTAGAAGGGCATTTGGCGCGTCCTCTGGCAAAACACAAGCGAAGAGGTTTCAGGATGGTGCATACACACAGCAAACGCGGACGTCCACCTAACGTCCACAGAACGTGTCCAGTATCAGTCCGAAACGGTTAGAATGTAAACAGTTCATGCCTTGCACACAGGAGCGCGGTGTAAGCGTGGCTGGACATGTCCGCGTTGCTCCTTGAAAATAGAACTCGAGTCTATTTTCCTGCGCGGATCCTGTGCGTTCAATGAGCGGGCTCCATTGAAAATGGATGGCTGCTTCCTGCGGGTAGAACGTGGACGTTGACTGTGCAGTGTGCAAGGCAGCCCACGAACCTCTCGGACTCGCGATGCTCCCGGACACGTTAAGCAAACGTGAATATCTCGGTGTGTACGTACTGTAAAGAGCTTGCCTGCGTCTTCCAGGGTTTGAGTGTAAACATGTGACCATCGGCCATCTTTGGATAAACCTGTTGGCAAACCCTTACGAAAATGGACCATGGTTTATTATGGTATTACTATGATTATCATGGTTCTACCATGGTATGTCATGATTACTCTAAGTACTCTGAACCTAATTGTACTACGGCTTACTATGGTATTACTGTGATTTTTATGTAGTAACATGGTTCTACCATGGTATGTCATGATTACTCTAAGTACTCTGAACCTAATTGTACTATGGCTTATTATGGTATTACTGTGATTTTTATGTAGTAACATGGTTCTACCATGGTATGTCATGATTACCCTTTCGAAAATCGACCATGGTTGTAATGCAGTAACCATGGTTTTATTAGGCCCTACCACATTTCATGGTTATTTTAAGTACTATCAACCAACCATAGTTCTAGCACAGCAGCTGTCATAGTAGTAGCCCTTACGAAAGTCTCTTTTCCATTGGGTTCCGCGTTCCGGTGCAGGCTTTATAAATATTCATGAAACTTGACGGGGGGGTCGATGGTGCTGTCTCGCACGCATTTCCATACAACAGGGACTAGAACTGGGCCGTATGATCAGCTGCTACAACTAGCCGCGACAACACCGTGTTTTCACGCCATGTTGAATCTAGCCCTAATCTAAACAATAGGACCTATATAGGACTAAATATAACCAGCGATCTCCTTCTCTTAGACCCATAGACATGTGTTTGGGCTTGTTCGAAAGCTGCGAATCGTAGCTTTTCACAGGTTTTTATGTAACGTTTTTATGTTCTTTCAATCCAAAATTACATAACTTTAAGCGGCCGCTGTTTCAAGCGAAAAAATAGCGCTTTCCAACCATTTTTTTTTACCTAGTCATTTTGTTTTCGAACAGACAGCGATCTCCTTACATACATGTGTTAGGGCTTGTTCGAAAGCTGAGATTCTTAGCTTTTTACAGGTTTTCACGGAACGTTTTTATGTTCTTTCAATCCAAAGTTACATAACTTTAAGCGGCCGCTGTTTCAAGCGAAAAAATAGCGCTTTCCAACCATTTTTTTTTATCTCGTCATTTTTTCCGAACAGCCAGCGATCACCTTAACCTAGACCTACAGACATGTGTTAGGGTTTGTTCAAAAGCTGAGATTCTTCGCACGTGTTTATGTTCTCTAAATCCAAAGTTATTTAACTTTAAGCGGCCGCCACTTCAAGTAAACAATGGCGTTGTTGCAGCCGGATAGAGAGGAAATCTTTTTTGTCATGGCTGTGTTCTTTGTTCCCTCGAATAAACCACAGTTGTCTTTTTCATTCGAAATGTTCATTTTTACATTTAATTTGATAACAGCAAACTCGCCATCCCTCTGCAGGTTTGTATATGAAAATATGTGCAATGAATGATAGTGTGCCCTATTTTGCATGGTGGTAAAAAAAACCCGACTTCTCACAAGGAGGCGTGGAGCTTTGGAAATAGCGTGATTTTAAAATAATAGCCTAATAGGCTAATAATAGGCCTATAACTCCTTGGCCAAGGACTGGAGTTAGGCTACTTCTCTGTCTACTGTAAAAACTGCCGACAGAAAAGCAATGTTGATTTTTAAAGTGCGTGGGTGGGGATAGGTGTTTGCACATGCCGGTAAATCCTAACACAGGCAACATGTAGCCTAGTGGAACTCAGCTCTGCACGCCTCGAACCACGTCTTTCGCGATTCTATAATCGCCCCTGTTTGAGCCCTGTTTGAGCTGATGATGGGTGTGTATGGGTGGAGTAAATGCAAAAAGAAAACGAAACCACGCCCCAGCAGTGCGCAGCCCCGTTCTAACAGGGCTAGTCGAAAAGGGGCTAAAGATTAACCATGGTTCTACTATGAAAACTAATTATGGTTTTACCATAGATTTACCATGGATTATAGTTAATCGTGTTTTTTAGTGTAACCATGACGACCATGGTTTGTGACTATGGTTTAACTTATGGTTTAACCGTAGTATAGGCTACTCTTTGCCATAAACCATGGTTCCCCCCCAAACCATGTTTTTTTTTTTTTTCAATTTTTTAACCATGGTTGCCCACCCAAAAGCCCTTTTTTTAACCATGGTTTTAAAAAACATGGTGGGTGGAAGGGGTGTATGGTTAAACCATAGTCACAAACCATGGTTTTCTTGGCTACCCAAGGAGGAGCCGTGGTGTAATGGCTAGGGAGTTGGACTAGATCACAGGATTGCAGGTTCGAATCCTGCCCTCACCATTCCGTAGACCTCCATCCATGGCTGAAGTGCCCTTGAGCAAGTCACCTAACGTTGATCCAAGGACTGTAACCAATAGCCTGTAAGTCGCTTCAGATAAAAAATGTGTCAGCTCACTGTAATGCAATGAATAACTATTAACCATGGTTAGTTATCATGGTAAAACCATGGTTAATTGTTGCATATGCTATGAATAACCGCACAAATACACCTACCGCGACAAGGGCGAGGCGAGCGACGGAAGTAATTGACTTTGTACTGAGTCGCGCGACAAAAGCGATTCTGGAGACTAGAGCGATTTGCACGCCGAGAGCGACAGTTTGAAGTTGAAATCCTTTCAACTTTCTATGACGCGGTTCGGCGACCAGCCGTGACAGCCAATGACTGTATAGAGGTCAGTGACCACAGCCAATGGGAATGTTTGAATGCTTTGCCTGGACATACGTTAGTCGCTTCAATTGCTCGTATCGCTCTTGCTGCACAGAAGCGATTCTCTGTCGCTTCAATTGCGTCGCGGCTGGTCTATTTGTCCGGTAAAACTGCAAAAAGTGCAATGCATGTAATGGAGCATGTTAAAATTGTTGGCTAATGTTGTGTGTGTGTGTGTGTGTGTGTGTGTGTGTGTTCTCCTAGTCTTTGAGTGTGCATACACACAGTCAGTCCTTCCGTGGTACACAGTGCCAGAGTCGACCATCAACCAGCCCCTCCACGCCGTGCTGCAGACCGAGTTTGACCTGTTTGTGGACCGCCTCATCTGCAGGGCGAAGGAGTTCGACCTCCGTGACGCCAGTATAGGCTGCATAGGAATCCTCACCCAACACCTGCGCAATGCAAAGCAGAACAGGAAGCTGTGCAGGAGGTATTAACAATGAACTCTTCCTTACTTATGTATAAAATTGAAATTAAGTGCTGCTGCCTTAATGTACTAACGGATGGGGGAAATGAAAGTGTGTACTTGTAATTGGTTGATGTGCATAAAACTCTGTGCATCAAGATGCATGATGTGCAGAGATGCTTAAATAGTGTGTACTTAAAGGAACAGTCCACCCTTTTTTGATTTTCACATATTTGCAGTATTTCCCAGCATTATTCATGAATGTGCATATCATTTTCTTCTATGTGTTTCCATTGCCTAGTTTAACAGTATAGCCAAATTAAGCGTAGCAATGTAAGTCTATGGGGGAAAACAAAACATCATCAAATGTACTTATAAAGTACTTTAAAATTTATGTAAAATTCACCAGAGTGCAAAACAGCTATTTAATGCTGTCCTGTGATCATTTGTGGCTTGATGCTAATGCCTCCATTCACTTCCAGTGATTATGCTAAGCTATGCTAATAATTCTGATCCAATAAATCTAAGTACTGAAAAAACTGAGAAGAAAATGATATGCACATTCATGAATAATGCTTGGAAATACTGCAAATATGTGAAAATAAAAAAGGGTGGACTGTTCCTTTAAAGCCAAAAGTACATCACCAAGGTAAAATCTGAAATGTTCACTATACTGTATAGTGTGTACGATGCGGGTGAGGAAAACATGTAAATCGCATGCTTTGCAAAGGACTAGTATGCGTGAGCATCACAGACACACCCAAAGTCTCTGAGTGTGTTGCTTCTCTTTTCCCATCTGTTACCTGCATGCTTGCCCTATTTGGACGGGACTAGTTTTATGTTTTGGCATAGGGAAATGTGACTTTATCTCAGAACGTCATTAATAGAATGGACTGGATTAAAATATCTCAGTGAAAGAACAAAAAATGGGAGGGGTAAATCTTCATAGTGTAGTGATAGTCCTGTAGTCTCGTGCGTGCCATATCCACAATTGTTTTTTTTGCATGTTTTTACAGATCCATGGAGGCTTTTGTCTTCGTTGAACAAATTTAATAATTGCCTGCTGGTTTACTAACCCATCATAATCTATTGTAATGCGTCTGAATGCATGTCAATACATCTGAAGAGTGTGTTTGACCCTTCTTCCTGATTTTGACAGCAAAAACATTTTGGAGCAACACCCTAAATGCACTTAACCAGCACTTTCATGCACTTAACCAGACATCTTTACATAGGGTCGCATTTGCACAGGATTAGTACCTGGAGTAATTTATCTGGACTGTTTCGCAGGTGGTGAAACTCTCGCCGAAGTTAATGTCATACTCCGCTATCTTTACTGACATGGCAAATTCGTACGGGACTAAATTTCCCAGTTATTATTACTTAACCCCAGGTCCCCCCGTTAAACTAATCCCGTCAGAACAGGGCTTTATTAGAGGCTTGCACATTAGGTAGTGGGATTTCTCAGATCGATGGGGCAAATGCAGACTAACTTTTTCTCCAACCACATAATGGATATTTCTGGATTGATATTGATTATAGCACTCACCAACTTGAAATGCCATTTCACTGCTGCTTGTAAAAGGCCATTTGATTTAAAGGGTACTGGTGGAGACTTAAGACCCTTGTGTAGTCTCATCACCTGACAGTCACTTGTTAAACATGTTCAGTAGCTCACTTGTAACATTTTATTTTCATTTGCCTTGAAATCACTGTTACTTCTTTCTTTGCTACCTCACACGCTTTGCTTAGCGTCACCTTTTGTGTCTGTTGTGCTGTTTACCGCTGCAGATGTTTTTTTTTACCAAGCTCACCAATACAGCTTTTTCCTGTCAGTTATTGGCCTGTTTATTATTACAAATGCCTTGTGATCACCTGGATACCTTTGGTTGTTTCTGCCTGTTGTTGACCTGTTGATCTCTGCGAATGGTTTCATGGTGCTATTCAGAAATGCAGCTATTCCAACAATGATGTCTATTGTTTGAATACCGGCACGTTTCCCACCAAAATCTGCCATGTCTGTGGTTTGTGCTACGTTGCTCAGGTTTTATCAGTTTAGGGAGAGTGCATGCAGTTACCCAAACCCTAACCCTACGGCATGTCGGATGTCAGAATAGCAGTATGTCAGAATAGCAGTATGTCAGAATAGCAGTATGTCTGAATAGCGCTTGCCCCCTGCAAATGTATTATAACTCCACCTATTCTGTTTGTTGCTGATTTCCTATTCCACGTGAATATCTGCTG